>NC_081763.1:17323206-17923206 GCF_963082965.1 Carassius carassius
TGGCCATGGCGTTTTGTGGAGCAGTGTTAGCAACGTCGGTACAGAGAAACATGTGGGTGCGGAGTCGCAGCCAGGAGTGGTGGGATACTGATGTGAGTGACTTCACTAATACAGAATTCATCAGTTTATCTTCTCGTTCCCGCCTACTTCAACGCAGAATTATGACGTTTGTAGCGTATCAATGACGTACGGGTCGAATACATGTGGCCTGGCCGTTCAGACGGAGGTCGCATTTCAAAGATCGGATACGTATCGGATTCAGGACAACATACCCAAGTGGCCTGGGTCACATTTGAAAAGATCGGATCTGTGTCGTTCAGACTGTCATGAAAAGATCAGATACAGGTCGCATAGGGGCAAAAAAATCAGAATTGGGTCGTTTCAGCCTGCAGTGTGAACGTAGCCATAGTTACTGACTTGATATTTTTTCAGTAGACATCCTGAAAAGACCAGCTTAAATCTGGTTAATGTTGGTTAGTGATGGTCCAACATGTGGCAATACTTAGTTGGGTAAGCTGGTTTATCAACATGGCTTTACAAATGATACTGGTTGACCAAAGATGTCATATAAATGCCTTAAGGCTTAAGAAGCATACCAGGTCATATCAGACCATACTGGTCTTCTCAAGCAAAACTGCCTAGCATTGGCCATGTTGGCAATGAACATTTAAAATATATATGTACATTTTTAAGCAATCTGTAAACCTTTATTTTGAACTGAATTGAACTGAGGGCTTGTTTTGAATTAAATGAGTATAACTGAGAGAAAGGGGAAGAAAAAGTAAAGAAATGAATAGCGAGGAGTTTCAGCAGGGAGAAATTGTCCCACTTTAACCAGCAGTAAATCCCACGCAGCACAGCCTTACAATCCAGCACTTACTCAGAGAGACGGATGAGAGAAGACTGGGGGGAAGGTGCGTAAATGCTCCAATGGCCTGAGCACAGAATGAAAACATTGCTGTAGGGAATTAACTTCACATCTCAACATCAACTGTGTTCATTAATAAAAATGCATAATCTCTTCATCTCTTTTTTGACATCCAAAACTAATTTCATTTATGTGTGTTTCTTCAGCTATCGGCCCTGATCCTGTGTACCCTAAAAATGCCTTTTACACTTTCACTAGTTAAGTTTAATTTGTCCACTAGCAATATCCAATAGTTGATGTGAATAGAACATCACAGGAGAATTTTCTTTTTCTTTTTTTTTCGATTAGCAAATTATGGATTTTGGATTAAAAAACTGGATTAAATTGGCAGACATTTTTGTATTGCTAAAGCTAATTTCACAGCTAGCTTTTTGTGTATCCTAAATAAAACTATAATTGCAATTTTTTTGTACAATTTGGGAACATGTAGTTAGACTGGAAATCTGCACAAATCTACACAATAAAACAACAGTGTCCACAAATTATAATCTCCCAAATTTTTATTTTATTCATTTAATCTAATAATATTTCAATACAATAGAAAAATAAAACTGGGACAAATTTTTCATGGATGGATAGATGGAATATTTGTATTTAACATTTTGTTTCGCTTATTATAATTTGAAAAATTTAATAATGAGGCAATATATAATTATGTAATACTTCTTTAAAATTGGAAACTCATATTTAAGGCTTAAATTGTGGGTCTGGGACAAGAGTAAAATAAATAATTTCTATATATAAAATGCATTTGGAAAATAATAAATAAATAAATGCATGATGAAGTTTTCAAGATGGTTACTGTTACAAAATATCTGATATTGTAATATAAATCCACCTCTGGGACATAAAAGTGCATGCAGTTGAAGAAACACCCACATACATGTGATTGTACCCAAGCAGCCTCAGTTCTCAGGCAGTGTCTATGGAAACCGAATATCCACTGATATGAACAGAGAGAAATAGCTAGGAAATAGAGAACACAAGACATGGAGGTTCATCGACTGATGGCGACTGGGAAAGCCTGGTGTGTGGGCTGAGCGGGGGTTTCTGCCGCACAAAGACTCATAAATTTGCTGTCTCCCCTCCATACCAATCCCTCTCTCTCTCCTCCCTTCATTCCTGACCCCCCTCTCCTTAAGCATAATGATAATTGCATACTTTATGAGGAACTGAAACAGGAGGGCAATGCATAGCTCATCTACATGTCACGTGATGGGATGGGTATGACAAACCCTCTCAGCCATTACAGTGATTAAATAAGACAGACTCTTTCCCTATATCAGTGATGCAGATTATGGGCTTCTTCAGCCCTTGATACAGGAAGGTGAATAGATTCAACTTTACTTTACTATATGTATGCATTTAGCAGACGCTTTTATCCAAAGCGACTTACATTGCATTCAGGCTAACAATTTTCTACTATCATGTGTTCCCCGGGATTCAAACCCCCAGCTCTACCAGTTGAGCTACAGGAACATACATATAATGTATTTACTAATGATAGATGTTTAAATCATGACTGTAATGTCAGTATCATTTTATGAAGTCTTCATGTTGTCTTTGAGACACACACACAAGGATGGCTGTTGTCCATTTGATGGGTGTAGGTATGGATGATATAGGCATAGAAAAGTAAGTTTCTGTTAAAACTGTTCATGATGTTTTTCGCTAAAAGAAATATGGGTGGCACGTAAGGATTGTGCAATTAAGGCATCTGAATTAGGTCTTGACTGCATCTGCATCCGAATCAGGTCTTGTAAAAGTCAAGTGTGCTTGACTGCATCTGCATATATGTCAAGTTACAAATCTTTTCATTTTATTTGAATATTATTTGATCAATAACTGCTACAATGATCAGTAAACATGCACACAACAGTTTTCTGCATACAATATTAATTGCACCAGGCAAATAGCAAATATAATTTATAAAACTTTGATTGTGTATTTTGTGAAGTCACAGTCTTTAATGTGCCTAATTTATGCACAAAATGGGTGTGTTTGCCTTGAATACAATGACTTAATTTAAATAGACCACAGTGCATTTTCAGGACATAGTAATAGCACTATGAGTGGCATGTAAATAAGATGCAGATATTTATAGTTGGCATACCATATGCAAAAGTGGTGAAACCATTTCATGAATTTCCCCATTTGTCATTATACTCCAGTACTGCAAAAACATGTCTAAACATGTCTAAACATTCATCGATAAAGACAAAAGCAAAATGACTTAAAATGAATTAAGCTTAAAATAAGAAAGAAAATTTACTGCTAAAGGGGTTAGAAAAATAAATTTAATTCAAAGGGAAAGGAAGTTTATTAATGTGACCCCATTGACATTCTTATTTTGAGCTTAACGTTTGACAGAAAACAAGATTTAATATATTGTGTCATTTTGTTTCTCAAATATATCTTGATTTAACAAACTTATGTAAGGGAAACAGGTCAATTTAGCTCAAAGGGAATCATTTAAGATTTTTAAGGGAATTTGAACAGAATCACTGTTTCACGGCTGATCACTGAGATGCCCTGCGATTCACTAAACGAGCCGTTTAACATCAAATCTGCGCTGGATATTAATATCCAAAGAATAGTGTAAACACTATCAATTAGCACAGTAACAAGATCGGCAGTTTAAGACATTAACTTAAGCACAAAACACAAGATACTTCTCTTTTCAATATGAATAAGGCTTTATAAGATAATTTTAAGATATATAAACTAATCTAGCACATAAACGCACGCACTCACACATTCACACAAGTTGCAGGAAGATCAAAAGTTAGGGAAAGATGAGTTTAAGAGAATGGAAATGTGGAATCCCAAGTTTACAGCAATACGTTAAATTGCATAGACATGAACAGCCATCAATCACTTAATTAACCCTCGCATTGAGTTCCTCAATGAGGTTAAAATTATATTAGATACACCAGTACAAATGTCTGAAGGTACATTGCCTGTGTAACCCAGGTCAAAATTGAGCTGATCAGAAAAATAAATATAATTTATAATAATTATATTCTCACTCGAAATGTTTAAACAAGTAACAAGATGTGTTGCCAAAGTCGTTCTGCTGTATCTTGAACATTAAAATAATTAATTTAACTATAATAATTAAAGCGTGACGTTTGTCATAAGACGGGCGCTGTGTATGACGTCACTGTAATGAGACGCATAATTGCAGAGAGAGCACAAGTTTCACAGATCGCGAGTGAATTCAAACTGGATCAAAAGGCAAATATAACAATCATCCTTGCTTAATAAACATAAATAATAAGTTATATGTTGTTGTAACCCTTATATTAATCTTATTTGGGCCATTTTAGTGTGATGATTGATTGATTTTGGAGTGGATGATAACCGATTGCGAGCCCTGAGAATCCGATGTGACTGATTAATTGTTTATTGAAATCCCCCGGATGATAATATAATATCCAATTATCTCAAATGAAGCGTTAATGAGTTAATTTACGTTCTGAAGTGTTTTATATGGGTTTATATGCATTTAGTGTTCAGATGGTATGTGTAATGTGATGTAACTGAATGTGTTGTATTGTTGAAGACCTTACAAATGCTAAATAAGCAGAGTTATATCATTTATGAGAATTATTTGTTATGCTTTGAGTAACAAAAGTGCTCAAATAGTATTTTCCACTTGGTTTAGTTAATATATGAAATATATATTGAGTTTAAAAGTCATACTAATTGTCTATGATGTTTATGATGGTTATGGCGCTGTTTGTATAAACAGGTCAGGTTTTTTTTGAGATTCCGAAATAAGCTGTGATCCTGAGATGGCGAGCCACCCAGCTGAAAAGTCCTAAAAAGAAACAAGAAATCCTGTGATTCGTTGAGTGCCTTATCTGACGTCACAAGTGGAATTCATCCTGGTATTTCTCAGCAATTACCTCAACACTGAGTATCATAAAGAGACAATTACTGCACTACAGACAGTTTTGCACACAAACACACGATTGTTCCATCGACTGAGAACTGTTTATCTACTGAATTACTGTCAAGTATTGTATTATTTTCAGTTAAGTTGTTATTTTTTTTTCTTGAAGTAATCTGTTGTTTGAATTGTATTTCCTTTGTTTTGGGTAAAGGTCATAATTCAACCCAGCTAATAAGAAACAAAGCTCCAAAAAAAAAACCATAATAAATAAGAACACAAAAAATTACAAAATTATTACAGGGTATAATTTTGGACATGATTCCTAGAACAAGAATATGATACATTTGACAAATAACTGACGGTCAGGACTGTTTCAAGCTAACAGATTCGAAAACATACATACTAGACATGAATATGTATCCTTAAGCTATCAAATAGTTATTAAAAGACATACACAATAAGTGATTATAACATGATAGTCAAATGTGTGGGTTACATATAAATGAATATGGAGTGAAGCGATGGACTGAGATTCATTTATAAGTCTTTTTGAGTTAATTTTGGTCCATATATATGTAGAAAAGACAGTTTCTGTGCCATTCTCCTGACCAAGATTTCTGTGGAGACCAGAGGTTAAAAGGCCCCCCCTTAGGAATTTCAGTCTGGTTCTGCTGGGGGAAGTCAATCCAAAGGATCTTGTGTAGTACTCTCATGGGTTTACATGTGATGTCCGGTGTTGCATCTCAATTACTTGCCCCAAATTTGACAATCTCTTCTCCGAATTGAAATTGTCAATAATTGTTCTAATGGTGTTAATGTCGAAAGCTGTTCTGTGAAAGGGTTGGTTGGTTGGTTAACTTGTTTCTGACTTGTGGCATTAGGACTGATTTATGACCTCCAGTTGCCTTCCTGAGGAATTTGGCTCATGTTTCAACCACAGTCCTGATCGACTCTTTTATTTGTCTGATTCGGGTCAGATCCACTACACTTGATTTAAGTTTAGATATTTGCACTGGAAAACAGGTACAACAGTTTTTTAAGTGAACATTTCTCTATGTGAAAGATACAATCTCTTAGCTGAATAACTGAATTGGAAAATATGAAAATGTTTTAAAACTTTCAAGTTTCTCTTCTGATATTAAAGTCATGGAATTTGAATATAATGGAACTATATTATTATATGTATTTGGGCACAAAGAACCTACAGTACAGAATGTCGTGGCAAAATTTAAATCAACTCTCATCAGCATAAGAGACAGACTCATTCTCAGCTATAATTAAAAAGAAAGCTTTTATTCTTTGCAAAGAAGGTCAGACAGTCATACAGCAACACTGAGTTCCTGCAGAGTGAAACCGACCCAGGAAGAGGGCAGTCCTCCACCTTATATCCCTTTGCTGTTTCAAGGTTACACAGTCTTAACAGTTGTAATTTTCCATGGATAACCTAAAACAACCTCTCTGTAGGTTGTTTCTGTTCCTCGAATGATTAAGAGGTGTCTCACACAACACTGTGTATTGGGCTTCCCACAGATCCCATGACTAAAGCCCCGAATCAGTCTGACCATAATGCCATTAACTATATATGATCATACATATTATTCATTTATTGCCTTAAAGTGAACCCCAAATGGCTTTGACTAAAAAATAACTAACAAATTCAACAGAGTAAAAGAGGCTGGAAAATGCCCCAAAAAAAGCATAAAACCTATTATTTCATTATTTTCCCCTCAAGTTTCCCAGTTTCTATTTATAAAAATTGCTTTTGAATATTGGAGGGGAGGGGTCAAAAAGGTTAAGAACGACTTACATATCATCTTATTGCAGTTAGTTAGTCTAACACAGTGCAGAAACTTTTTTAAAAATAAATAAGAAAAAACAATCATTATAGAATAGAATAGGTAATCATTGTATTAACTGGCCATGTGCTGTTAAAATAATATAAGTATTTATCTCAAATTGAGATGTCCAGGAAAAGTTCAGTGAGAGTGATTTTGTTTCTCTATGGGATGGCACCAAGAGGCGTTGTTCACATGCAGAGCATAAGCTTCTGGAGGACGAATAAGTCTGAACTAGTGAGTACCAAACATCAGAACCTTGAATTTAATGTGAGTTGCTATTGACAGCCAGTGCAAACTGTTGAAGTGAGGTGTGACATGGGCTTTCTTTAGCTCGTTGAATACCACTCTCACTGCTGCATTCTGGATCAGTTGTAAATGCTTGATAGTACATGCCGGAATGCCTCCCAAGAGAGCATTAGAATAGTCCAGTCTGGAAAGAACAAGAGCTTGAACAAATAGTTGTGTGGCCTGCTCTAATAGTAAGGGTTTGATCTTCCTATTGTTGCATAAGGGAAATCTACAGGACCGGGCCGTTGTAGCAATATGATCTGTGAGGCTTAAATTATCATCAATCACAACTACAAAACACAGCAGCACTGGCCAAGAAATCTCAATAGCGTCTCTACTTCCTCCGCAAACTGAGGAGAGCCAGAGCCCCGGCCCCCATCATGTACACCTTCTACAGAGGCACCATCGAGAGCATCCTGATGAGCTGCATCACTGTGTGGTACGGTGCCTGCAACGCGTCCTGCCGAAAGACTCTGCAACGCATTGTGAGAGCAGCTGAGAAGATCATTGGTGTCTCTCTCCCCTCCCTCCAGGACATTTATGGAACACGTCTCACCCGCAAAACCCTCTGCATCACAGGTGATCCCACTCACCCATCACACAGCTTCTTCAGTCTGCTGCCATCAGGGAGGAGACTACGGAGTCTCCAGGCCAGGACCAGCAGACTGAAGGACAGCTTCATCCATCAGGCTGTCAGGAAGCTGAACTCCCTCCCGAACTTGCCCCCCCTCCCCTCTTCTTCCCCAGGCACCACTGAACTATGAACCCCCCCCCCCCCCACACACACACACACACACACACACTAATTATATGATGGCATGCACAAGTCACTTTGTGCAGCATTGGTCTGCTCACTACCTCATTCGGCATGGAACTGGCGTCATTCCACTACCTCATCAGTCAGTTAAATAAAATAACTGCTCTTGAGCCCTTTGTCACTTGTCACTTTACTCAGACTTAAGGTATTTTTTAATAAGTGATTTTTTTGCACTAAAAATCTTTTATCTGCACTGTTGTTCACTTCATTGATTTGCACTATATCTGTCATTTGCCTTGCGCTGCTTTATTTAACTTTATTTTTAATTTTATTATATGCCTTTTTGTTTTTACATTCCCTTATTGTATAGTTGTATCTACATTTTATATTTGATCTAGATTTTTTTAGGCTTTAATGTTAATGTTATCTGTATGCACCGGGGTCTGAGATTAACGCAATTTCGATTCTCTGTATGTATGTCGCATGTGGAAATTGACAATAAAGCAGACTTGAACTTGAAAAGGTTCCTGGCTGCCCTGTAAGGAGTTATGGTTGAAGAACCTAGCTGTATAAAGAAGTTGTGATGAAGTACTAGGTTGGCTAAGACCATGAGCAGTTCTATCTTAGCAAGGTAAATTTTAAGGTGATGGTCCTTCATCTAGCCAGATATGTCTATCAGACAGGCTGCAATGTGAACAGCTACCCTCAAATCATCTGGTTGGAATAAAAAGTAGATTTGAGTATCATCAGCATAGCAGTGATAGGAAAAGCCATGTTTCTGAATGACAGATCCTAATGATGGCATGTAGATGGAGAAGAGAAGTGGTCCAAGCACTGAGCCCTGAGAAACGCCACTAGAAAGAAGTTGTGACTTACAGTAGAAACCAGGAGGTTGTACTGTGTGAGAAACATAGATAATTGGGTGAACACCACATGTTCAAGTGTCTTTGCAATGAATGGAAGAAGGGACAGCAATTTAGAGAGGGTTTATTAAGTAGTGAGTTTACCCAATCCTGCTTAATTAAATGCTGTGGGAAATGTACCAGTGTGAAGTGTGTATAACTGAAGAAGAAATGGTCTGAAGGACATGAGTGGGGATAGAATCAAGAGGACAGGTGGTAGGATTTTTGAAAAGGATAAGATTGGAAACATCTGGCTCTGGGAGTGGACAGAAAGAGAGGAGAGTGTGTGTATTTATTGCTATGATGTGTTTGTCAGTTTGTGGTGTGGACAGTTGGCCACTGATGGTTCTTGTTTTATTTATGAAGAATATTGCAAAGTCTTAAGCTGTAAGAGTTGATGAAGGAGGGAGGGAGGAGGACAAAGAAGAGAAGGTTTTGAAAAGTGTGCAAGAGTCAGAGCAATTTTGCTGTGGTAGTTTGTCATTTAGAGAAATTTGCAGAGAAAGAAGAGAGGAGTAATTGATACAAACTAAGGTCAGTAGAGTTTTTTTATTTGCACCACTTCCTCTCTGCAGTCCTGAGCCTAGAGCCATGTTCACAGAAAACATTGGACACCGAGGGGGCAGAGGTTTGGTGTGTGCTAGTCTGGATGAAAGGTGGCAAAAGTTATCCAAGCAAGATGTTAGAGTGGAGCAAAGAGTGTCAGTAGCATGTTAGTGTTAGTTTCCAGTGCTAAAAACTGAGAGGATGGAGGAAGTGAGAATAGGCGAGAGGGAGAGAGTGTCTTTTCTGTGTCCTTGCTAGGTTGAGTCGTGCAGGTAGAGTCGCTGGTCTTTACACTTGTCGGTCTCCACACGGGGACGGCTTCGCACGAAGGCTACCACGGTGATACTTACTAACCAATTATATACTCACCTGATAATTCGTTATTGAATTCAGCAGGCCAAGACTTAATGCTTAGCAAACCAAAATCGGGAAGTGACGCAATACATTCGAGAAAAAACATAACTTCAGGACACGTTTACCACGGTAAACAAAGTAAGGAAAACAATGTTATAGCAATGACAACCACATTAAAATTAGAAAAATGAGAAAAGAAACAAAACTCTGTAGCTATAGTCAGTGTTTAACCAGTGACCAATTATTTTTGAAGGACTTCACCACTCAGGACAGTCACTAGTAAAGGATATGTGACTGTGCACATTCTTGTGCTGCCATCAGCCAATCAGCATGGTCATGAAGTTTTTTTTGTTGTTGTTGTTGTTGTTGTTGTTGCTGTTGTTGTTTTTCTTTTGTTTTTTTTGTTTTTTTTTCAGTTCTACTGTGATTAGTCACATGACATTTTAAAACTTAAGTGATTGCTCATGCCTGCTCAGTTCGGGATGCAATTGTTTTTGCAGATTTTAAATCGGAAACTTTCAGCTCCAGCTGATAAGCTACCATTGAGATGAACAGCAATGCTAATGGATTGCTTTCTCAAGGTATCACAGATCTGTTCATTTTGACAACAGTCATTATGCTTGGCACAGAAATTACACACTTCACCTCTAAGTATTCTTTTACAATGCATTATTCTATTTTCTTTAAGCCAAAGCTGTCATCTTGAACAACAAAATGGAAACCAAAAATGACAGCCAAAAAAGAGACCCCTAATAGACTAGCCCAATAAAAGCAGAGGGTACTGCTTGCCTGGTGAAACAGACTGCATGGAGCAGAGAGACTAGTGTAAATCTGTCTCCTACATGAAAGTGTCTTTGATAGGCCTCTACTCTCATCTCATCTCCACAAGCATGCCACTAATGTTCTGCCTCCCAGCCAAAATATCCCTAGCAACACCTGGCACCATGAAGCAGAAAAAAACTAATTAAATCATTAGAGAAAGACATGGGAGGATGTAAAAGAGAGAGTGGGAGAGCAAAGAGGTAACGGGGGAGGGATGAACAAGTTCATAAGCTTGGCACTGCGATCCTGGTGTCGTGCCCATTGTTCATGTCCACACACATCAAAGGCTGCAGTAATCGCTGCTGTTTGTGGGCCCACATCTCCAGTTCACCTTGCCTGGCCTGTTGTATGCCACAGGCCAGAGCAGTGCTGGAGGATGGCATTCCTCACTGAGCAGGCCAAGAAGTGTGTGAACCTGGGAATTAGAACTCCAGTACACCTAATGAATGAACGTTAGGAGATGAGCTTCTCATAACAACAGCATTCGGAACTCTTGTTTACAAGCCACCGCTTGCTGGTGGAGTGGCCTCCTTGCATGTCTTATCCTCTAAGAAGAATGTGGAAATGTAGTGTTTGAATTCACAAACCTAACTCTGCAACTATGTTTCTCTGTTACAGGAAACTTCAAAGGAATGTGTAAGCAGATAGATCACTTTCCAGAAGACACAGATTATGAAGCAGATGCCTCAGAGTACTTCTTACGTGAGTGCCTCCTTAGTGTTTCTGTGACAGTATTCATGTTCTCACCATCTTGTTCTTTCTTGTTCAATCTGTGAGGCATTTCAAGTAGTACCAGATATGCTATTTTTGCCCAAGTGGTGTTACTGCTGAAACAGTTTGGATAAGGTCATCACCAGGCCTGCAGATATATCTTTATTCATAAAGTTATACATATTCTTTGCTAATAATTAGAATATAAAAAGGGTCATGAACTGAGATATAAATTGTCCCTTGATCTTTTGACATATAATAGTCAGTGTTCTAAAAAAACATCCTGTAATTTTCGAAACTCAAAACTTTCTCATTAGTTTAAAAGCAGCTTTTATTGAAACCAAGCTCAGAAAACATTTTGAAATGTGCCACATTATAACATGATAGTGTGGCTAAGCTCCACCTCCACAGGAGAAGAGCCTGCTTCTGCATCACTGCCTCTTTAGCTCCACCCACTGATACACGCCAGTAAAAGGAGGGGAAATACTAGAGGCAAACACAGGATAACTTCATCAACAGAACCATACAGATGACATTACAAGATTACAATACACTGTGTAGTGTAAGTTGGGAAAAATAGTCTTTGAATTGCCTTTCTTTTCCTAACATATCTATATTGGATGTGAGCACTGTTGCATCATGTCACAAATACATTTTTCACACTCAGGAATGCCGTCGAGGCCAGCAGCCTTGCATGCGTTGTTCCGGCTCAATGCAGTGTAGACATCTGTGAAGGTGTTTTTTAGGGGTTGGTGGTCTGCTGAGAGTGTGATATTGGTGGCCCTCTCCTTGCTGTCACTGTTGAAGCGAGCATAAAAGTAATTTAGCCTGTTAAGGAAGGAGACGTCTGAGACCGTTGGAGTGGAGTTGCTTGACTTGTAGTCATTTATGACCTGGATGCTCTGCCATATGCATCGATATTAAAGTTGGAAAAGTGTTCCTCTACTTTTAGCTTGTAGCAGTACTTGGCCTTTTTGTTGCAGCTTCTCAGGTTAGCCCGCAGTAATAATGGTGGAAGTGAACTCCCGCGGCAGATAAACAGGTCTACACTTAACCAAGAGAAACTCTAGGTTAGCAAGCTTTGTTGACATAAACGCACAATCTGCCGCCTCTGGTCTTGCCGGAGTCATGTGCTGTACTATCTGCCCGGAGCGTGTAGCGTCTGGCTAGCTCAATAGCATTATTGGGTCCATCTCTGTGTAGTCATGTTTCTGTGAAAACCATGACATTGCAATTTAATCTTTAATTAAAAATGCAATCAATTATTAAAATATAAAAAATAATGATATTGTGGATTGTTTTAGCTATCAGTTACAAATCTAAAATGTAATACTCTAACCACTGTTTAAATGAATAGTTATTCTTTACTTTTTTATGTAAAACATCAAATATACAAATTTTAATAATAATTAAAAATACTAAATATTGTGGGTATTTTTAGATTTTAACTACCAATAAAAATGTAGTGCTGTTTATGTTTAGTGCTTGAAAATGTAATATAAGTATTGTATTAATAATTAAAAATATGAAATAAGAATAAGAATGAGATTTTATACACATTTTACAATGTTTACTATAAATTCTTTTTAGAAAATTCAGCAGATTTTCTCAAAAAAAAAAAGCAAAAAGAATAAAGGAATTTAAAAAAAACTCTTACACTAAATGAATACAACAGAGCTGTATTTAAAGTAATCCCCTAGTCTTTACTTTGTTCAACCTATCTTTGGTTTTCTCACACTGTTCAGCTGTGTAAGGATGGTCTGTTGTCTCTGCGGGAGGGTGTGAATGTTTCCTCTCTCTGTTTAGACAGCGGCAGACTCTCTAGCTCGTACAGTACAGCTCAACTAGGCCTGATTACAGTACACTGGCTCTCTCATAAACACATAGCATTGATTTCCACTCTTTTTTCGTCTGCGCAAGCAGAACCGGGAAGTGAGTGTCAAACAAGTCACATGCATCAGTCCTAAACTCACAAGCAGGACTATCAGTTACTGTCATCAATACAAAGGCCTGAATTGACCAGATACAACAAGGTAACAATCAACAGTAATTAAAGATTCTGAAACCATTGCGAAGGAAAAAAATGGATTGCTTAAAAACTTACTGCAGCTGTGTTAATGTCATCAGTGAAATGACTGCGAAACAATAATGAAGACAAAAAAAATGACAATGCATCATGATAATAATTCCTCGATTTTTAAATAAAACATATCCACTTTTTTCTTCAATGTGGAAGTAAGCCTATGGGTAAAACTTCCGGTTCATTAGTCGCTCTAGGTAAATAACGAGGAGAATAACAACATGCAGTAAACAGTAGAACGGTTTGCACTACAAACCAGTGTGCTCATCATTAAGATCATATATTAAAATTCGGGCAAAAACAAATGTTTTATCTAATTAATTACATGATGTGGTGATTAATTAATCTAATTAATCGCACATCAAATTTGGAGAAATTACTCTGAAAAGATCATTTAAAGTCATTGTTGTGCAAAGCATCAAACAGAGATTACAAAAAGTAGGTTCATCAAGAAATATTTTGTTTGATAAAATGTATTACATACTTTTTTGGACCATGTGAGTAAATGATGACAGAACTGTAATTTTTGGTTTGGTGAACTATAACTTTAATCATTTATTTTCTTAATTTTATTATTATTCCTATGAACATATAAAATTATTTCTTTAATGAAATGATACTCTAAATAATAAACTAAAACTGCCAGTAGGTGGTGTTAAATGTCTTATTGATTAAGTCATAGAGTCATTTATTAATTCATTTGATTCGTTCAAATGCCTGATTCATTCAGGAGTGAAGTAAATGGTTCTTTATGAATGGTTCATTGAATCATTAGGCTTGGTCAACTTGAAGCAGGTCATCACCATCAGACCGATCGATGTGTGACATCAAAGTACCGCAAGCAGAGCAGACAACTCCTTGTGCTTTTGAATCGCTCTCGTGGTAATTTGATGTCATACACCGATCGGTCTGTGCAGCGCCACTTCAAAGAAAACGCCAAACTGCCAATGGTTCAACACACAAAAAGGATCACCAAATTCGTTCAAAACGTGCATTAAGAAATGAAATTCCGCCGTGTGATGCTCGGTTATGACACAATTTCAAACTGGTGTTTTGCCCCATATCTTGAATTTTAGGGACATTTTCTAGGCTCTATCACGCAGTAAGTTGTTGTCCTGCCTCATGTTAGTCATCAATCGACTGTATGAAATGGCAGATGATCCACATAGGTCTGGGACGGGGCAAGTGCGTTAATAATTTTAACACGTTATTTTTCTCCATAATTAATTAATCGAATTAACACGTTAAATTACCAGACCTAATTAAAATAATATGATAAGACACACCAACTTTCAATATCAAGCAGCAAAACTAACTGTTTTGTTCAGCTAACTAGCTGGACGGAGTGGACGCAGATAAGACCGGAAGCCAGACCCATATCCATTTTTACGACAAGAAAAAGGTGGATATGTCGGTCCTCTTAGCAGCATGAAAATAAATAATAGTCTACCGGTACGGTTCGGTACGGTTCACCTTTGGGGGTTTTCCACTGGGTACAGTACCTGGTACTTTTTTTAGTTACCACCTCGTTTGAGGTTCCAATGGTGCTTTTTCACTGCGTCATATGACTTGGTTTGGCACGGCACGACTCAGCTCAGTTTGCATTTCTGCTTCTGATCACGGATTGGCCGGAAAGAATCATCACTACCTACGTCACTGAACTTGCAACAAAGACACAAAAGAACCACTAGGTTTAAATCAGCACAGCCAGCAGGATCGAACGCAACTCTTTTGAAGAGCGCACCTTTTTTAACAACCTGAAAATGGCTGTCGTTGTCTGTTGAGAAAGTACAGACATTCCTCTCGTTGATAGCAGAGGAGCGGATCCAGTGAGAGCTTAATAGGGCGATGGGGAATGAAAAAGTTTTGAAAAAGAGGCAGTGCAACTGTAAAGACATATGACTAATCCCGCCCACTCTAATGCGGTACTAAACAGCAGTGGAAACGAAAAACTAGCCAAGTCGAGCCATGCTGTGCCATACCGTACTGAGCCAAGTCGCACCACGCAGTGAAAAAAGTGCCAAAAGTGATGTTTTTGAGATCTCTTTTAAAGCTTTAAAGGAGACCATTGTGAGATTTTTAGAGATTTTGTCTCGGGAGACAAGTTTGAGAAGCAAGAGACTCAAGCTAAAACTCCATTCAATCTTAAAGTAACCTAATTTCTGTTTAGGATAAATATTTGAGATGTTAAAGAGATTGAATCAACTCAGACTTTAACATTTATCAGTAATATGTTCAGCCAAAAGTCTTAGAATCATAGCTAAGGAATCAGGCTTATCCTTCAAAGCATTTGCCCACCGTCAGAACCATTTAAACTACTGATGATATCAGATAAAAGACCGTACAATTATCCCAGTACAGACACTTCTTCAGTACTGAAGCTTCTTGCATCACCCCAAACAGGTGGCTGACCTGCTGTAATAGACTATTCACTGAGTCTGTGATTATATCTCACATGGTTAAACAGCGAAGGTTATGCAGTTATGTGGCAGCACTGACCCCATAGCGGTTCATTGTTAATTGGCACTGTCATTATGATGCATTTGATTTCTGAGCACCCAGGCCTCAGTCTGAACGACTGAGTCGGAGCTGTTCAAGTGTTTCTCACAATTTGGGCTGCTAGGTGGGTGCTGAGCTGGTTACATTGCGTGCAAACTCCACAGATAAAGCCTTGCCAGTGGGTCTTGATGCTTTGAGCACTCGCATATGCAGCAGTAAAGACGGCTATAGTAACAAGTTCAAACTGCTCAGAGAATGACACCCAGAGAAAGGGTCCAACACTGGGACTAGTAGACTAGCCAGGTCATAGAACTACCGCAAACCTCACAATTTAAGTGTGTGCGCACATATATGAATGAATGTGTGTTTGTCCTTTTCCTGAGCTGCGATTGGACGAATAGGCCAAAACGCTCCCAGTGGCTTGTAAATTAGGACATTCACTTCCATAAATATTTCAGCCTCTTTCTTATATAGGTCAGCTTTTCTCCTCTTCTTCCTACTTCTCTTCTCCTTGCATGTCTTATCCTCTCAGACATCTGTTCTGTAATACCTTGGTCACCAACTGTGTTCCAGGTTAAATTAGAGTGATGGGAGATCTGAGGAGTGAGCAGATAGAGTCACATAGGTTTCAATGGGATGTCATGCATCAATAAATAAATAAATAAATAAATAACAGTTTTAACAGTTTTTGTTTTATCCAGCTGTATTTACCCAGTACAACTTAGAACATGCAAGTGAAAGATATAACACCAACATGTCATAAAAAAAATAAAAAAACAGAATCACTGAGTTAGAAAAAGGATCAGCTCCTAAAAATGACTTGTAAACTCAATCAGGTGTAGCTAATCACATTCTCAATGGCACACAAAGCCATTTGACTCTCAACTGTGATCATCTGTGTTCATTTTGATCAGCACAGCATGAAAAGAGTTTTCCTGGAGCATTTCAGTCCTTGGTAGTGCAACTGAAGCAAACAATCAACTATGGGTGGCAAGAGACTGACAAAAGATCTCCAGGATAAAGTAGTGGATAGGCACAAGTCAGGAGATGGATACAAAAAATTTTCAAAGGCTTTATCAATGTGTGCATATGACAACATCACAAATTCTCCATAAATGTGGCTTGTATGTGAGGATTGAATGAAAAAAGCCACTCCTCAAGAAAGACCATGTGCAGACATGACTGAATCTGCTAAATCTGCCAGAAAGTTGTCAATGGGAAGAAGGTTTAACTTCCAACATGACAAAGAGCCAAAGCACACAGCAAAACAGATCACACAGTGGTCGAAGGAGAAAAGGTGAATGTCCTTGCATGACCTAGTCATAGCCCAGACTCAAACTCTAATAGAAAATCTGTGGGAGACTGCGGTCCACAAACGCTCATCAAATTTACCTGAATTTGAGCAGTTCTGCAAAGAAGAGTGAGCAAATAAAGCAGTCTAGATGTGTAAAGATAGTAGAGACATATCCCAGTATTTCAACAAATACTGACACAAGGGGTGATCTTTTTTCCAACTCAGTGATTCTGTTTTGTTTTTTGTTTTTCTGACATGTTGGTGTTCTATCTTTCACTTGGATGTTAGAAGTTGCACTGAGTAAATACAGCTGAATATGCAGCACAACACACAAGTGCAACATTAATGATATTTGCTTGTTATAATAGAGTTATAATAAAAAACAAAAGCACTGACATCAAACTTCTGAATGATAGTGTATATGTGAAATTGAATCCCAATTCTGATGTTTATGGATATGTTGTAACACAATGCAGATATTCGAAAGATTTCATTTAACAGTGTCATGTAAAATCCTTTCCTCTTCCCTCTTTTTTTAATCAGTTAGCACTGTGCTACACACATAGACTATAAGCTGTTAACTTGCTACCTTAACTTTTCTAACTGAAAACACAAAGGGAAATGTTTAATTAGGTAATTTTTAGCTTTTGCAATATAATATATGTAATTTAAAAGACATTAATAGTTAACTTTTTCTCATGTTTAAGTCTAAAGCCCTATTCCCACGGGATTAGTATTACCTGGTGACCTCCAGTCATTTGTAATTGCGGAGGTTGTCTGTGATTTTAATCCCGTGCAAATCGGCCATGTCTGTAATTTGTAAAGTAAAAATTCCCCCGCAAATGACCTACCATTTTTCACCGAACACAGAGGTCCTGTGATAATATTAGTCCCATGCGAATCGATATCTCTGTGATTTGGCCAGTTTTTGTATATATTTTTATCCATCTTTCGCGAAGAATGGAGCTGCATTGTAGCGTTTGATAGTATTTTGGGTGCTGTCATATCGCTACACCATACAACTTGCAGAAAGAGAAAGCTGAAAAGGTTTTTAGGTTCATGTATTACAAATAAATCAAGCATAAAGCTTGAGATATCATTTAAACCTGGTGAAAAGTAAATGACACAGCGCACGAGGCTATATTAGTTTATTTTTTCAATCCATCTAACGGGAACATAGAACGGACTCTTAAAGCCTTGACATCTGGGTATCCGGGAGATAAGTCAGTAAAATCGAGTAAAATCACAGGCTTCGCTTGTCCTGTGCGAATGCACCACATGAAATTCAGATGTGGGGGGGTAATTTCAAAGTCACACAAGGTCCCAAGATAATACTAATCCCATGCGAATAGGGTTTATGGCTGAATTCGGAATAGCACATTACTATTCTTGATTCTGCAATATTTACACTTACATTTAGTAGACACTTTTATTCAAAGTGACTTACAAATGAGAAACATAACAAACAATTTGTCATAAGCTCCAACAATATTTGTAGTACAAGACACAATGGCAGACATAGTAAGAGTACTATACAATTCAGCCAGAATTCAAGTTTAAGTGATTTTCTGTCATTTCTAATCATGCACCAAAGCAAGTATCCATAAAAAGTTGCGTCAGCCAATAGAGAAAAAGGAATATGCCTTTGAGGGGGAGAACGCCATCTCATATAAAAGTCTTGTCAACAAAACCCCCTCTTGCATACATTTGGGGATCTACAGTACGCCTATGAGCAAATATACAAAGAAAGGCTGGAGCTTTCAGACTAATTCTGAATAGGAGTGGTTTATATGCACCTCACATATATGCTAGTATCATGCTTTAGTAGACACTGTGGTTTTGATGCTCTCATCTCCACCACCAGTAAAACAGTTATGTAAGAAATCTGAGCCTCGACCGAGGAGCCACATTAGTGAAGTGACCATAGACTGTATAAAAATATAGACGTAGTGTCCGTGACGTCACCCGTAGACTACTGAAGAGAGTTTTTGAAGCCTAAAGTGTATAGAGCGGGCCATCGCCATCTTGGCAGCGCGTCACCGCGCGACTCTCCCGGACAATCAAAAATGGGCAAAAAGGCGGGAGCTAGTTGCTGTAGCCACGCCCACCTAGCGCGACGGCAGTGTCAGCAGCGGCAATCTCCCTGTCACTCAAGTGGCCACGCCCTTAATTATGCAGAACTTTAAGTCTTAATATAATTTAAACGGATGAGTTATAAAAAAATTCACCCCACTCACAGTTTTCACAAAATTAGCTATTTAGACCAAAATCTTTTTTTGAACCAGGCTGTAAACATGTTTTTTCCTGCTGTAAAGTTGGGCATTTTAACATGGGGAGTCTATGGGACTGACTCCCTTTTGCAGCCAGCCTCAAGCGGCCAGTCGATGAATTGCAGTTTTAGTCACTTCCTTATTGGCCTCACGAGAGAGAGCGGGAGGTTGGCGCTCGGAAGTGACACATAAGAGATGTCATAGAGAGCGTCATACAGTTCAGAGATACACCAAAGAATTGACGTATATTGGAAATACACACCACTCTAATGAAGATACAGGAAAAACCAGGGGAAATAAAAACAGGTCAGCATTTACATCCGTTCTAACAACTGCACATAAAAGGGTATGTATATTCATGCCTGTATTTTTAGACCCAAACATTTGCATACTTGCATGCAAAATTACTGTATGGATTCATGCACATTCGATTATAAAGGAAATTGCACGCTGATTCTCAAGCACCCAAAGGCATTCGCTCACAGAGGGTTATATATGAAAAGAAATAGATGTGAAGTAGTAACAGCACATTATCTGCATGCACAAACACACATGCATGCACACACATTCACACAGGCCCTATCAGTGGAAGGCTTCTCTTTGCTGGAGTGATCACGGGTTGAATCAGGCAGTTCACACATCCACACACAGTTATATAAGAGTGCTGAAGCATTCTGAAGCGTCAGTGGGTTTTGAGATCATGCCGTGTCAGAGTTGAAATCTTCCACAGAGCTACTGAGGTCGAAACAACGCTGGGAGAGGGGGAGGGGAGGATGAAAAAGCAGGAATAAGAGGGACTGAGAGAATGAGATAGAGAGAAATTTTAAAAAGAGACCCAGCTGGTAGAAGGAATATGTTGGAAGAGAAAGACGTTGGGACAATAAGGGTAAAAACGATAAAAGAGATAATAGCTGAATTCATTTCACATGTATTTTTATTATTATTATGCCCTTTATTTGTTCCTTTCCTCTTTATCACTGCAATTTTGTTTTGCCTTCATCCAGCTAATGGGAGCCACAACATTAGCAATTCGCTTTTAAAATACACTATTAACAAACACTGACCCTGACCAGTGTGTAATGATTTTTTTTTTAAAATGTAAAATATATTTTTAGGTCTACCCGATGTAACACGCAAATTTAATACGTATATATATATATAATTCTTTTTTTTCTTTTTTTTACAGTGTAGCCTTGGTGAGCATAGAAGACTTTTCAAAAACATTTAAAAATGTTCCCAACCCCTGAACTGAGTTCTGAACTGTAGTGTGTGTGTGTGTGTGTGTGTGTGTGTGTGTGTGTGTGTGTGTGTGTGTGTGTGTGTGTGTGTGTGTGTGTGTGTGTTCATCTCAGATAAACTGTTTTAAAGTTTGAAAACACCTGCTCTGACTTAAACAAAGACAGAATGCAAGAATTATATGTATATATTCAAAGCCATGTATCAGCAGTTTGAATGAGAATGACACTTCTGCATTAAAATTCACTGACTGAAATATTTCAATGTATCACAACAGCAGTACACTACAGAAGTTCACAAAAGAGACACAAACATTTCATAAAGACAAAGAGTTTGCAAGTTTCAGAAACAAAGTGTTTTGTAGTTGTCATAGATGGTGAGCTCTGAACTACATGTCGACTATAACCAGGTGCTCTGGAGTATCAGTGTCTGTACGGCTCTTGCCCTCACGGGCACGCGGGGTGGCCAAAACTGGCTGTGAATGGATGACACACACACACACACACAGATGCACACATTCCGAAACGCTGGCCGATAAAATCAATGAGGCTGGCCGAACAGCAACGGGTTTGCATGTGCAGAGGCTGCAGGAGGTTAGCTCAAGGCAGAGGGTGGACTGATGCGATAGTAGACAGCAATAAAAGAGCAAGACACCGTCTGGCATCACAGCGTATAGCCTGATTGCTGGGACAAGCGGGGATTTAGTGAATCATCAGTCCCTCGCCACCTCTTGTTCAGCCACTCTCTCTTCCAGTCACTATCTCTCTCTCTCATTTTCTTACTCCAAACATGACAATCCATCATAGGGCTGGCAGGGGGTGGGTCACATGCCACTGAAGCCTGAGGCAGTAGGGATAAAGCACATACACACAAACACACAAATGAGAGTCCAGGCCACTAACTGTGTCACCTGATATGACATCGCTTAGCCTATAGAGAGGCCACACACCCAGCCGAATGGCCCACGATCATAATAGCAAAGGTCATGCTCTGCATTATTGATATATTTAGACCACAGTTGTCCTGTAGTTCATGTGAATTACATCACTGTGTACTGTACAGGTTGCTGTGATTTTGCTAAGCAAGACCTGTTCCTGGAACAGCATCTTTTGATGATCCTGGATCAACATTACTGTCCAAAAATACAGATTTAACCCAATCCCTACCCCTAAACCTAACCCTACCCATAATTCATTCCTAAAATCAGAGGGAAATTATAGCTGATTAACAAGGTTGTTGAAGCACCTAATCCTGGTTTCAAGCCTAAAACAGATATTTTCTGAAAAGTTACATCTCAATTCTGATTGGTTGATTGGAATGTTGTTCCAGGTTCAACAAGGATGTTGATCCAGGAACATGTTGTACTTGGTGAAATCACGCTCGCCATACTGTACAGTAGCCGCTCACTAAGCTTGAGAGGGGTGAAATATAGGACAATCCTGCATATTGTGATACAGATCAGTGGAGCTCAATGGAAACAGGTGAAAAAACTGGTTTTGTAAAGGAGACTTAAATTATGTATAGTGAGCAATTTGAAATGATATTGGTGTTGTAAATCATAAGCAGATATGTAAAGGTCTTGGATGGACAGATAAAACACTTTATTGTAACTGAAAGAGGTAAACACACAGGATATGATTGTGACAGGGACTTAAAGTAATTCCAAGTTTATATATTAATTGAATGAATTCTAGGCTAGTAATGAGAAGAAGAAAAAAGTTCTTTAGGGCCCGTTTCACACTAGCCATGTGAGCAGCACATTTTTTCAGTGCAGTCTATTTTTGCTGGCCTGTTTATGCTGAATTAAAGTGACAGTGCATTGCTCATGGTCAAAATAAACATGGTTGACAAAAGAGGAGCAATTTCACCATAAAAGTATGTAGGGGAAGTCTACTGTGATTCACAGTCACCATATGCATGAAGAGAGAAAAAAAAGTATGGTGACTGAGAGAGCTCAACGCATTGCAAATTAAAAAACACATCCATATAGAAAATCTTCATCAATTTGACAACACACGCGCTGCAAATGCTTACAACACAAACAAATAAAGAAACCTACTGCAAATATTCACCGCACAACCAAATAAAGAAACGCAATGCGTTGAAATGAAAAAACACATGCAAATAGAAAAAACACCTGCAAATTATGAAAACATCTTCAACAATTTGACAACACACATGCTGCAAATGCTCACAACGCAAACAAATAAAGAAACGTGCTTCAAATCACATCGGCACAGACCACACTGGAAATGTTTTAGAGAACTGCAAAGTGATGAACATGGCTGGGACCTATTTAGTAATTGTTTGCTCTGAAAGGTGAGTGTTTATTTTAACATCCTGATCATAAGATTCCTTTGCTTCTTTTATTATTTATTATTATTATTTGCCTAAATAAGCTGAGAAATACACAATTACTGTAACTGTGAAAGCATGTAAGCTGGCTAACTTTACAACTTCCCTTACAAAAATTAACCATATTGTTTTACTATTAAAATTAATTAATAAATACATTTATTATGTAAAAAAAAAAAAGGTTACTATTGTTATACAACTGTGGTTATACAAATGGTAATTAATAAAAAAAAAACAAGGTTAATTTTCATTTTGTTGGGGTCCTCTCCCGTTGTGGTCTGTACTTGCGTTTCTGTATTTGGTTGTGTTGTGAGCATTTGCAGTGTGTTTTTGTATTTGATTGTGTTGCGAGTATTTGCAGCCCATGTGCTGTCAAACTGATGAAGATGTTTTCTTAATTTGCTTGGGCTTTTTTTTAATTTCCATGTGTTTTCTGCAGTTGCAGTGAATTGAGCTCTCGCGGACACCGTACAAAAGGCACTATTGTACCAGTAGTAGCAAAACCCATAAAAGCATGTTTAAATTATTTAAACTACAAGTACAGCTTAAACTGAAGACCTGTATTCACATACAAACTACTTCTTAGTGGTTCTCAGCTGGTGGCTTGTGACCCAAACATGGATCACAGCTCTGTTTTCATAGAATAGCTGGGGGAAAATAATGCTAAATGCAAATAATATAATATAGCTACCATATGACAACATAAATAGGCTTTCAAAAGGAAGAAGAAACTGCTTCCAAAATATTTTATTGTTAATGTCACTGACAATGCATCAAATCAAACTCTGGTATTTTGCTGAAAATTTGTGTCTGAAAATAACATACATTTTATTATTTTAAATTATTTTGTAAAATTATTTTGAGAACATTACCAAACAGTCAAATTTATCCAGTAACGTGAAAGTTGAAAATACAATTAATTATATTTGCATGGAGCACAGTTTCCTGAAAATGACCATGCATGAAGCACATTTTAATAGCATTTATTGATATTTTTGGTACTACTGGCAGGGACCAGTAGATTGTGGACCAGCTTCTGGAGCTTTTACCCTCATGTGCAGTGTGTAGTGGGCTGTCTTGCAAGCTCATAATTGAGATAGTTCCTAAAGGGTTTTCACTATAATTGTGCTTTCTTGAAAGCAATTCTCACCGCTTGCTTAAAATGAACTGAAGTGTGGACTCCTTTAATGCACAAGTACTGTCAGTGTGATTGTGTCTATTCGCACTTACTCAGAAATAATTGTGACAAGAGCTTAAGCTGTGTTGAGACAAATTGCACTTTCAATGACAAGAGATTTTTTTCTATATACAGTACAGACCAAAAGTTTGGACACACATTCTCATTCAAAGAGTTTTCTTTATTTTCATGACTATGAAAATTGTAGAGTCACACTGAAGGCATCAAGGGCTTTTTGACCAAGAAGGAGAGTGATGGGGTGCTGCGCCAGATGACCTGGCCTCCACAGTCACTGGACCTGAACCCAATCGAGATGGTTTAGGGGTGAGCTGGACCGCAGAGTGAAGGCAAAAAGGCCAACAAGTGCTAAGCATCTCTCGGGGAACTCCTTCAAGACTGTTGGAAGACCATTTCAGGTGACTACCTCTTGAAGCTCATCAAGAGAATGCCAAGAGTGTGTAAAGCAGTAATCAAAGCAAAAGGTGGCTACTTTGAAGAACCTAGAATATGACATATTTTCAGTTGTTTCACACTTTTTTGTTATGTATATAATTCCACATGTGTTAATTCATAGTTTTGATGCCTTCAGTGTGAATCTACAATTTTCATAGTCATGAAAATAAAGAAAACTCTTTGAATGAGAAGGTGTGCCCAAACTTTTGGTCTGTACTGTATATATATATATATATATATATATATATATATATATATATATAAATATATATAAATATATATAAACTAAAACCCAAGGTTTCTATAGATATCACAATATATCGATATTGTGAATTCTTATGGACACAATAACCGTGATATGAAAAATCGAATATCGTGACAGCATATAAATATATATATATATATATATATATATATATATATATATATATATATATATATATATATATATATATATATATTATATATATATATATAATATATATATAATATATAAATATATATATATAATATATATATAATATATAAATATATATATATATATATATATATATATATATATATAGTAGAACTATAAAGAGACTGAAAATGTTGGGTTGGATTGGTGCAGGAAATTTAATATATTTCACATTAACTGAAAGATTTAAAGAGTTTTATGTGCAAAGTACATAAAAGCAAAAGCACAATATGCACATTAAAAGCAGCACATCTTAAATATCAAAATAATATCAAAATAGACTAAGTATACAACCAACATGACTCATCTATCTTAGCTTCTCTAAATGTGCAAGCAAACAAATCTTAACATTTTTTGTTTGTTTGTTTTTGTTTTTGAGTGTCATGCCACAGACGTTGCAGGCTATTTCAAGTTAAAAACAGTCCTTTTAAAATCCAGTCACAAAATCCATGCTTTATGTTCCCTTCTACTGTAACCTTTCTAGATGCTACTGAATGCAAACCATTCAGGCCCATTTAGGTTCAGATGAACCCAAAATCTACCTAATTATAGAGTGCTGCCTTAAGACTGATTCATTAACTAGTTTTTAGACAACCCACAGACTAGTTTTGAAAAATATGTCATTTTGCTCATCGTTAATAGGTAGATGGGTGACGATAGCGCTGCAATGTGTATGTGTGTGTGTGTGTGTGTGTTTGTGGTGAGAGGGCAAGATGCTGGGGCAGGGGTGGATTAATAAGCGTTTGTAGTATTCAGTCAATGTGCCTGCAAGCTAAAGCACCTGATTAGCATGACCTTGCCTGCACATCAGCACATTCAAGCCTGTGGGAGGCTGATTAAGTGTGAATGCTAATTTTCTTCCACAATGCTGTCAATGAGCATGAGAGAGAGAGTGAAGGAAAGACCGAGAGCAACGGACATAATGAAAATTCAAAGACAGCCACTGTCAAGAATAAAGTGTGTGCATTCATGTGAGTGTGAGAGAGCACTGTATATGCCCCATGTGTAGCAGCTCAAGCAGTTGGACACATATTTCATACGTGCAGCATTATGAAATCATATCCGTGAGCTGGCCGGTTAAGCTGCATTCAAGGGATAAAAGTTTGATTGTTCAGCATAGCCCAGTTTACCCTTGTAAACTATCAGACCTTGATATGAATGGGAATGTTATCAAATAGCTTTCAAAACAGAAAGTTAAACCTGAAGTCCTGTGCTTAAAAAGCCGCTCATCATCATGTGTTAGTCATGTCTCTGATCAGATCTCCCTCTCTTGACTGATATGGGACAAGAACTTCTGTTCACACCCTCTCATCCTCACTAGCCATTAGCAGGGCAAGAGGTGAGAGTGCTACTGTAATTTGGCCCGGGACATTTTTAACTGTGGCAGAGACTCTGGGAGTGACCAGACATTCTCCATACACTGTGCCCTACAGTGTCACTGCTGAAAGCATGAGGGTTGTCTTTTTGAAAAAGGGCTACTTTACAAAAAACACATTTTATTAGACTGTTATGTGACATTCGGAATTTAACTGAAATGAAATTGAAACTGAATTGAAAATAAATTGTATTTGAAATCCTTGTTTGAAAGTAAAAAAAAAAAAATTGAGGCTGGATTGAAGGTTTATTAGACAGGTGGACAGGCAGATAGATGGTCACCGTGGTATTTTCTAATAGCACACAGGCCCAGTACTTTTTTTATAAGTGTCGATTCATTTTTACAGTGACCTCTTTGAAAAGCATAAATTAAAGAAAATGGACTGGTAATTTAACTTAAGCAATAGCAGCTCTGAGACTGAGAACAGCCTCTGATAAAAGCCCCAGTTCACCAACACAGAGCGCTAATAGAAGACAGCTTAACAAAAAACACATTTCCTCTCTTTTCTTTGCTTCAGGCTTGACTTGCCCCTGACTCCTCTCTTCTCTTTGCCTATTCCACCATGTTAATAACAACCCCGCAGGCAGTGTTTCTGCCCCTGACAGACCCTCAAACGCTACACAGGGCTTGTGTGAAAATTTCCTTGTGCTCCTTGCCAGTATCATGCCTGGGGAGTCTGGGCAGATTGCCGAAAGAGACACGCTTACCCTGGGGCATCATTATCAGTCCAGCTCCCCAAGAAACCTCCATCCTAAAGCCCTCGGTTCACAATAGCCTCACAGACTCACATGCAGAGTGTAGATGACAAAGAAAATGCACATATTCATACATACTGTAAACTGAGAAGCCTATGCACTTGATGACATATTACAGACTGGAGCCAAAGCCACAACAAATGTGAAACATGCAGTGGATCACAGACAAAAAAATATATGCATTACCAAGATTTAACAAATATTCACAGGGCTAAATTGTAATGAAATCCACTCCTTTAAACAAGGTGGCACTGATGCAAAAATAAATTTTGTCATACAACATGTACATGCACCTTTCAGCATAGGGAATTTCAAAGCAAACATTAACATGCCTAATGGAATTCTTTTAATACCTGTGAAAAATATGTCAGATTACCTCCATAAATTGCTGGAAAACTGATTATCTTAATTGCTGCAGATATACACTTACTATGCAGGGGAACATGAGCACTTGCAGGAAACACCTCTGTCTGGTATTTTTTAATTCAAGTACATTTATTATTTACACATACTGTATATATACCATTTAAAAGCTTGGGGTTGGTAATAATTTTTAACACTCTAATGTTTTTCTAACACTCTTAGTTATTCTCACTAAGGCTGCATTTATTTGACAGTAAAAACTGTAATATTGTAATATCAGTTATTACAATTTTATAGAACTTCTAACTCTAATATATTTTAAAATGTAATTTATTTGTGTAATGGCAAAACTTAATTACTCCAGTGTCACATGATCCTTCAGAAATCATTCTAATATACTGATTTGCTGCTCAGGAAACATTTCTTATTATTATCCATAGATTTTTCCAGTATTTGATTAATAGAAATTTGAGAACAGTATTTATTTGCAATAGATTTTTTTGTAACAATGTAAAGTCTTTACTTTCACTTTTGATCAATTTAGCTCCTTGCTGAATAAGAAAAAAAAAAGGTTTTTTTTTTATTATTATTGACTGGTAGTGTATATTAGCAAACTTTGAAAAGAAACCAGGTTTACAAAGCGTTCATGAAATCTAGCAGAAAGTCAGTTGCAACTGTTCTACATCAAAAGCTCATATTTCATTGGTCAGTCTTTTTTCTTTAATGGACTAACCCCCTAAAAACGTTTCATGACTGATGAATATTTGTGCATTATGTAGTATATAAACCCATTGTATCTATTCAGTATCTTGTTTGCAGTGTAAATTTGCCAACAAATGTTCGGTCTCTGTGTGAAAAGCCCTCAGGCTGGTGAGTCTGCGGCTGTGATCAGTGCAGGGAGCCCGGGGAGAATCTGCTAAAGCCAGGGATACAGCGCTGCTGCCTGATCTGAGAGGTCAAAGCCAAGGTCACAGAGCTGCGAGTGTGCCGGCTGAGATTTTTATGAGTGAAAGCATGTCTCTATGTGCCCACGTGTGTCCACAGGGCTGATTAAGAATGTATGAAGTCTGTGTGCGAGATTCACTCCATTTCTAGGAACATCTGCAACCTGTCCATCTCGGCCTGCCACTGACTGTACAGATGTCTTACTCTAAGAACATATTACAGATTATAATAAGTATTCTGGTATTTATGTAAAGCATATTCTGTCTATTGAAAATATCTGTCACCTTAAAGCATGAAAATGATAGCTGAGACTCTCATTCACAGCAGATGAAAATCAACACAGCATTCTGGTCTCTGAGGACGCTTCTGTCCCCTTCAAGCCTGTCGTTTTAAATGCTTGTGTTAACAAACAATAGATTTAAGTTATTATCTATTCCTTTCCCACTCTTATATCCTTTCCTGCCTCCTTCCCTCTTGCCTTGTGGTGTCTCTGTGAATGAAACTGATGGATGAGGAGTGGTGTGCTGTGACTGGTCATGTATCAAGTATCAGTTAGATTGGGGAGAATGTGTGTGTTTGTAAGAGAGAAAGAGAGAGATTTGCGAGAAGGTTGTTAGAGGGCAAGAGGACCGGGGTCAGCCCCCAGCACACCTTAATATTTAATCAGACCATTCCCAGCAACTCTACACCCTACAGAGAGAGGGATGAGAAAAAGAGAGGAAGACAGGATCAAGAGAACTCGCAAGGACATCCATCTAAAAAAATCCACCTTTATTTAGTTGCAGATAGGGTCCAAAATTAACCTTTCTGCCAATGGCAGCGGAATAGAGAAAATTTACCAGCCATGAAATTCAAATGCTGTCAACTGATTGAAACTGTAATCAATGCAACTGGATTAATAAAATAATATCCTGATGGGTTTATCAAATCAATCACAGTTAATTGCATATAGTGATATTTGCTAAGCCTAAGCATCCAAATGAAGGCAATTTAAAAGCATTACATCATTTTGGCATAGAAGTAAAATTTACAATAAATATTACAGAGTATTTATACACAAGTTTATACACTCAATATATTTATATTAATCTAAAAAAGGTACAAAGCTGGTCACTGGTGCCCAAAAGTACAAAAGCTAGAAGGTATGAAGATAACTAATTTTAGGAAGTAATATGAAATATGCAGATGTTCACTATTGTTATTTGTATATCTAATATTTTACAAATGCAAAATAATTTCTTGTCTCATCAAATTCAGTTATGACTTAAATAAATCATGTTTCTCCTAGCATTGTTTAAATTTTAAATTATGAAATTTGAGGGGAGAAAAAAAGTCTAGCACTGAAGCACTGCACTCGACTCAACTTCTGTAAACGGTAACACCAGCCTTCTTTGACATGATAGACCAGTTTGGAGTAGATGTCACAGTCACCTCACTTGCAGCTGCATGTGCATTGTGGTGGCACTAGTAACAAGTGGTGGGAAACAGGTACAATCCTTGGAATAACAGAAAAAAATTATTGTGCAACGGGAATGGGAATGCAAATCACTTTTTATGGAATACTGTCATCAAAGACACCATTTGAAGTTAAACACAGACTATGGACAGACCATGGATGAAACCTGCTATGATTACCCTATTTCTAAGGCATGAATTTGATTTAAACAACAGGTCTACATAATATTCACATATGCAGTTCATTTGGGGACATATTGTATTAGCTACAGTTACAGCATAAAATACTATTTAAACCTATAACAATTTACATAACATTTACCTAGTTAATCTCACAATTCTGACTTTTTTCTTGCAAATACACGTTTGCATCTCAAAGTTCGGACTTCATAACTCAATTTAACTCAACAATTGCTAGTTTGTCAATTCCGAAGGGAAAAAAATCATAAGTGTGGGATATCAATGATTATGGGCCCAGGGGAAAAGAGAGAATGATGAGATATAATCTCGTGAGATATAATCTCGGAAATGTGAGGGGAAAAAAGTCAGAATTTTTAAATATCAACTCAAAGTTACCTTTTTTATTATTTTATTTCATGGATTGAATAGACTGCTACTCTAAAACTGTCATTTTCTGCAGCCTAATAGGCTCCGCCCACAAAAACATCATCATTGTTTGTAACTATCGAAATTGGTCTATTGGCAATGTCATACATTTTGACATTGATGAGTACTGATAGACCACTGAGGCAGACCGACCGAAAATTGAGTAATGTTCCATTTTCAGTGATTGTTTTAAACCAAACTCTTAACTGAGGTATCATATATTCTGTGAGTTATGGTGTTTGTATGGGCATATTTTTTTACATATATTTTTTGATGTTGTTGTTGTTTTTAATGATTATTATGACAATTGTGTTCTATTATTTTTGTATGTTTCTCATGACAATGTTAAATATACATTTCTGTCCAGGAAAACTGTAAATATAAATAATGTAGTGTAGCAGAGCAGTAATATCAGAAATATCAAATATGGCACTTTGTACCTTTTTTCTGAGTGTGTGTTTATATATACACACTCAGAAAAAAAGGTATATATATATAAAATAAGTCTATCACTGACTTCTACCAAATTTGTCAGTCTGTCCATATTCACTATTTTCCCTTGCATAGCTGTGACAAACAAATCATTCTCAGAATGGACCTTTGCTTTGGTAGTAAAGGAAGTGATCACAAACAGATTTAGATGTACAATTCCTGGTCTCATATGGTTTTACTAGTGGAACATCATGGAGGGAAAAGATAGCTGAGAATTAGGGTCTAGATTGAGTGAATAGAGAGAAAAACAGAGAGAAAGTGACAGTTAGGAGAGGACGTAACAGAGTGCAAGAAAATTAAAATGCTGTTCATCACTTGAAGTGAAGTTTCATTTAGGTTTCACAGAGAGGAAGAGAAGAACTGCAGCAAGTAACCTTATCTACAGTAACATGCAGCAAATGAGATATCGTCATTTAGCGCAGTGCATTTACAAAGTTAACATTTTCATAAATTAACAGGGCTGTAATGCAGCATAGTTGTTTTTGCCATGAAACAAGCACTTTTGCGGAAGCTGACTTTGACTTCTCATGTGATCTGCAGCAAATGGCACAAGTGCTGTAGTTTTAGGGTGGAGGTGAGGGCAGGACAGGAGGGCAGATGACCCTCTCAGGGGGAAACTTCTGTCCCCACTTTAGCCAGCAAGAGTTCACAGTACTGTCCTGCTGTCCACACATCAGCGTTTACTGCACAGCTGGGAAAGACAGAGTAAAGCAGGAGAGAAAAAACTGCTGAGCTTGCACACTTGATGGAGTGGTGAAAATTTAACTAGCCTGATGAAAGCATAACTTTCCATGTGAAGTATTTTAAAAGAAAAAGAGAGAGATTAAGGAGGAGAGGTAAGAGATGAGCAAGCAGTAAGAATTGAGAAAGACTGGTATTAGGAAAAGCACAGAAGAAAATGATGAGACTACTATATAATGGGAGCAGAGTAAAGTTTAAAGTGTACTTCAATTTTGACATGAACAACGTATGTGTACAGCCTTTCAAAGCATTCTCCATTCTCCACGAACACAAGCGCTCGACACGTGGAAAGTTTCAAATTTTTCTGAATCTCTTAGGCACTTGTGTCAATGCAGGTGTCTATTGTTGTTGCCATTCCTAGTAGTTTGTTGTTGTTCTTTCTATAGATAGAAAAATCTGTCTGCACACATACAGTATGGGTGCACTATGCCATGATGAAATTACGTAACATACACTTTAGGCTTGAAGTGGATAGTTGGAAAAGCCTTTCCTGCTTTGAAACGAGTTAAAAGGCCAAAGTTTGAGCAGCTACTAAAAATATTCCTCTAATCATGTCAAACTAGAAATAATAATATGGCCCTCCAACATCGCAGTCCAGAATATAGGCATCATTTATGAGTCATATGATACTGACAGTATTAATGGGAAAGTTCACTCAAAAAATTATTAAAATAAAATAAAAAATATATATATATATATATATATATATAGAATCTCACCCATGTCATTCCAAAATGATCTGATGTTGATCACAAAAGGAGATATTTGAAGAATATTTCTACCAAGTAAAACATTAGCCTGCACCATGTTTGATCCTAAACACCAATAAACACTACTGGTTTTTGCAAATGTCAGCACTATAGCAGAGGAAAGATTGCAAATGAATCGTGTTTGTAATTTCAAACTCACACAAGGTTACTGCATAGCTTTATAAGAATTGGAATAAAATAATAATAATAATAATAATAATAATAATAAAAAGGAAAAGTAAGAAGATTGGTACATATGTGGTACTTTTATGGATTTTTCATTACAGCTTTCCTGTAGCTCAGGAAACATCTAGGAAATAGCAGAGCATGGTGATATATGCCAATGTCATGAGTTCAATTCAATTCCCATGAGAAAGCATGAAAATGCATACCTTGCCTAATGTAAATATAAAAATGTCAATTTGGAGCTTGACACCTTCTAGTCACTCTGTGCTTTCAATGTATGGAAAAGATCTGCATTAACATTCTGCTTACAACAATATCTCCTTTTGTATTCCACAGAAGAAGGAAAACAGGTCTAGAAAGACACGAGGATGAGAAAATTATAACAGAATTATAATTTTTGTGTGAACTATCCCTTTAAGCTACACAAACATCGAGTTGAAGAACTAATTGGTGAGTTGAAGGCTCGGCAGTCTGTCCTAAAAACATTCATTAACACGTTCACTTGTCATTTCATGGCTTGAATGAAGCCAACTCTTCTTGAAGTCTCACTAGGAACATATTTTGTTAAAGCGTGTGAATAGCAGCATCTGTAAATGTCTCTGGTCCTGTTTAGTCTTGGAGTACACAAGTGTTTGGTGAGACTCTTGCCCTGGGATTGCTCTTCCACAAGCATTTTAAAGGGTGTGGGAGTTGTTTACTTTCCTGGAAAAGTGTTGATTGGCTGTACTCCATGTGCTCAGAGGAGAACAGCTGCTACAATCACCACAAATGACAGCTTTCTTCATCCATCTCGTTCCCTCTCTCACTGCCTTTTACACAGATTCATTCAACAAGTAACAGTCTGGAATTCAAAACATCTTATACTCATCCCACCTTCTCTCTCTCTCTCTCTCTCTCTCTCTCTCTCCATCTGTAGGAGCCGTACGAGCATCTAGTATCTTCCCCATCCTCAGCGTCATCCTGCTCTTCATGGGTGGCCTGTGTATAGCTGCCAGCGAGTTCTACAAGTCCCGTCACAATATCATCCTCAGTGCAGGAATCCTCTTTGTGTCTGCAGGTGAGTCTATGGAATGAAGGAAGGAAGAGATACAAAAGTCCAAGTAAACATGTAAGACCCAGATTTTTGTTGTTGTTGTTGTTGTTGTTGTTTGCTATACAAATACCTTGTACACCTGATTTCTAAAGCATTCTGATTTATTATCATTTCTGAGCAGTATTTTACCAGCAAATTTCTCCTTGCCTGCCATTTAATAATCTTTATTATTATTATTATTATTATTAATTGAAACTTGGTATTAGAATCTAATTCATAATTGTACATTTACATGTAAAATTTTAATATTTATTTTAAATATATAGATGTATGATTAGTAACATTGTGAAATATTATTACAGTTTCTTATTTTAATATATTTTAAAATGTAATTTATTTCTGTGATGCAAAGCTGAATTTCCAGCAGCCATTACTCCAGTCTTCAGCGTCACATGGTCTTTTAGAAATCATTCAAATATGATGATATGGTGCTCATTTTGTAGTACTATAAACATTGAAAATCTTTGCTGCTTAATATTTTTGTAAAAACTATAAGCATTTTTTTCCAGTATTCTTTGATGAACAAAGCTCAAAAGAACAGCATTTAACATAGAAATCTTTTGTAACATTATAATGTCTTTACTGTCACTTTTTTAAATTCTAATGCACCCCTGCTGAATAAAAGGATTAATTACTTATAAAAAAAATTAATTACTTGTATCATTTTCTTTAAAGATAAAGTTTGCATTAGTTGCTGGAAATTATACAGTTACACAGAAACTCCGAGATAAATTCATAAACATTGTCAGAAAATAATGGTATACCTGGAATAACCAATTAGTTTGTCATTTTCAAACCCGTCTTACTCATGCTACCCCAAATTATTTGTAACCTCATCTAGCCTGTCAGTTTTACCAAGGTGATGAGTTGACAATCAGAATTTGCAACTAAGTGCAAAAGAATACCTGATGTTTAGGTTTGGAAGACATAATTCATACACATGATCAATCTGATTAAGGTGATGTGCTGATCCAATAGGATTAAGTGACAGTTCAGTCAACTAACATAAAACTCTCTTACTGGGTCTCAGTACTGTTTAGCAGTGCAATTCAGTAAAAGAAACATTTTCTGAAACCAACAGCTTTGGCCTTGATGCTCAGATCAGCACAGTATCACTTAGACACACTTAGTCTTGAACAATACTTTTTTTTGCCTCAGTGCTATACAGTAGCCAGTTAGCAAGTCAATTTCTTTTTCTCTGTATCTCTTCAGTCCTGGTTCTGTTGCTAGGCTTAGAGGGGCCATTTGGGATTAAACTCTAAAAATATGGTGTCCCTGACACACTTTCCCAGTGATCCATCATGGTGGTTTCACTCTGTCACAGACAACTTCACCAGAGTGTGACTGAAGTCAGCAGTGAGCCACAGATCATGTTCCTGTGAGGTCACCCACTCTAGTCTCTGTTAGAAGCTCACTTCTTCACTCCAATCTCCTTATTTACTTGCTCACTCTGACAAATTAAAGCACTCAGCATTTAGTTTATTGCTAAGGGGTTAAGGGTATTGTGAAACTGGCTGTGTTAACCTTACCATTTAGAGGGCAGTTACACTTTATTTTGTAAGGCATAGAGATGACAGTAAGGTTCTGTCATCCTCAGCTACATCCAGGCTCTAAAATGAACTTTTTGCCAGTCAATAGAGAATTAATCAGCTGTGAATATGTATTTCCTTGCTATAATTATATATTTGTTTCTTATTCAATTTAGCTAAATTAAGCAATTTCATCAGTTTCATCCACAGTGCAGATCACACAAAGATAAAGTCTGATGATAAACTTAAGAGGTTTAATCTAAGACACACTGTATTGTATTTGAATGTTTTCCTAAAAACAATTTATGTATCTTTATATGACTTAAAACATGTATGATATTGCATCTTGTTTAAGGATATTAAACAATTAATAATTGGAAAATGAAGGGATTTTTATAAAAGGCACATGACGTGTTGGACTCCCTGAATTTTTTTTCTTATTTTTTTTTAAGCTGTCACTGCGGCGGTACCCTTTCAAGAGTATGGGATTGAAATATCTCCTCTCTTCCCCACAGGCCTCAGTAACATCATTGGCATGATCGTGTACATATCAGCCAATGCGGGGGATCCTTCAAAGAGCGACTCCAAGAAGAACAGCTACTCGTATGGCTGGAGTTTCTACTTTGGTGCGTTGTCCTTTATCATGGCTGAAATGGTGGGTGTGCTGGCCGTGCACATGTTCATCGACCGGCACCGGGAGCTGCGGGTGGGAGCACGGGCCGCAGATTACCTGCAGGGCTCAGCTATCACACGCATCCCCAGCTACCGGTACCGCTACCGGCGCCGCTCCCGCTCCTCATCCCGCTCCACAGACCCCTCACACTCCCGCGACGCCTCGCCGGTGGGCTTGAAGGGTTTCGGGGCTCTGCCTTCCACCGAGATCTCCATGTACACACTCACCCGTGGGGGCGAAACCCTAAAGGGTGGCCACGGCACTCCTACAACCACCTACAATTCAGAGAGGGACCACAACTTCCTGCAGGTCCACAACTGCATCCAGAAGGACCTGAAAGACTCATCTCATTCTAACACAGCCAACCGACGCACCACCCCCGTATGAGGCACAACCTCCCTCTATACAGTTAGCAGAGGGCAGAGGGGGCAGAGGCCCAAAATATTACAGATCAAACTTCATGTACCATGCGTTTTCACGATTTGGAGGAACCAGGGTGATTTTTTACGTTTCAATCAAAGACTACACATGTATGCATGATTTTGCCATTGACAAAATGAGGCTGGTTTTTAATTGAGAGAGGCTATAAAGGTATGCAGAAGGGTTATTTTGGCCCGTGACACAGGAGCTGTAGCTTGTGGGATTGATTTGACATGTTTTTGTTAAAGAAGCATTTCACCACCCTTCGGTCAATGTGGATCAGCAAGCTACTGCTCCCTCATAAGTCTTCTTCCTCTCTTCACTATATTCATTGTATTTATTTATTTGTTCATTTGTTATTTGAGTTAAAAAAAAAAACTGTGAACAACTGCAGCAAGGTATTCAGTAAGAAATAGCCCGGTCTGCAATCTCTTACAAAAAGTACAATATGTATGTATGTATGTATGTATATATTAATTTTATAAATAATTTAACTTAATAATCAAGACTTTTCTGAGGCCAAAAAGTGCAACCGCTGTTTGTTGGGTAATGATCTGTTGGAAAAGAGACTCGTCGCAGTGTCGCTGAACTGAGACTGTAGCCAGACGATGGACGAAATCACAGAGAATCTTCACTGCAAAGCTGCTGTAATACGAGACTGACAAAGACGTTCAACCTTAGACAAAATTTTATTCTTTTAAAAGAACCTTCTCATCTTTTTCTCAGTCCCTGTTTGCTTCCTTTTTTTCTCTCTACTCTCGCATTCAGTTGACATGAGAGCGAACAACAGAAAAACTAATGCAAACCCCTTCACTGGCACGAGCGACAAAAAGGGGTCAGAGTTCACTGAAAGACTCCAGAAATGACTGCCAAGATGAAAAAAGGGAGGAGGGGGGAGGAAAAGAAGAGGATGCTGAACTCTAAATAAATACTTGCAAAAATGCAAGCGACAAATAAAGTACGAAATATTACAAGAAGCGAAGCTAAGTGACTCACGAATACAAAGATTAAATGCATGCTATAAATTTAGAGCAAACCTGCTCTTGAAACTTTAAGTTTTAAAAGATAATGATAATTATAAAGGGAATAGCAATGTTAAGAAAAAAAGTTAAATATTAATGTTTTGTGTACTCTTTCTGTTTTGGGTTTTATTACTATTAATGATTATTATAATTAATCATTATAATAATATATTTTGGTGATAAACCAAGCAAACAAATAATGACAAAACTGCTTATTTAATTCTGAGTTGTTTCTTTGCATCCACCTGTATTTCTTTTACTCAGTTTTCTCAGAATCACACGCCTTAGCCATTTCGTATTTCTTTGGATTCATTTTATTTTATTTGGTTCGTTTTATTTGAAATGAAATCTAAAGGTGCCAAAACAGAATGATCCTAAACTTGGATGCATTAAGTCCCGATGAATAAACAGACCAACCCAAGGGGGAACGTACTCGCTGCTTCTCTGTGTTTGCAAACCCTCACGCACCTGACGAAGTCTCAAGCACCATTCAAACCAGCAGGAAAGCAGGCCGTCGTGTTGTGAGGCTTTCCAAATGAGTCACACGTGAGTAAGTAACAGTAGGGAAGTGAAGTAACAGGCCACGTAATTACTCATCTGTTCCAGGCTCATCTATATGTGGGAAACGGTCTCTTAAGTGTGTAATGTATCTGTTGCGCTAATAATGAGTGTGAGTGACTCGGCATGTTTTGCTCTGCTCTGATGGAGCAAACCCAAAAAAATGGAGGGAAAAAAAGGATGTGGTGGGAAAGTGTGCCATGTTCCAGAGAAACAGAACACAGGTTTGTAATAAAACATGTGACCTACTCAAGTGTTCTTCTACAACTAGCATACTAAAAGCATCACTTTCTTTCCTGAAGACCTGCATGTAACAGGTCCGGATTTATGCGTAGGGCAGAATTGCTTCAGAGAGCATTTAGGGGTTGAGTCTTTCTTTGGGAATTAGTTCATATAAGCATAAATTCATGCTCAATAAGAGGATGTCAATCTAGAACAACAAACTTTCCTATGAGAAATTAATTTTCTCTGGCTGAGCAGTTTTTGCTGCTATGCATATTGGATTCATGCTTTCTTAAAATATTTTGAAATCTTGACTCGCCGTCTATAAGCAACAGCCATTTTGTGAGTATGAGAGAGTAAGAAATTACAACCACACTTAAGCAGTGTTTTATGCCTTTTTCAGTTCTCTGAATTAAAATGCTTCCCTCATTCTCCCACTTCATGTATTCCCTCATCCATCTCCCTCCGTCTTGTTGGGCCAAAATGCTTGTCCTTAATTTGCCTCCCCTGCACAATCTCTCGTTTTTCCCTCCCTCTGTGAATCATCTACTTGCATGCTACACCCCTCCCCCCATCTTTCGCTCTTGCTTCTTTCTTTTCCTCTCGCTCTCTTCTACATCTGTCCTCCTCTCCATTACACATTCATCACTCGCTCTGTCCTTTTTCTCCTTCACCACAGTCCGACGTCTCTCGCATCAACTTTCCCATCCTTCTCATCCGACAAATCAAATTCTACCCCCCAGCTCCCTCTCTCCTCATTACAATATTGTGGAGAAAGGGGGAAAAAAATCAACAGATTTAAACAGACAAATCAATCACCAGGTAATAGTCTCTTTGTCCCTGAGATCAAGATTTCTAGTTTCCTCTAAATGAGCCGCTGCCTCACAAACTATGCAATGGCAATACAATAGGGGAATAAGAAATATCCAAGGATGCAGCAGAATTTAATTGAACAACCACAGTCATGAGGCCGTCGAATATTGTTGGTGACAGTTAGGGGCTTTGGAGTCAATAAGTTTGAGAACCACTGGATTAATATCTTAGTGAAGACTGGACACTACAGGATTTAAGCCCGATTTGCAAGTCAATGAGCTCGCCGACAGGTTGGGCTGTGAAAAATAAAAAATAAACATCAGCGGGTGATCAGCTCTCAGCAATCTTTATGTGTGAACTACTCAACGACGCATCAAAGAGGGTCGCAGACACAGAGCAGACGGCAAACAAATATCTAGCATGCTAAATATCTGGACCAGTCGGCTGAAACAACATCACATGGTGTCAGGTGTCTCAACAAGCTACAGCCAATGATGAGAGAGTAATGCATGGTTTGAGATCAGTGGAAGAAGATCAGCAGCAGCAATGTGACTTTAGAGCAGATCATCACACATACAGCTTGCAGCACTAATTTCTTCCTGACGTTCATTTTCATTTCATTTAATTTTTCATTTGTTCTTTTTAGTCATTCACTTTCAACTTCTTGTGCGTGTTTTTGTGACAAAACATGGTTTGGGGACCATGTAGAGTCATTGGGTGCCATAGTTGTTGTCAGCTCGTGTAGTGTGTGATCCCCTGTTGCAGATCGTTTACATAATGTCACACAATGTGAACACCATTACAACTTCAAGACACACAGCAAGTCATGTAGTCTGAACAGCACAGTGATCTGCCAACGTTTAAAGTCGTGTAGTGTGAACTTGGATTAAGTATCCAAGGAAGTGGCCGGGTAAGTCCTCACATGTGGAGAGACGAGACCACTCAAGGTAGAAGTGGAGAGTAACTGCCCTTATACAGGGTTTGAAGAGATCATCTATGGCAGGTGTTGACCAGAAGGGATGCTGGGAAATGTAGTTTCCAGTGGACTGGGCTGGTGACGGATAGTGAATGGACAAAAAAAAAGATAGGGCTGTGAATGGACTGGCAGAGGTGTAAAGTGTACCTGCAAACCTTACTTGAGTACAGATATCTTACAGTAAAAATTACTCCATTACAAGTTACAAGTCACCAATTTCAAACCAACTTGAGTAAAAGTCTTAGAGTATCTTAAGTATACTTAAGTATGCCAGTGAAAAAAAGAAATAGTTGATTTGTGAGTAAATCAATCACTCTTCAGTATAACAGATAAATAAAACAATGTTATTTATTTATTGCTTGATTTTTTACTGAACTTTTACAAAAAAATAACAGGAGAAGAATACAGGAGAATAGTGAAAGTCAAAGTTTTCCTGCACTGGTTTCAGAACTTGCATTCTTGTAAAGTAGCCTTGTTGACAAGTTTGGTTGAATAAGGGCAAGATATTGTACTTCAGTGCCCTGCAGTCGGTGATATCACATGAATCACTTTTGTAACTGAAATAAACTGCTGCAGAAAAAGCTAGGTGCCATGCAAAATGGTATGTGTAATATCAACACTCATTACAAATGTAGTGGAGTAAAGAGTACAGATGCTAATTAAAACAACGAGAGGAGAGTAAAAGTGGCTAATATCTTTGATATTATCCAATAAGATACTCACGTACAGTAATTAATTACATTTACTCAAAACACTTACAGCTCTGTGGACTGGCGACTGGGAATTGTGACAACATATAGAAACCATGTCAGAAAGTTTTATTTTTATTTATAAAATGATAACTGTTCAACTATTCCATCATATGATGCATTATTCACTGCTGCAATTTATATACAGTTTTTTCTGCAAAAAGTTAATATCTAGCAGAGAAAAAAAAAAATTTAAGAGCAGTAAATTTCCTTTCAGTCAGGACCACTTGTTAATGTCAGAATATTGTAGAGGTCATGACCTTATGTTTGGTGGAAGGCTTGGCTATGAAGGGTTCAGATTCTGAGCTATCCGCAGGCAAAACCTCACTGAGGTTTGAACCCCCCCGAAGCCTAAACAATTTCCAGATATTTTTATATGCACAGTTATATACCAGTAGAGTAAATCTGTACTGTTTAAATATTGAACAATCTGAGCAACATGAGCTGGATAGATGATATATCTCCGTGGGCTAGCAGTTAGAGAACATGTATCTGCATAGGAGTAGTTGGGTTTGGAGGAGGGTAAGTGTGTGTCTGTGCGACAGAACTCAAGGCTGACTAGTGCGTGTCTGTGCGACAGACTGGCAAGCGTGAGTACGGATGGTCTTATATAGCTCATTAATTGTAGTGGGAGGAGTTATGATCAGCTGAGCGTCAGCTGATGCTTCAATCATGCCGTGTTCTGCCTGAACTACATTTGAGCTCCATTCGTCGCTCAAACTTCATTTGTGGTTATCAAAAGCTATGGCCAGTTATACAGCCCTCCAGCAAGAAACAACAGTGACTTGGTGACCTCCAGCAATAAAATCACTGTCAGTATAAATGAGGATTAAATCTTCAAATATTGCTTTAGCATCAGATCTGTTTTGGATCCATCTCTCTCTTTCTCTTACCCAAGTGTCAATATCTCCATCTTGCTGTGAGACATGATGTAAGGTATTAGCCCCTTGCTGTGTACCTGTCAGTGTCTGTCTACCCATCTCCAGCCTTCTCTTTCCTACCTCTCCATTTGACACCTTGCTCTGTCTCTTCTCTCTCTCCATTCTTATTCCCCATCAGTCTGTGTGTCTCTCTACTCGTATCTGTTTCCTTTCTCTCTCCCTCTTCCTCTCTCTCCTGTTGTGGTGATCAAACATGCCTTGTGTGTCTCTCTGCAGTGCTGTTTGATCAGAGTGGAGAGAGAGCACGAGAGAGAGCACGAGAGAGAGAGAGAGAGAGAGAGAGAGAGAGACTGTGTGTGTGGTTGGTTTCTCAGAGACCTGAGAAACATGCTGTCCCCTTCTGGCTGGGAATACTAAAGGCCCGATCCCACAGCTGCTGCCTTTGTGTCTCCAGCCCCTGACCACACTTATATAAGCCCAGGCCACATAGCCAACTGTCCAGTAAGCATAAAATTCTGTGTATCTCTACCATCCTTTCAAACAGTAGGCGGGGATGAGATGCGACACAGAGCTGTGTTGTGTCTGTTTTTTGGGGGTATCTCAAGCTTGTGATGCTCACCTGGGATCTGAGCTCAGCTGAGTTCACCCGGGTCAGGCAAAATTTAGAATAAAATAAGACTTGAAGTCTGAAAAAGAAAAAAAAGAGTGGTATACTGCCTTGAACTGTAACTGAAGCTTTTTTTAAGTATTGGTGATTATATATATATATATATATATATATATATATAGGCTGTGTGTGTGTGTGTGTGTGTGTGTGTGTGTGTGTGTGTGTGTGTGTGTGTGTGTGTGTGTGTGTGTGTGTAAGGCCTGTAATTTTAATGCACGGTTCCCTCCGCGCTGCTTATACCATGGTCATTTGACAGCATTGACAAGTTAAAGCTGTTAAAGATGTTGCAGCGTTGTCAACATGTTTCTGTGCTCTTTAATGTTTCTGTGTGTGTGCAGCTCCATCTCAAACATCAGAAGCAGCACATTCATTAATATAAAATAGTGCTTAAAATTACTTGGAATTAGCTGTGCATTAATTTTCTAATAATGCAATGGAACATTTGTCAGCCGATCAGATTCAGGTTTTCAACGGCCCGGTAGTATAATACAAAATACCCGCCCTTTTATCGTTTACTGCTTTATCAAGAGCTTTTGCTTAACTTTAAATTAAACTGAAAGCACTTGCAGACTAATGCAAAGCATTTGGATGAAGGGTCATTCTTCAATTGCGGTGACAAGTGGTGTCCCTCTACTTTACTACAGTTGAAATAAACTTTAAATACCAATAAATAATAAAAAGTTTACATGTCTATATTCAACACAATTTGTGCACTATTAATAGTTAACTTTTAGTTTTAAAATACATATTTAATTAAGTTTGGGAGATTGCATTTGTAACAAAATATGCATGTTCCCACCATACCTTAGAGTGGTATCATGGATAACACAAATATAGTGGTTATAATGTGAATATAGATTTTATTTAACGTTCAATTAAAAAAAAATACATATTTTGTTATATTTAACAAAAAAGTTGTGTCCCCCAAATTCATTTCTGTGGTGTTACCACAATGGATTTTGCCCTTTTAAGAAAAGGGGGAAATCTATTTAGACTACTTCCAGTGTGCAAAGGTCACTGCAGGTGCTGGTTGATCTGAGGGGTGCATGGGGAGTACATTCTGTCTTATTAATTTTCTTAAAGTTAATTAACTTTAATAACCTTAATTTCTGGCAATTTCAGGTGTCATACTTGATTAGTGTCTGTGGTGTTATGTTAATAACTTGCATATTTTTACATATTTTATATCAGAAAATTGATAAATACATACTTAATATTTCCAAAATGTCCCCTGATCTTGAAAACATCATGATGGCAGCCTCCATTTTAGAAAAGTCTGGATTTAGGCTGGATTTGTCTTTGGTGTTACTGTCTTTTCTGTTAACACCACAGAGCCTATGGTAACTTGCAATATAAAGTCTGTGGTGTTATAATTACGTCTGTGGTGTTACTTCAAAATGACATAGACATAAGTGGCTGTGTCACCAGTGTTTGATTGAAATCATTTAAAAATCTTTTTTTTTTTTTTTTTAATTGATATATCACATTAAAGTAATTTGAAATGCATAGCAATATATTTTATTAGAGAAAAAAAAACAAATAAAATAAATTCTGCCTCTCATTTGCCACCCAAACTGAAGAATGACCCCGCAAACCATGAAGCAAAGAAACTCTGCGAATGACAACTGAACTGGCTAATGTAATAAAAGACTTTAACAATGTAATGAATGTAAATTATGGACACAAGACCAAGAAATTCTGCTCTCTCACTCACAAAAAATGTCAAAGATTGACCAGCCCGTGGCTAATTATTAGCTGTATCACCCACTGCTCAGCGCGATGACCAACCATTTCCCTGCGCCCCTTTCCACGTGCAGACAGACGGTGGCATGTACTGCACCGCCACTCGCCCTCTAGTGGTTAGTTGAGAAAGCGCGGGATAGGCCTGTCTTCGGCTTAGGAGTCTGTCTGGTGATGCTGTTGCTGGCTTTTAGAATGCTGTGTCCATAGGAACCAGCTCAGAATACTGATTCCACAGTGCAGCACTTGTGCATCAGAGGGATGCAGTCAGGCAGATTCTAAGGACTGTCCGCTGTCTCTACCCTGTCTCTCTTCAAAAAAACAAACAAAAAAAAAAACAATGCATGTGTATTATTTTCTGCAATCATAAATGGCAACATAAGTTTTTTTATTATTGTTCATACTGTGGTGTTTTAATGCAGTCTAAAAAGGATATGCAAAAATATATAAATAAATAAACATAGAAATGTCTGCCTTAGACTATAAAAACATTTATTTTAATAGTATTGCAGTTTTCTTTACATTTTAGTTTTTCCTCCATATTTCTATTTATTTACAACATAATAATGAACAAAAATAGTAGACAAATAAGAGTTATAAATACAAACAAATAATAAAGAAATACATAAATATAATATTTTATTATTACTATTATTATTATTAATTCATAAAATGTCCAGAGCTTGTTTCTGCACATATGCTCTTGTCCTTTACAAAACATCTGTGCACTTTATGATGCTACTAGGTGACAAGTGCATTTGGGCATTATATTATCCTCCTAAAACAACATAGCCAATGACTAACATTTGTTAAATATATTATAATATGTAAAAAAAAAAAAAAAAAAAAAAAAAAAAATTACCAAGATATAACCTATGTTTAAGCATGAATCATACACTGTAGAAGCAATGGTATCAGTGAGTGTGTTAACTGACTGTAGCATGTTTAGAAAGCATGGACGAGGGGTGGAGAGCAGAAGATAGGACAGTGTGGGGAATAGCTATGCCCTGCCAGAGATCTTTATGTAAGTGCACAGCACAGAGAGGAGACCAACACAGACTCGCCCTTCAGCCACAATGACATACCGCTTCGGCCCTCTAATCCCTTCCAATCTCTCTTTTCCTGCACACTCCATTTTTATAATTGAACAATGTTACATTGTTCTTTTAAAAACTGAAATATCATGTAATTGCATTAAAGATTGTTGTAAATACATGTAGGGTAAATTCGGGTAATCTGGGACACTGTTTGCAATTTTGACTTTTGCGATTTATTTCAGTATCTATCTAACACATTAGATTAGACATTAGACTTTTCTGAAATCCCTAAGATGTTTTCTAATCACCAGAAGAAAAAATTTATAATATACCCAGTTGACACATGCCACACCTATTAGTGATTTTGTGCAAAAAATAAATAAATAAATAAAATAAAACATTTAATAAATATATAAATTCTGCCTGGGATCTGGGACAGGTCACTTTATAATCTGGGACATATGTATTAGGCCTTGAAAAAGCCTATATTCACCATACTTTATTCATGCTAAACACAATATCACAACTTTTTTAAAAGCATTATGAAAAAAATGACAAGCACAGAAATCTCAATAAGAAAATGTATATACCAAATATCAGGAACAATTATTTCTATCTCTACACAGGATTAACAATCTACTGTGTTAATTAATTAAAATCTCTATTAAAATTGTTTAATGCACATCTCCCGGAAATCCTATATAGAATTCAACAATCTGATGACGACTTTAACACTCCTGAATTGTTTGCACTTTTGTGGAAAATGTGAATCCGACATTTTTCCAACAGTCCATGGGCATGACATCTGATGCTAACACATTTATGCATTTAGACACTTTTATCCAAAGTAACTTACAGTTCATTCAGACTATACTTCTCTATTTTTTTTACCATTATGTGTGTTCCCTGGGGATTGAACCAACAACCTTTTTGTGCTCTACCACTGAATCACAGGAACATATACTTTGTTTGCCATTGGAATATGTTTCCCAGATTCCATCTCTGTAGCATCTCTGGTTAATCTACCTTAATTGTAATCAGGGACTAAACATTGCACCTATTAAAAGGTTCTTCTTTGAACCAATGGGATCGCTCGTAATGCAAACCCAATGGCAAGGGGGGATCCAAATTGTCATGACACAAGTACAAAAAATTACCATCTTTGCTAATCTAATAAGACTACATACCTCAGCTGCCTTTCCTTGGAAAGCAACCATGTTTTCTTGTCCTTTGATCAAAGTATTTTGAAGGATGCATCAAGTGTATAATTTGTGTCCTCCTATCACTCACGATTCTTTACACACATTCCAATTCATGAAAAAAGATTTGGCGGGAAATGAGTTGGCAATGAATGTCCAATTTCATTATAAAAGTATGTAAATCTTCAGTAATACATTTTTGTTCAAAGGACCCTGAACTCTGCATTTGTTTGGTGTGCAGATTCCTTTTTATTTTTGTATATATATATACACACAATTATTATTAAAATTTATTGAATCTACGTGACCAATTCTATTTTCCTTTTCACTGAATTGATGCACAGTTGTTTCATATATTTGACTGAGTTGTATTTTTGTGCATTGACTGTGGGGGAAGGAACTTTTATGATGTACCCAGTGGACGTACTACACTGTTTAATTCCTTTGAGCCTCAGAATTATTGGTCTAGGAATGACGCAATCTCACTAGAATGTAGTTTTCCATTTGAGAAGCACCCTTTGACCAATCACCACTGCAATTTTTTTTTAAGGCACCATCCTTGATAAATCCTCATGAATATTGCCAGAAGGATGGTGGGTGAGGGGTGAAGGGATTCTTGCCAAGAGTGCAGGATTATCTACAGTGCGAGGAGGAAGAAAGGCCTAAACAGTGTGAAGAGCTTCAATGGTTCTTACGATGTGAAATGATGGGGGAAGCAGTTTTGCAATGAGTCAGTAAGGACAAAGAATCTTAATTAGGTGAGTTCCCATCAGACTATCATAAACAAAAGCCTCAATCAGAACTTGATGCCCCCGATGCTCAGAGGGATGCTCGGCACTCAAAGACAGAACCTAGAGGCATTGGGAAGCTTTAACCATTGTTGCTTGAGATTGCTACAGCAAAATTTACACATGAAGAGATCAGGCAGAGTGCAATGAAAGTCCTCAGTGGTCCTCGTCCAACTCTGATGTAATGGTGGGATGGGCCGGGAGGCCAGAGGGAGTGGTGGAGCCAGCTGTTTCTTGGGTATGGACATCTGGTCATGAGTGCTGTGGGGTGTTGCGGTTGGACGGATGAACATGAACAGGGAAAATGGGTAGAATTCCTGACACTGCCCTTGTTAGTCCTATCATCCCTCATTACAATGAAGCTGCCTCCAGATTGTGAGCTAAATAGAGCTATTTGAGATATAAAGTAATTTAACAGAATATTATTTGAGAATTGTGGAATAAACAGTAGCACATATAAGCGTTTTGAGATTACGGTGGACTTTAATGTTCTGAAATGTACTTTTGCCCTAGAAGTCTCTAGAAGAGCCTTGTGAATGTACAGTACCTAAGGTATACAGTAATAATCATTTGAAGTTTTATAGAAAAAGTTAACCAAAGTTGTCCTAAGACAAGAAAGGGTATTGTTCAAAATTAATTAATAGCAAGTCTGCTATTAATCAATGTTGTCATCAATGGAATTTCATGCCTCATCACTTTTGATGGTGCCCAGACATGATTGTTTGTCACAAGGTGTGAAGTGTCGTCACATTCGTGAAGACAAGTGTGCATCAAAAGACTGTTGGTTGTTCAGTACTTTTGTGATTCACCTGAAGGCACAATGGACTAGAAGTGCCTCTTAAACTTTACTGCCTGCAGTGCAGCAGTGTATTCCCTTTGGAGTGCCTCCAGGTGATGTGGTGATGCACTGGATACTGTACTGTACTGTACTGACTTTGTGTCAATTGCCAGAGCTTGAAGAACCCAGAACAGATAAGGCTTTTTCAGTTCAACAAAACAATGTTATTGCACATTACAGCAGATCAGAAATCTTGAGTTTGTACTGTAAAACTAATATGAATTGCATGGTTTAACAAACAAGCCATAAACAAGATACAACATTATGCACGGAGACAAGTCAGTAATCAGTGTTACCACCTCTGACTTTAATCAGACTGGCATCCCATGTGCGTGCTTGAAATTAGGTTTTGGATATTCTGTTGAGGGATGAATTGGGGTTTGCAAATCAACATGGGTTTCTTGAGGGACCTGGCGTGCTTGCACTCTTGACTGTAGCTGCTCCCAAATGTGTTCAATGGGGTTCAAGTCAGGTGACCGGGCTGGCCACTCCATCCTTAAGATGCCCTCCTTGATCACCAACCTTCCTTGGTATTGGCTGACACAGTCATCCATAAACACAAAATCTTGCCATATTACAACAGGTCAGAATCCTGCAGTCCCACTAAATCTATTTTCTATACTTTCTGACCTCAAGTGAAGCTTTCCGAGTCTTAAAAGTGTAGTTCTCAATTACAGACACTTGTGCTGACAGGGCAGTTGGTACCAAATGACAATCATGTCTCTGATGACTATCAAAAAATAAATAAATAAGGATGACATTTCATTAATGACAACATTGACTAATAACACCTCCATGATATGCATGAATTGTGAAAGAAACATTTGTTTTAGAACTGATGAAAGGTGTGGATCCACTTCAAATGTTGACTAGTGTATACAGGTTTCATTAATCAACCAAACACCTGAAAGCCAGGATTTTCACTTAGTCAGGGGGATCTAGGAGACTGTCATTGATCCAATTCCTGCAGCATTGCTTTCCTGAAGCAACCTTTCCACAGCGGTCATGCACACAGACCACATTTCTTGACAAAAGCCATTTGGGTTGAATCTATACATCCAAGATTAGGGTGACTTAATTGTATAATTTGGTTTCAGTTAATGTACACATTGAGATTGTGAACAGTCTTCTATTCTGAAATGCAGAGGAAAAAAAATAAAATAAAAAAAGACTGCATTGAGTTCATTTTGTTGATTTTATTAAACCACAACACAGTACTGCATGACAACCCCAAACAGAGCAGTGGCAGAGTAAAATTATGAAGTCTCCTTGGCAAGGCGGTCTTTCTTGAGGGGCCCCTGTTGAAAGAAAAGATAGGTTACTAACAAATTTAACGGACTACACGCGCACACAAAAAAAAAAAAAGTGATGTCATCAGAGAGTGAACAGGGAGAAAGCACAAGAGAGGCACCACTCCCCTGCCTCACTGTTTTTTTGATCTTGCACTGGAATGGAACCCAAATCTCAGATCGACAGGCTGAAACGGGTTACGAACAGTGCACTGCGGAGGATCGCAGCCAAGGAGGCAGAACCCACCAAAGCAGCAGTGCACTTACCATGAAGCTTTTCTTTTCCTCGATGGTCTGGAAACGTCCATGACCGAATTTGGAGGTAGTGTCGATGAATTTTAGGTCGATCTTCTCCTGGGCACGGCGACTGGTCTGGACCAGAAGAGATTTGCGCAGAGTCAAAACCCTCTTCCTGGTTCCGACCACACAGCCTTTCAGCATGATGAAGTCATTAGTCACTTGACCATAGTGCACAAAGCCACCCTAATGTGGAGAAAAAAAAAAAAAAAAAAAACAACAAGTCCATTAAAAACCTTAAAGACTACACAACCTGAAGTCACTGAAAAATCACATAAGGTAGGCATCTGCACACTCACCAGGGGGTTGATGCTCTTGTTGGACAGATCGTATTCAGTAGAGGCATTGTTCATAACTACTTTTCCATCCTTTGTGTGATAGCCAGCACCAATCTTGTAGATCTAAAAAGCAAAACATTATGAGAAACAAGACTCCAGGAGGAAAGAAACGCTTAAAACCAGTCTTCCAGGAAAGCTTAAGTATAATTCAGAGGCCTCACCTTCTTGTTGATCTCAGTGCGGTGGTGGTAGCCCTTCTGACCAGCACGAGCCACAGAGAAAGCTACACGAGCAGGGTGCCAGGCTCCAATACAGGCCACCTTACGCAGACCACGATGGGTCTTACGGGGCAGCTTCTTTGTGTGCCAACGGCTTGTCACACCTACAGAAAAAAAGTTTTTGATCAAAAAGTGGTCTTAGAAGCACATTAGACTAAAATATGGCAAGTGTGCTGTCAGAAGGAAGGCAGCATGGGAAATTTCCTCATGCGTTTCGGGCGCCATGCCTGACGCGATTAATCCATGTCTTTCATCATTATGTGCACAATGCTTGTCAAGATTCATAAGAAAAGACGGGTTGAACAAAAAGCCATCCACTTACCCTTGTACCCATGACCCTTGGTAACACCAATAACGTCAATCATCTCATCCTGACCAAAGACGTTAACGATGGGAATTGCCTGCTCAAGCTTCTCTCTTGCCCAGTCAACCTTATCAGCAATAGAGCCTCCATTCAGCTGAATCTCCATCAAGTGAGACTTCTTCTGTCTGAGGGGCAGCAGGCGCATCTACAGAAAGTTGACAGTTAGTAAAGCTATTTAAAAAAAAAAAGCCCCAAGAAAGTATACATTAGAAATATGCAAGCCATAAAACCAATATTTATCCATAAACCATACTGTATACAAGTTTGTTTGTACACTACATGACCAGACAGCGCAAGTGTAAAGTATTTATTAGATTGTCAACGTCTCAATGAATTTTACTGAAATAAGACAAGTTACAGAAGCCTTTTTTTGATAAATTTGTAATTGTGAAAGTTTCTGAAAGTAAAGCCAGAGAAAATTTATAGAGGACTGTAAAAAAAATATAATTTCTTCACAGGACCCAAAATTAAAAGCAAAGTCTGAGTTGACTTGAAATCAAGTCACTTACATTCATATAATTTTCCATCAGAACACGTGGAATGGACTTGCTTCATTAACGGCTAAGACAAATAAAGTGACATTCTGAAAGAGACATCCATAATCTCCCAGCCTTTTCAACACAAAGTCGTCACCGAAGCCCACACTTCTGTGAGATGCAGCTTGTAAGCTCACCTGTGTGTGGGCAATGATGCGAATGATCTGGCAGTACTTCTTCATGGAGGCAAAGTCTTTCTCCAGCTGCTTCTTGCCCTCTTCATCTTGCCACCTCTTGCAGTACTTGGTAAAAGCCTTCTTCTTGGATTTGTACCTTAAATTGGTAGACAGGGGCACAAAGAAAGGTTTGCACAGTTCCTTCATAGCCCAGCGGGCCAGTGGAAAGAGACTGGGCATGGCTGCTTGCCCATCCTCACGGGAAAGGGGAGGCGTCAACAGCACAAGGTAATTTCGGCTCATGGCATGGTTTCTAAGGAGCCCTTTCCACCAGCCAGAGGAGCCCGGAGCTCATCAGGGCACTAGGCACCTGAGCGGAGCTGCACCACACCGACACGTTAGACTGGCTCAGAGAAAAAGGAGTTCAATCTGGCCAGCAACTATCAGCTCCAGACTAAACATGCAACCAATCACAAGTCATCAAAACCAGGCCTTACCAGTTCTTATAGAAGCGACGCTTGCACTCATCACTAATGTGCTCAGCAAAAATGGTCTTGAAAGAGCGCAGGCCACGAGGAGTCATGACATAACCAACAACACCCACCACAATCATGGGAGGAGTCTCCACAACGGTCACAGCCTCAACCACCTCCTTTTTGTTGACCTCTGTTAAGCACAAGCAGCACAAGTTAGAATAAAAACCAGAATGCAGGTTTAGGACCAGGAACTTATGAAACTGCACTCAGAACTCGACATTCAGCAAGGGCTAAAGGCCCAAATATGTCCGCCCGTCGAGAATATCATCACTGACAGACACTAAACTTATAGATTTATAATTTCTACATGCAACAAAATCAGAACGCTTAAAACTTTAACTTACTTGAGCCAGGTCTGTCAACCTCACGGACAATGTGGGTCATGCCAGCCTTGTAGCCAAGGAAAGCAGTCAGGTGAACGGGCTTGCTGGGATCATCTTTAGGGAAACTCTTCACCTTGCCACGATGGCGTTTGCACCTCTTGCGGGGCAGGAAGCCCAGAGAGCCGTGGCGTGGGGCCGAAAATTTACGGTGAGACTACACACACAGTTTCAGATTATTAATCTACTTATCTTTTGTAACAATGTAATATTAATGGTGTAATGTAAAAACTTGATAACTTCACATTAACCCACAGCTTTGTAACCAACAACAAAAAATATTCAAATTGCAACTCCTAACAAAAAAAAACAACACGAATAAACAAAAAAAGTACCAAAAAAAGGTTAAGCGGTTAAGTTATTCTATTACTTAAATCGCCTAACGTTACTTTTCTTGCACGAGTAAGTTAGTTTTATCAGTAACTTTGACCAAAAATAACTACAGTTAATTTACCGTTAAACGGGTCGCCACATGGGAAAACATATCGGACAGCATAAAAACTACTAACATTGGCCCTTTTTCTAGCGTTCAATTCTAGTATAAAGTTTACCTTCCTACGCTTCACTTGATAGGCCGTAAAAATACGTGCAAGCAGATATCGTTCACAGCGCTACTAAACACGAAAACAAAAAGCACAGTTTACAGCCATGATGGATATAATATCTTATTTCGATCTTTGTGTTTTCTAAAGTGTATTTAAATCGTTTGTGTGTGTTAAGATTTCAAAGCCGAGCAGAACGTTGCCATTTTCTCCCACGCCATGCGTTAAATACTCAGGCGCGGCGGTTACACTCCATAACCACAGCAAAACACTTGTTTACCATCTATGCCTAACATACAGATTACGATACGTCTAAAATCATATGGATGACTCTGATTTAGATTGGATTGTGAAAGAGAGTCGACCACTCACCATTTTGTCCCCAGACCGATTGAAAGAGAGCGACTGAAAGGCGGCGCTTCGTTTTAAAGCAGTATGCGCGTCATTGCACACGTCACACGTACGTTATGATCCTGTAGTGGCGTCGCCCTCCATTCGATCTCGTACTCTTTCTTTTTCTCTATCTCGTTAATTCATTTGAATTAATCTAACAAATATAATCTTGGCCCTACTTTACTTCACTAAAGTATTCTACCTCTAACAAGCTGTATAAAATAGCATACCAAATAAAAATTTCCCGTCATTTATCCGTTCAGTAAGATTTTGAGCTACAAAACAAATAGACACTCGACGTGAATTATATAAATAATTTTAATAGCACGGCAATTCAAAACCCAAGGATCACTCACAATCATTTTGGTCGAGAATTATGCAAAAACAGCTATCGCCGGATACCAATCATGTCTAAATTGAAGGTAAACAGACGGGCCAAAAAATCGGATATGGTCAGAAGATTGGATCTGTGCATTAACACGTGCACTAATGATTGTACTCCACATGTAGCTGAAGACATTAAATATGAAATCTTCCACTGTTTCAAGATTAATGTCAGGTACATGTGTAAAATACTTCTGTAAATCTAAGATGTGTAAGTTAACTAGAAGTCATTTTAATCTTAATGTCTCTTTTCTATTAACATTTTTCTTATTATTATAATTATTGATAATGAATGACACAGCTGAACACAGAATCGAATCAGTAAATAATATGCAAGTTAAAATAAGTTATAAAATGTAACCCACCAAACCAAGAATAAGATATATGCATGCTGATGTTTATATAATATTTATTTAAATGTTCCTTACTTTCAAGTGTTATAAAATATATATAAACAAATAAATCATAGCATGTAATATTACAAATAATTACAAACAATCAATCAAACAAAAAAGTTTGCAACTTATTTCTGTATAATGTGGTGATGTACATTAAGCGGTCTTAAAATTAAACTTCTAAGATGAAGATCTTTTTTAAATGTCTTATATTTAATAAAATCTGAGAACTGTCTAATAATTTCAAGTCAGCATTAAGTTTTACAGCAGTTCATATCTGAACTAAATGCAGTGAACATGTGTAGCTAACAGGACAAGACTTGACTAGAACAATCAGGGGCATTACATTCTCAAGGCACAAAACTTAAAATAAAAATGGCTTTTCCTAAGTTCAGTGGCCACACAAATGACAAGTCGTATACTTTAGGTGAATCAACTATTTGCAAAAAAGAACACAATTGAATAAAATAAAACTAATCTTTTTTTTGTTACTTGCTGAAAATGAAGACAGTAAAGCTCAGTTTTGAGCAGTTTATCCATTCTGAGGTTTCTTCAACATGAACAGCAGAGGGCAGCACTGTGTCTTTAATAAAAGGGACTCAAGTCATGCACTGCAGATACTACAACCTGGATGTCACGGTCAACCGGCAGCCATTTCACTGAGTGGGGCATTATGGGGAGGTAGTGTTTCTGCCAGCATGCTTTGGTACTGTTCATTAAGGCATCACAGGGTTTGTGGGGAAACTGTGCATTTATTGATGCATCATAACGGAAGTCTTTCATCTCAGATGCAAAGTAGTGGTTTACGTCTCACAGCTTTTATTCCTTGTGCCAGACAGTGGACACCTCACCCAACAATTCTAGTTTCTTTTTTTTTCAGAGAGCTAACTCAAAGCTTTGCTAAAGTCCTCGGTGTTGGCAAGGAGTCTCTCTCAGCTTCCTCTTCATCCTGGACAAACCTCTGGTCCTCCCGCTCATCTCAAAGTCCACATCTGGCCTGATTCAGATTACGCTCCTGAAAGAAAGTCTTCCCGAACTCATAAGTGCTGATCATGACAGCACAGGCGGGAGCAACTTTGATCACTCTTGGAAGAAAACCTGAAAAAGGCAAAGCTGTTACCTGAATGTATACAACATTACTCCTGACTGTTTAAACAATAAAAAAGCTGTAGTCTGTCATTTCAGATCCAGCTTGGTCCTACACAAATCTTAAAACAACGTTCTATGCATGCAATATATTATATGTTCAAAAGATTACCATAAACTATATTATTATATGACAATAAACTATTGCGTTTATTAATCCAGACTAAGACTGCATGATATAAGAAAAACTGACATCACAATATTAAGATTTTCTGTGCTATATTGTGATATGTAAAGGTACAGGAATTTTCACCAGATGACGGTAGTAGTTATATTTGGAAAGAATAATTCAAGAATGACTATGGTGATTATTTGGGGAGTGCATAAAAACATACCACTACACTTTACTGTACATTTACAATACTAGTTACGTTTTAATTTGTATTTCTGTCCAAATTATAAGCTTGATGGCTAACCATTTGAAAATGAACAAACAAAAATATATGCGGCCAGCTCCAGAAGGCACTGCTGAACATGAATTGCATGAGTATAAATGCCGCACTTCACTCTGAAACCAGTAGTGCATATGTTTACTGAAATAGCAGTCTGTGCGATTTGACAATCACAATATTGTCAAATATATCACAATATATATATAGATTTTATTTAAATGTATCGTGCAGCCCTAATCCTGGCCATAACAAACAGGCCTCTTTTAACTGATGTCAATCTCTAGTTTGGCAAGCTGAAGTTACATAACTACTCTGACGTCACTATAACTAGATATTAGAGCTTACCTGCAAACAAACCCCTATATCCCATGTCAATCCAGATATTCCTCATCATGTTCCATGTGGAGGATGGTTTCTTCACAGAGACTCCTGCCAAAGGTCAAAATGTCATGAAATTTGATGCCTGATAAATGTAATTAAATCTAGCTTAAGTGATCAGCTCCGAATTGTTTTTAACAGTGAGCCGTCACCTAATGACATCATATGTCACTCAACATGCAGGTTGTATTACTCCACTCTTTCTGACGTGTTAACAGGTGAAACTACAGAAGCTGCTGTACCTCCAAGAGCCTCCATTTCTCCTAACTGGATTTGCTTGCGTGTTTTCACCACATCAAATGGCAGGGTCAGAATTGCAGCAATCTGTCAAAAAAAAATATATATTTTTTTTATATATATTTCTGATAACCCAGGATGGTATTAAAAGACATTCTTTTTTTTTATTAATACTTTTTTTTTTAAGTAAATACATGCATAATGTCCTATAAAACAAACAAAAACTGTCCTTAAACATTCTATATATAATTAATTATACACTTAATTATTCAGTTGTTTTATATTCACAAATTAATTCTATTTTCACTGCAAAACCAATACATTTTAATAACGCAGTAATGTTATGTAGTAAGAATATCCAGAAAGCAACTTGACCATTAGTAAGATATCGGCTCAATTCTACTCATGTCCTACATTCATCTGGGATAGAAGCTGACCCAGCATTTGTTCTCATGCACAATGGCCTTTTTGATAATCAGTCAGGCCAGATAAGGTATCACGCTCTGTTTGTTCATACTGTTTTTTCTAACCATAGCGTTATGTAATCATTCATAAACTCCTCTATATTAATTTAAAGCCATCAAATTCCTTCTTTTAATGCATCACTTAAAGTAAAAGTCATCAGTCATATTTGGCTTTTGAGAGTATAGGCTACTCACTGCTCCTGAGATGGCCCCTGCTGTAAAACTGATGCTGAATGAGGTCTGTGGTGCCCTGTACTGCTCACACAGCTGTGCCTTCACTAGCTCATAGTTAAACCAGTACAAGGCTGAGGGGAAAGAAAACACAAAAACAGTCAAACATTGCATCTGGGGAACATCAGTTCACCATCACGCCGCCAGAGTGTGTACGGGTCACTGACCGGAAAAGGGCACGTCCCGAAGAACAGTGGGTCCCCAGCCTCTCCAAAGAGATAACCAGCCGTCCTGAGCCACAGCCGAGCGGATACACACCATCAGCTCGCTGTACGGTAGCTTGCGGGACTGCATCTTAGTCCGAACTAACTCCAGAGGGCTGATCACAGACACCGCTCCCACTGAGCAGCACAGAGAGACTTCAATAACTTGACAACAGAGATCACACCACAGCAGAAACAATCGAACAGTACACTGGGAAAAGTACAACAAAAGTATGGATGCACTGATATTAACATTTAGCATTTTTTGTCTAAATGCATTTAAAATAACATTTAAATCAATCTTTCCAAATACTAGAAGTGAATTTAGGCATCACAGTATTATAATGTATGTACAGTAAGAAAAAAATATTTTCATTTTGAGATTTGCAAAAGATTACAATAAACAGTGTATACACAACCGTTCGAAAGTTAAGGGTCAGTAAGATTTTTCTTGAAAGAAATTCATTCTGAATACTTTTTGATCAAAAGTGACAGTAAAGACATTAATAATATAAAAAAAGAATGATAAATTATGTTCTTTTCACCTTTCTATTCAGTATTCAATTGTTTCCAAAAAACGAAGCAGCACAACTATTTTAAACATGTCAGTATATTATAGGGCTGGGTAAAAAAAATAGATTTTTCGATTAATCGTTTTTTAAAATGTGGTCGATTCAAAATCGATTCTCAAAAGCCACGAATCGATTTTTTTCCATATTTATTTCTGCAAACATTGAACGTAAGATTAACATTAATCTAATTACTAGTCCTATCCACTAGATGACACCCTCTTATTTGCCTTGCGCGATGTTACCAAGGAGTGAGAGGCGAACCTGTCATTCATTCATTCTGTGTTTAAAATGGCGTTTCAGGTGCTTTGTCGGCGTTGATGCCACCTTCACATAAAAAGTCAGAGGTATGGAAGCATTTTAGATTTCGCAAGCAAGACGACCACGATAGTGTTGTGGACAAGAACAAATCTATTTGCGTGATTTGTAATGCAGAGGTGAAATGCTGTCTTATCTAAAAAATAAAATAACTTGATCCTGTTTGATCAAGGAATGCGACTGTTCTGACTTTTTTCAGCATACATTTTTCATCTTGCAATCAATTTGTATTGTATTTATTTAACATAATAGTATGAATTTGAAAAATAGAAATGGGTTCTGTTTTAATGTACCCAAGTGGACCTAAAATAAAAGAGTTTAATATACAGTTTTGTGGCTCTTAATTTATTTTTATTAATTACCCACTTGTAAACTTATGTTCACTGTTCTTTTTTATAAATATAGTATTTGTATTAAATCTATATTCATTGAGTTGAATCGAGAATCGAGTATAGAAAATCGAATCGAGAATCGAATCGAGATCGAATCAATTTTAGAGCTTGTGAATCGAAATCAATCTGAATCGATACCCAGCCATAGTATATTAGAATGATTTCTGAAGGATCATGTGACACTGAAGACTGGAGAAATGACTGCAAAAAATTTGTCATCACATGAATAAATTAAAGTGACTTACAAATGAGGACAATGAAAGCAATCAAAATGCAAAAGTGAAATGTTTTAAAATATAATAATTTTACATAATTAATTACTGCTTTAATGATTTTTTGTTCAAATAAATGCAGCTTCAGTGATCATTAGAGATTTCTTTCAAAAATATTAAGATATCTTTCCAACCCCAAATGTTTGTGTATTTATGTACTAGCTAAAAATGTTAATATAATATATAATATGTCTTCAAATGAGTGTTAGATGGCAGCAAATGTACATGTCAAATCAGGAGAAACGAGAACCCAATTAATATCCAAAACTGAGTGATACATTAAATTAAACACCTCTACTTTCCGCCAATAACCAATATAGTATCCATGTATTCTGTTGTTTTTCAGAGTTATGTTTAGGGACACGTAATATTATTATAAGATCTTCATAATACAAAGTACAATGCAGCAGTTTTGTAAAAGATGCTTGGATGAGACAGGACGTATAAGTTAATACTCACATCTTGCTAACCCTCCCGCTATGAGGGGGATATAGTCCCCCTGATAGCCCATGCTGTAACGCAGGAAGTCTCGCAGCTGGTCATAACAGGTGAAATATATGACTGTGGCAGGAACCGCCATCACCCTTCAAACACAAGGGTGAATTGAAAATAACTTTTGATTTTGCACCAATTACAAATGTGTGTCTTTTCAAAGATTCCCATTTATTCCCATTTGCCGTTTTGTCAGGCCATGCGCTCAAGTGATCTGACCCCAAAAAAAAGATTACAGTGAACTTGATCCAGACGTTCAATCATTAACATGTTATTTATACATTTACAAAGACAAAGGGTCATTTGCTTGGACAGTAAACAGCATGGCTACTGTTTTCTTATTTACATATAATGACCCATATGCGATAGATCGCTTCAATACACTTGAGTCATCTGTCTGAATCAGTCTATCGAATCCTTCAATCAGTGAGTGATCTTTGAATCTATCAAATAACTTAATGATCTAAAAGTCATTACTTTCAGAAAAACGCTGCACTTGAGTGCAGAATCAAAGTCGAGAGTTACAGTGCACACTTCTTAACAGACACACACATAAAAGGACTAGACTAGATCTGTTAGCACCTGTTATGACAGCACAGTTTTTTTATGTAATTGTACACTGGCATTATGATGCTGGACTTACAGTGTGGGAGGAAGTCCGCTCCACAGAGACCTGAGCCCCTCATTACGAGTAATCTTTACAAATGCATCCTGACAAACAAAAAGTGAGTTTATAATCAGTTTGTGTGATTACAAAAACTTGGATTCACAGTTTGAAAAGATGCGAATGATTTCTCACCACGGTCCCGCTGAAGTGGGTAGAGGTTTTATACCAGCTGGAGCAGCTTGACATATTCTGACACACATAGATGTGGTCCATCAGCCCGTTACAATAGAGGAAGCATTTCCCTAAAAAGACAGACAAAATGCAGTAGCACTATTCTAATATGTATTGTTTTTTCACATTTTTTTATCAATGCCAACAAGCACTCAAATTACGTAATTGACTGCAGTGATCAATTGTGAAAAAAAAGACAATTTCTTTGTGAACTTTTATTTTCGATTTCAAAACACTTTTTTTTTTTTAAACCTTGCAATTGATTATAATAGAATAGGTTAAAGTTGTACCCTATACAAATTGTGTGGGTTAAAGTCAGCATAAAATGACAAATTCATATATGTTCTTAATGCATTTTATTGATCTGATTTGATATTGATCTGTGAACAATTCATCCATGCATAAGTGCCTTTTTAAACACAAATTGTTATATAATCTTCCAGAGAAGCACCAGTTTTCTCTTTGGTGGGTTAGGGCTAGTTTTCTCAGATCATGTAGTCCTCTTGTAAGCCCTGTCCCTTTCTTACACAGAAAGCTTGCATTCAGATCTGCCTCCATCTAATCAAAAACCGATGAACAGGCAATGAATAGTCACCGCCCTACATGTCACAATACAGAAAGAAAAAGATCCATCACTACTTCTGTTAGCTTGCAACACTACCACAATATGGTTTCAAAAAGCAAAAGGAAAAAGAAACAAATTGCACCCTTAATAATCTTGGATTGTTGTTTTTACACACCAACAGTATAGCAACCATGTGATGCTTTGACATCGGGGTTTTTCCAATAATTTAAAAGGATTTAGTGATTAGGACTTCTAGGAGGTCTTAGATAAGAGCTTCTATAAATATTAGTGACCATGGCATTGACCGTGCTGTGAATCCAGCTTTGGCATAAACAAGCAGTCTTCTTACTATTTCTGGATAGTACACAAGACAGGTTCAAGGTAGGTCTACCTGGCATGGATTTTAGTTTGTCCCAATGAGCTCTTTCAATGGTTGTCTGCTATAAACATGCTGAATAAATATTTATATACAGCAGAGCAGACCTCTGAAATGCATTTACTGAAAGCATTTTTTCAACTTGTGGTGTTTAGTGCACATTTGTCATGTCTGTTTGAAATGTGACCTTGTGTTTAGCCCTTCAGAGACATGAGCCAAGATGTTGTCCACACTATGTGACTTAGTTGTTTTGCAGAATGTGTTTGTAATACTTTGAGTGGTAGTTAGTGAGTGTTAATGAAGCGAACATCTCGGTTTTGGATGGGGACTATGAGCTCAGATGACAGTTCATGCAGTTCACATACTCACATTTTGAAGGGCGGATGACCGCAGCCCAGGGCCTTGACTCTGGTGCTAGGGCTACGAGAGAGAGAGAGAGAGAGAGAGAGAGAGAGAGAGCTCATAGGTCTCGTGCTACATTTTGCATTTGCTATGTGTGTAATCAAAAGCTTACAGCAGGTTATTAGATATAAACTACCATTCAAATGCTTGGGGTCAGTACACTTCATTAAAAAATAAACAAATGGTTATTTGAGATGAAGAAAATGAGAAATTAAACTGCTTATCCATAAAGGACGCGTTAAATTGACCAAAAGTGACAGTAAAGACATAATGTTCTGAAAGATTTCTGTTTGAAAATCTATTTGAAAAATTAAGTTTTTTATTCACCAAAGAATCCTTAAAAAATAAATATGATTTCCACTTAAATATTAAACTCTTTTCAAAATTTATAATATGATAATCAATGTTATTTCAGCACCAAAGCAGCATATTAGAATGATTTCTGAAGGATCATGTGGCTCTAAAGCCTGACAAATTAAGCTTTGCCATCAGAGAAAAAAATAAAATAATAATAATAATAATAATAATAATAATAATATATATATATATATATATATATATATATATATATATAAACCGATACACTAAACTATACAAATATTTCACAATATTACTGTTTCGTAAAAAAAAAATGTATCAAATAAATACAGCCTTGTTGAGACTTCTTTCAAATACATTAAAAACATCTTAAGAATCTGAATGACAGTATATCTTCATTCTTGCTGGTATTACAGCTAAAATAGGTCAAATTATTCAAAGGTGTACGTCAATGTCCCAAAAACATTTAAACACTGTAGTGCCATCAAAACTTTGCTTTGCTTGGATATTGAGCAACTCAAGACACAACTAGTGCGATACGTTTAGTGGAAGCACTGGAAAACAAGGGTGTTTTTAAGAAACTATTCTGGTGATGTTATTAGCACAAAAAAAAAAAATCTTCATTTTACCTTCAAGAGACATATTTCAGCTAAAAACTTAATGGGAGCAGGAAAAAAAACAAGGATGTTGAACTGGTGAGACTTGTATCATGTCTAGGATAAATGCAAGATGTTCACTGTTCAATCATCTGTCATTCTGTCTGTGAAATCTGAAGAATTGAATATCTGTACCATAGGCTTGTGGCGATAGATGGTGCTGACGGTGATACCGGTGTTAAGCCACAACACTGGTTACGTCACTTGCCCACCGCAGCACCGAGCCCCAACCTCGTTTTGATCATTTCTCCAGTGAGGAGAAGAGTGAGGTAAGACAGACAAGAACATGCAGGATCATTTCGTTTTAAAACTAAATGCAAAAGCACCTGTTTGGCAATGAAACTTACATTTTAATATGGACAGTCATGGAATTTGTCAAAGTTAGCATAAATTAATCAAATCAAATCTCCATATGGACCAGTATCTGTAAACGTTAAGCCGCAAAATTTGTTTGAAATATGAATCCATGTTCTGCACGTCTCTGTGTTAATTAATGAATGGCAGAGATGTGCGGGTTTGTTTACTACATAGACTGAAGCGCATGACGCTTGCATTAATTTCAGCATCTGAGCTTCAGAGTTCTCTCTCCATCAAGCGATCTGAACTTTTCAGTTCATCTCAATGGACGCACAGCGCACCTGTATTTGATGCTCTGTAAACTCTTTGTGAAGGCGCACGACTCACCGTCGCTTTACTGATAGCGCTGTTTCTCACACATGCAAAGAGAGAGAGAGCGATAGTCTTACCACGCTGAATCGACATGCCATATGTAAACTATTCTTTGTTGTCTTCTCCTGTCAAAATAATGGAGTTCATTTAGAATTATTCATATTCATTTTCGAACAAGCAGAAGACATACCGGTTTCTCCGGTAGTGGGCGGAGCTAAAGCGCAAATGGCAATTTCCTTGGCTGGCGCTGATCTCTTACCGCGCTGTTTTGATTTCAGCAAATCATTTTGACCGAACGCAGACAACGTGATTAATATTCATGAACCCAGCAGCTCATCAATTCATAGTGCATTGTATATACATTGGTATGATAGTAGAATTATTAGTAGTATTATCTTTTAATAATAATTAATATGATCTATTACTATTTTTTTTTACAGAAACCCTCAATGACCAAAAATATCTTAAGCATCACCACCAGTCTTAAGTTCAGTAAAAATGACAAATATGCATTCATTAGGCCTAAAAGTTAATTTTTACATAAAGGCATTGTGCTAGAAATATTACTATTATTTAGTAAAATGTATGTGATACTGCTACTACTGTTGAAATAAATCACAATATTTCTTCCATGTTTTGATTTTAATAGCAAATCCCCTTTATTTACCAAAAGTAAAATGTGTTTAAATTTCATAAATTAAAAGACAAATTAAATTTGGGTGAACTTGTTTACTGTTTTTCATAATTATATAACTTGTAGAAAAACTTTAAACACAATTGTAAATAAGTATAAAGAATGGCATTGGTTTTATTTTTAGTGTTAAAAAGTTATGTTTTTTTAATTAGTTTTGCTTTGGTACCGAAATTGGTACCGAGAACCATGGATTTTCACTGGTATCGGTACCGAATACTGAAATTTTGGTACCGTGACAACACTACTGCCGTTAATCCGGAAATGAAAAGAGGGAACGCCCCCACCCCCACGGTGATACCAGTATTACCGGTCTTGTCACACATCAATTAACCAGTGGGAAAATGTCCTCAGCGTCACAAGCCTACTTTACCTTGATAGAGGGAAGTTTGCTGGGCTTGAAGTCTGATCTTCACTACATCCAGTGGTGTGACTGAAGAGAGAGAGAAAGAGACACATTTTCCAATGTCAAATTAAACTCAGTTACTTTATGATCACATAATTATATTCCTGACATTCAGTATCATACCAAAGTTTGAGGTCAGTAAGTATTTTTTTATGTTTTTGAAAGTCATCACTTAAGCTTACCAAATAAAACAATATTAAAAACAATAATATTGTGAAATATTAATACAATTTAAAACAACTCAAGAAAACATTTAAATTTAAATCCATCTTTGATGAAAACAACTGATTAACCCCATACTTGAAGGGTAGTGTGTGTGCATTAAAAAGAATCACATTATTTGTCCCCCCCCCCCCCACACAAAAAAAGAACAGTATGCTAAAATCACACAAATGCAGGAAAGATATCACAAAATTTTTAGAATTAATACTGAATAGAGAAATGATGGTGCTGATTTTTTTCCTCACCAAAAAGAGATGTTAGTACAGCCCCGGTGCCAGACGCAAGCATCTGCTGCACAGGTGTAATAGCAGCTGAAGGCCCTTCCCCCATCCTGCCGGTCCACCTGAAAAACAGAAAAAAAACAGGTCTACTGCAGACATCAGTATAGACACAGATGTCTAGGTCAGAATTACTTTCACCAGTGAGACCTGCTGACCACCTCGAGCATCCGAATAACAACCTAAAGTCATCTGCTCTTAAATAATGACATTTATGCAAACATGGATGCAGATATTAAAAGAAAGCAACCGCTAGAGGTGGTGATGATCATAATGGCTAAGCACAGCGTTCTGATATCTTATCTATTGACCACCAGCTGTGGGTGGGTCACCCTCCCCGTACCCTACACTAGTCCTGCAGAAGCCAGCAAACTACTTTACAAGAAACAATTCAGCGTGAGACTGACCAACACCGAGTGCAGTTTGGATGCATTCAGTATATGCATAAAACATATACATAAAAACAGGATTTCTGAGACATGGGGGTGGGGGGGATTAAGTGATTTTTTTTACCATATCCACTTTGAAAATAATCACTTACTAAATCATGACAATCTTAACTTTGGTTAATTCAGACAATGCCTTGGCCAGTTAGGCTAATGGTAATAGTCCTAAATGTCTAATCATAATTTCTAACCTTTTTTTCCCTTATCCTCTAATTTACATCAAAATATTTTGCTAAATAACATTTCAGGCATATTAGATAACTTAAAAAAATTGTTAGGAATAATTATATGCATGAAAATGTTATGACTACTATCTTTAAGCCAAGAAAAACAGCAAAAATTCAAAAACAAAGAACAAAACGTGCTGTCAAACACTAGTGACGGAAGTTGATCAAATCATGGGTAGCTACAATTTTGCCTGTCCAGAAAAACAGAAAATAACTGGCCTGGTTACTACTATAAGTTACAAATAAAATCAAACGATTGTACAACATGGTGATCAGATATCCCTCGATTACCTGTGCGGTAACGACTCTCTGCCATCAGTCTAGTTTCATTAGCTGTACGCTGATCGTTTAACGCATGGCGCAAAGAAGGCACATTGTATAAGGAGCAGTGATATAAATTCGGTGCTTTTGAGGCTAATGGAGCAGAAAGGGTAGGGTAATTAAGCAGTAATAGGGCAGATAACTCACCTTTCGTCTAAACCGGAGGTTTTTCGTGCATCGGTTGTGTTCGTTTCATTGTGAAGTGAGACTCTCCTCCGCTGAGCAGAGCGTCTCAATGCCCAAGCGTGTAGCAGCGGGACTACATCAAAAACACTGCGCCCCTGGCGGCCGATCTGAGAACAAACGGTTGTTTTTGTCATGAAGAGAGAAACAAGCAGTCTATGGAAACAAGTGACTATGGAAAGCCTTTTTAATCTATGCATTTAATCTATAAGCTGTACTAGTATCTTTTTTCAAGTTACTAGTAATTATTTTTTAGATACTAGTATCTTTTCCATTAAGTACTAGTACTTATTCATTAACTACTAGTGCTTATTTTTTAGGTACTAGTGCTTATTCTTTATGTACTAGTGTCTTTTGTAAAGTTACTAGTACTTATTCATTAGATACTAGTACTTAATCATTAGATACTAGTGCTTATTTATTAGGTACTAGTATTTATAATTAGATACTAGTACTTATTGATTAAATACTATAACTTATTAATTAGATACTTGTATTTATTTATTAGACACTAGTACTTATTCATTAGATACTAGTACTTAATTCAATATTGACTAGTAACTTTTATATTGTTACTAGTAACAAATTCAAAATTTTTGCTATTGAATTCTATGGGGATCCGTCATTGAGATATCAACTATTGAGTTTTGACTAGTATGTATTTCACTAGTGACTAGTACTTAATTTTTATGTACTAGTAGTTATTCATTAGGTACTTTATCATTAGATACTAGTACTTATTCATTAGATACTAGTGCTTATTTATTAGGTAGTACTTATTCATTAGATACTAGTACTTATTCATTAGGTACTAGTGCTTATTTATTAAAAACTAGTTATCATTCATTAGATACTAGTACCTATTAAATAGATACTAGTACTTATTTAATAGATACTAGTACACATTTATTAGATACTAGTACTTATTCTAAATGTTACTAGTATGATTTTTTATTTTACTAGTAATTTTTTTGTTGAACTCTACTGTAGCCATTTGGACTATTCATAACATAAGATGAGTAAAAAAGCAGATCTGACTAGTAAGATAAGAATAGTTACTAGTAGTGATTAAAAAAGGTACTAGTGTCTTAAGAATAAGAACTAGTACCTAATGAATAACTACTAGTATCTATTAAATAAGAACTAGTATCTAATGAATAAGTACCGGTATCGAGTTTCAGCAGTAAAATGTCTATCTGAATGTCATTCAGCTACATCTACAGCGAAAGCTGAGTTCCCTTTCATAGGTCACTTCGATGCTGCGGTGACGTCACCACGTATGGGAACACCTTCGGTGTGACGAATGTCTGAAGCCCTATACCATCCCGCCAATCTTATTGGCCAAATAGCGCGTGGCACCGCCCAGCATGCGTAAGCATACATATACCTGGTGCCGCGCGCCATTTACCTCAGATTTCATTCCTTCAGTACGAAGCGAATCTTCTGTGCCCTATTATCTCGCGTTCTCAGCGATCATCTACGAGCAGTATACTCCTCTCCGCGGACGCGATGAGTCAACGAAAGGTAGGAGCCGTATGATGGGTTATCACGAGGAGGCACTTATGAGAGGTTTGTTGCAGCCTCTCTACAGGTTCTCTCCTTGATAGCCTATGGCTACAGTAAAATATGCATACACTTCCCCCGTGCACTAACGCCAATAGGAAGTATCCGCGCTCTGGAGTGTATTTCTTAAGTCGCCTCGCGTCTAACCCCCACCATTTAGCTTCTGCGGTCGCCGAGGCCCCGCACGAGGTGTTGGTTAGGGGCGATATGTGCGGCTTGACTATGAATACAGTGATGCACTGGAGTTCCATGTGCTCGCTCTCCCCCACTCGAGCGCGTTAATCAACAGTTTTGCTCTTCATATGGTGGATTACGGCTCACACAGCCGCCGCGTTTTCGCTAGCGGCTTGGCCCGATGTTATCTTGTTGGATTGAATCCTGCCGTGGATACGCTTCAGGATTATATACAACGAAACGCAGCGAGTTTGACGCACACGCTTTTCTTCATGTTGATATGCCAGGGACTATGCCCTTCACTGAGAGTGCTGTTAGACTGCTAATGCACATCTACCCTCTCACTGCAGTCCCCATACTCTAACTTTGACTGTCTCGCAGCAAGGGCACCTCAAGCGTCATTGAACTGAGCTATCATTCGCGCGCCCCCTCAGACACTCTGCACAATCCAGTCTTCATAGTTTGAGGGACGGCGCGGAGGCTGGCAAAGATGGCCAGCGTATGACGGTTCACACAGCCGCCGCGTTCTCGCTAGCGGCGTGGCCCGATGTTTATCTTGTTGGATTAAATCCTGCCGTGGATACGCTTCAGGATTATACACAACGAAACGCAGCGAATGTGACGCATGCATTTTTTCCTTCATGTTTGCCTAGGACTGTGCCCGCCTCCAGAGAGCGCTGTTGGACTGCTAATGCACATCTAAGCCTCTCACTGCAGTTTCCACACTCTAACATTTGACTGTCTCGCAGCAAGGGCACCTCGAGAGTCATTTAACTGAGCTATCATTTGAGCACCCCCTCAGACACTCCGCACAATCCAGCCTTCAGAGTTTGAGGGACGGCGCGGAGGCTGGCAAAGATGGCCAGCGTATAACGGTTCACACAGCCGCCGCGTTCTCGCTAGCGGCGTGGAAAGATGTTTATCTTGTTGGATTAAATCCTGCCGTGGATACGCTTCAGGATTATACACAACGAAACGCAGCGAGTTTGATGCATGCGTTTCCTTCATGTTCTTTAACATTGACTGTCTCGCAGCAAAGGCACCTCGAGCGTCATTGAACTAAGCTCTCATTCGCGCGCCCCCTCAGACACTCTGCATAATCCAGCCTTGAGAGTTTGAGGGACGGCGCGGAGGCTGGCAAAGATGGCCAGCGTATATGGTTCACACAGCCGCCGCGTTCTCGCTAGCGGCGTGGCTCGATGTTTATCTTGTTGGATTATATCCTGCCGTGGATACGCTTCAGGATTATACACAACGAAACGCAGCGAGTTTGATGCATGCGTTTTCCTTCATGTTCTCTAACATTGACTGTCTCGCAGCAAAGGCACCTTGAGCGTCATGGAAACTGAGCTCTCATTCGCGCACCCCCTCAGACACTCTGCACAATTCAGCCTTCAGAGTTTGAGGGACGGCGCGGAGGCTGGCAAAGATGGCCAGTGTATGACGGCTCACACAGCTGCCGCGTTCTCGCTAGCAGCGTGGCCCAATGGTTATCTTGTTGGATTAAATCCTGCCGTGGATACGCTTCAGGATTATACACAACGAAACGCAGCAAGTTTGACGCATGCGTTTTCCTTAATGTTTGCCAGGGACTGTGCCGTCCACCAGAGAGTGCTGTTGGATTGCTATGCACATCTAACCCTTTCACTGCAGTCCCCACACTCTACATTGTCTGCCTCGCAGCAAACGGTGCTTCGAGCAGCATTGGATTGAGCTGTAATGCCAAACGTTCCCTCAGACACTCTGCGCAATCCAGCTTTCAGAATTCGAGGGGCGATTCAAGGGTCCTGCACAGACGACCCATTTATGACGGCTCGCACAGCCGCCGTTTTTCGCTAGCGGCAAAGCCCGATGTTCAATCTGTTGGCCTAATTCCTGCCGTGGACACGTTTCAGGATTATACACAACGAGACGCAACGGCTCTTATACATACACTTCCCCTGTGCACGAACGCCACAAGCTTTTCGTGCCCGGACATTTTAACATGTATGACAGCGTTGCAGGAAGCGACAATTTTGAGACCGCTAGTATGGTCTCGGGCCGTGTGTGAATGCTTGACCGACATTTCTCTATGGGTGTTACGCACGATTTGTCACGCGGTGCTGCGACAGGAGATGTCAACTCTGCTGAGCAAAGGGGCTATAGAGGAAGTACACCCCTCTCAGATGGAAGCGGGGGTTTTTACAGCCGTCATTTTGTGGTAAAAAAAAAAAAAAAACACGGCGGATTACGACCCATTCTGGATTTACACCATCTGAATCTTGCACTCAGGCTGAGGAAATTCAAGATTTTAATGATCATCAGGAGACTCAGGAAGTTCCTCAGATTCGCTTTAGAGAGCAAAGCGTATCAGTACTTCTCAAAGTGCATGGATGGATCTCTGGCCCCGTTGCGGCCACAGGGCGTTCGTGTTTGAACTATTTTAGGCGATTGGCTGGTGTTTAGCGCAATCGCAGACTCAAGCACACTCTCATGGGGATCTTGTGCTGAATCATTTAACAGCCTGGGCTTACGCATGGAATGTTTCACCCCGTTGTCTCCGCATCGGACGATTCCGGTGACACGGCGATGTGTGATGTCGCTAAAACTATGTATGTCAACCGAATTCTCCTGACCGGAGTCCGGCTGGGGATTTGCGCTTCCCGAGAGACTGTCACGACGGATGCTTCTTTGACCGACTGGGGAGCTGTTTGTCAAGGGAGTTGGCACATAAACAGGTTGGAATTACTGGCTGTTTTTCTGGCTCTCCAGTATTTCTCGAATCTGCTGATCGGCCGTCATGTGCTGCTCAGATCAGACAACACAGCGGTTGTGTCATACCTGAATCATCAGAGAGGATTATGCTCTCGCCCCCTGTGCAGGCTGGCGAAACATGTTCTTTGATTTCAGAACTAAATTCTATCGATCCGAGCTGTTCATGTCCCTGGTTGTTGGACTTTGGAGCTAATTGCTATCCAGGCAGACTCTGGAGCAAGCGGAGTGGGGATTGCACCCCCAAACGGTGAGTCTCCTATGGCAGATTTTCGGGGAAGCAAAGTGGAATTGTTTGCGTCAAACACGACTACGCATTACCCGCTTTTGTTCTCCCTATGCCCTCCAGCCCCCCTGGGCTTGGATGCATTAGCCCACAACTGTCCCAGGACCAGTTTGTATGCGTTTTTCCCCAATCTGTCTGATTTCGGCGGTATTATGCAGAATACGGGTGGACAGGGTGGAACAGCTGCTGCTGGTGGCTCCGCGGTGGCACACACACAGCCGTGGTTTGTGGATCTGATCAATCTGTTAGCGGGCTCTCCATGGGAGATTCCCCTCAGACAGGATTTATTATCACAAGCACAGGGACTGATTTGCCACCCGAGGCCAGATCTATGGAATCTGTGGGCGAGGCCTCTGAGCGGAGTGAGTTCATATGTCCCGGTCTTTCTGCTGAAACTACCGAGACTATACTGAATTCTAGAGCAGCTTCTACGAGACGCTTATATGCTTTCAAGTGGAGACGGTTTACGGCCTGGTGTGAAACTCATAATATGGATCCAGTTTACTGCCCAGTGGCGTCAGTACTGGAGTTCCTTCAGGAACGTTTTTCGGATGGAGTGACACCAGCTACCCTAAGGTTTACGTGGCAGCCATTCAGCTTACCACGAATATATAAATGGTGCCTCAGTGGGCCGTCATCCACTGTTTCTCGTTCATACAGGGTGCGCGACGGCTGAGGCCTTTCCGCCCCCTGTGGGTTCCTTCATGGTTTTTCCATTGTGTTGCATGGTTTATCAGGGCATCTGTTTGAGCCCTTGGAATTTGTTCCGGATAAATCCTGACTTTTATAGCACAGACTCTGTGGAAGTGTTGTTGCGACCAAGGCCTAATTATGTCCCTAGGTCGCATCTATCCCTTTGGCTTTCAGCAGGTGGTCCTGGAGGCTTTTTCTCCTGCTGCGGCGGAGTCTGGAGATCTAAGTCTTTGCCCTGTGAGAGCGTTAAAGACTTATGTGGATCGTACTGCCCCATGGCGTGAGTCTGACCAGCTGTTTGTCTGTTTTGGACATAAGAATAAGGCCATGCAGTTACAAAACAGCGCATGTCCCATTGGCTGGTGGAGGCTATTTCCTTGGCCTATGAGGCGGGCGGGCTCGCTTCGCCCTTAGGAGTAAAAGGTCATTCCACGAGAGCAGTGGCTTCTTCTCAAGCCTTTCTCAGTGGATCTTCTATGGATGATATCTGTGCTGCGGCAGGCTGGTCCTCACCGAGCACTTTTATCAGGTCTTACAGTCTGGATGTGAGGATGGCTCCTGGATCCCGGGTTCTCTCCGCTTGAGCAGATGCTTCCTTGGATCCAAGCTATCAGGTACGTCAGGCGTGATGGTATAGCGTTCCCATACGTGGTGACGTCACCGCAGCATCGAAGTGACCTATGAAAGGGAACATCTCGGTTACGTATGTAACCTTGGTTCCCTGAATAGGGAACGAGATGATGCGGTTCTGGCCGTGCCATACCTAGATAGTTTTCTTCTTCTTCTTCGTCATGAAATCTGAGGTAAATGGCGCGCGGCACCAGGTATATGTATGCTTACGCATGCTGGGCGGTGCCACGCGCTATTTGGCTAATAAGATTGGCGGGATGGTATAGGGCTTCAGACATTCGTCACATCGAAGGTGTTCCCATACGTAGTGACGTCACCGCAGCATCTCGTTCCCTATTCAGGGAACCAAGGTTACATACGTAACCGAGATGTTTCCTGGAACTTCATCAGTGAGTCTCACTTGTGGAGTTTCTGCGCGAGGGGCGCCCTCCGGCGACGAGTATGAATTAAAAATAAATGAATTGAGTACTCATTATTGCTTGCAAAACCCTTATTTGAGTAAAAATAGCTAAAATAATTAAGAACTTTGAGGTAAAAATTGGCAATATGGACACCCTTGGTAAATATGATCAAAGAAGGCTGTGAAAATTAATCTGCATTATCAATCCTTTTGATCTTTTATTTCAAACATGCAAAAAATTCTAACCTTTCATTGAATAATAATAATTTAAAATGGGGGACATATCATTATGAAATAAATGTTTTTCTCTAATACACATTGGCCACAATTAAGGACACCTTTTTATTGAATTCTTTTTTAAACCTCCATTTGCCAGTTTAACAGGTCTAAATGTTCTCCTATAATGCCTGATGAGGTTAGAGAACACCTCACAAGAGATCAGAGACCATTCCTTCATCCAGAATCACTCCAGACCCTTTAGATTCCCAGCTTCCTCAGCTTGTTGGTGCTTCTCCTCTTCAGTTCACTCCTCTCATTTTCTATAGGGTTCCGGTCAGAGGACTGGAATGGCTATAGCAGAAGCTTGGTTTTGAGCTCAGTGACCCATTTTTGTGTTGTTTTTGAGGTTTGTGTTTGGATTATTGTACGGTTGGTCCATTCAAAACATGGTCCAAGATCCAAACATGGTCCATTATAAGATTTCTAACAGAGTCAGTCACTTTTTGATTTTTTATATGTTGGTATTTCATATAATTAAAGATGCCATGTATCTAAACAAGATGTCCAGGACCTCCAGCAGATATATAGGCCCACAACATCAAAAATACAGCAGTATATTTCATTGGGTACACATGGGTTACTTTTTATCTCTGTGTTCACCAAACCCATCTTGAGTGTTTGCTGCTAAAAAGCTACATTTTTAGTTTCATCTGACCATAGAAGCCAGTCCCATTTGAAGTTCCAGTCGTGTCTTATAAATGAATATGCTTTAGTTTGTTTTTGGATGAGCTAGGATAATTTTTCTTGTAACCCTCCTAAACAACATGTGGTGATGTAGGTGCTGTTTGACAATTTTTTTTTTTCTGAGCCCAAGACTCAACTTTTTTATGCAATTCTCCAGCTGTGACCCTTGGAAAGTCTTTAGCCACTCAAACTCTCCTTCTCACCATGCATAAGGACGATATAGACACACATCCTCTTCCAGGCAGATTCATAACATTTTCTGTTGATTGTAAATTCTTAATAATTGCCTTGATGTTGGAAATGGGAATTTTCACTGCTCTAGCTCATTTGTGAAAGTCACTTTCTAATTTGTGAAGCTCAATTATCTTTTGCTGTACATCAGAAATATATTCTTTGGTTTTTCTCATTGTGATGGATGATTAAGGGCATTTGGGCTTTGTTGTGGTTAGGCGTTAATTTTAATGCACTTATTTCAATTTCGGGATGTATCAGGATGTATCAACTGAAAAAAGACAGCATACACAGAAACATGATATATATATATATATATATATATATATATATATATATATATATATACACACACACACACACACACACACACACACACACACAGTACACACATAGTACACACATATACAGTCGTGGCCAAAAGTTTTGAGAATTACATAAATATTGGAAATTGGAAAAGTTGCCGCTTAAATTTTTATAATAGCAATTTGCATATACTCCAGAATGTTATGAAGAGTGATCAGGTGAATTGCATAGTCCTCCTTTGCCATGAAAATTAACTTAATCCCAAAAAAACCTTTCCACTGCATTTCATTGCTCTCATTAAAGGACCTGCTGAGATCATTTCAGTAATCGTCTTGTTAACTCAGGTGAGAATGCTGACGAGCACAAGGCTGGAGATCATTATGTCAGGCTGATTGGGTTAGAATGGCAGACTTGACATGTTAAAAGGAGGGTGATGCTTGAAATCATTGTTCTTCCATTGTTAACCATGGTGACCTGCAAAGAAACGCGTGCAGCCATCATTGCGTTGCATAAAAATGGCTTCACAGGCAAGGATATTGTGGCTAGTGATGGCAAAATCGAGGCCTCGTGAACCAATGAAACAGTTGAACCAAATGTGCCATATTGTTTCGAGGCTTCGAATCAATCCGACACCCGTCTCAACGGTGACACCTAGTGGTCACTTGCAGGTGTTGATCTGAAACAACCTTGACGAGCCATTAAAAAAATGTGTTTTTTTATTATTATAATGTTCTAATATGTGAAGCTTGTAACCTATAGGCTCCTCACTGTGCATAATGTTATTTTGGTCATGAAAAATGAATATTAATAAAAGAAATCAAGCCACAATGTCTCACTTTTTTAGAGATTTTTATTCAAAAATATTAATTTATCTGCTGTGGAAGGACTTAGCCTACTTCTTTTTTTTACAGATAATTTCTCCAGCCTTTGAAAAAATCCTCTCACAAGGGACACTTGTTGCTGGCATACAAAGATATTTTTTTGCAAGGACATACAAATGAGGAAAGATTACTGCTCTCTCTTTCCAGTAAGTTAGTGGATCATGAGTTCTGGGCAAATACGCATCGTTGATGTATTTTTTCACTTCCACTGTGGCATCAGCTGTAGCATTGTGTATCATCTTGGTTTGATGGATGCGAGTATCAAAAAGTTCCCATAAACTGTCCTGTGTTTCTACTGGTGTTGATGTTGATGGTGATGATGATGATGATGGGTGTGATGTTGACATTTCTGGGTCTGAATAAAAATGAAAACAGCAATTAGTAACAAATCCTAAACTGACGGCATATATGAAGGATATATTATATTACATGATTCAGATTACATAACATAACACAGACTGAAACTGCTCACCAGGATTTGTGTTTGAACGCATCAGTGAAGCACACTCCAGTGTGATATGCTTTTCAGCTTCCTGGGCTTTGGCAGCATTTCCAAATGCCACATTTTTGAACCTTGGGTCCAGCAGTGTAGCCAGTGCCAAGGCTCTAAAACTCTCATAACCTCCACATCTGGAGTGCAGACCTTCTTGCAGATGTGAGCCTATGAGCCAAAACAGGAGAAACACATATTTATAATAATGACAATAATATGACAGTTATGGCCAATCACATGGGTAGTATGGTCATTGTGGCCTACCTTATTGAACAGTTGATTCCTGCGTTGCATTTCCTTTTTTCTGTGCAAGCTTGTGCTGCAACATCCTGTACAGTGGTATAAGCTTTGAAGCAGACACTCTCTTTTCCTCTGACATCTCTGTTGTTGCGAGTTTGAATGGTTGCAGTATTGACAATGATTGTTCAATAATGTCATAATCAATACTTGTCAGGGGAGCAGTATCATTGTTTAAGTTGGAAAGTGCAGCAGCCACTGGTTCACGTTGGTCATACAAGCGCTGTAGCATGTCAAATGTGCTGTTCCATCTCGTATCAACCTCCTGTATCAGTTTCAGAGTTGGTCTTCCCATCAAGCTCTGCATCTCCACAAGCTTGTCCTTTGCTTTGCAGCTGGATCTGAACAACCCCACTATCTTTCTGGCCTTCTGGCGTATTTCATTGATGACTGGGGTTTGATCTAGTGCCTTTTTCACAATCAAATTTAAAGTATGAGCAAAACATGGGACATGGCGAAGGTGGAGTAGCTGGGCACTTAGGATCATGTTAGATGCATTGTCAGTCACCATGCACTGAACTTTGGAGGTTATTCCCCACTCAGCCATTAGCAAGGCTTTAGCCTCCATGAGATGCTGGGCTGTGTGGGTTTGGTAAAACCTCCTTACACCCAGTACAACAGTTGCCACTTTTTGCCTCTGGTGTTATGTAATGGCAAGTCACGCCAAGATATCCATCCATATTAATGGAGGACCACATGTCAGCTGTAAGGCTAACAAATTCGGCCTTTTGTAGGTCCTCCATTGTCTTCTCCTTGGCTTTGTTGTACTTTTCGCTGACCATTATTTTAAGCACCTTCTGGGATGGGAGGACATAGCTTGGATCAAGCTTGTTCACAAATGCCCTGAATCCCTCATCGTCCACGATGGTGAAGGGCTGCAGATCCTTCACCACCATGTTTATAAGAGCCTCATCCAATTCCCTCTGTCTGACTTTTAAAAGAGAAGACAAAACATACTTTCAGACAAATACATTGGAAAAATACAGCTTCAATTAGTGCACATCTATTAAAAGTATAGCCTACTGGTTCATTATTTGGAAACCTTCCAGTGTTTATAATCAGTGCTTTATATAACTTATAAACTTTATAAACAGTGTCCCAAAAGGTTGTAATTATATTTCAATTATAATTATATCCCAAACAATGCATACCTTGCTTAGATGGCCCAGCAGTGTCAGTAGCAGGCCTAGGTACAGGGGGAATGCCATCCTCTGCACCCTGCAAAATGGCAGGATGAGTGCTCCTCAAATGGCGCATCATGGATGATGTATTGTTGCAGTAGGCTAGCTGCCGATCACAATACACACATCTCACTTTATTTGGGGTTTCTAAATGGAAATGCTCCCACACCACAGATGTACGGCATCTCTTCTGGGGAGCTTCCATTTTATCTATCTATCCAAATCTATCTATCTATATATGAATCGATCTATGTATCTAGATATGTATCTATAATCTATGTATCTATATATGTATCTATCTATAATATATGTATTTATATATGTATCTATAATCTATCTATATATGTATGTATCTATCTATAATATATGTATTTATATATGTATCTGTAATCTATCTATATATGTATCTATCTATTAATCTAGCTGTCTATATATATTTATATCTATGTATCTATTAATGTGTCACTATATGTATACTCTGTCTGTCTCTAGCCTCTCAGTCAATGTGTTGTGTAAATTTAAATGTAAGTCTAAATTGCCTATAACTAATCAAATCGCACTATGTCACTATATCACCAAAAATCCGCTATCTCAAAGTCAAACTCCTCTCACAAAAACCCACGAGGTCAAAATGCATTTGTTTCACTTTTATACAGATGTGCGATTGTGTGGTCTGTTCCCGACCGTTCCAATCAAACGCTGATTCGGCGGACCACACCTGATGAAACAATTAGTGAAACACTTCGAGGCTTCGTTTGGTCATAGTCACGTGACATGGGTGTTTCGAATCACGCTTCGGATCAGTGTTTCGACACATCTGCGCTTCGGGATCTCGCAAAGCTTCGGAACGACTGTTTCGCTTCAGCCATCCTTAATTGTGGCTACTAAGATTGCACCTAAATCAACAATTTATAGGATCATCAAGAACTTCAAGGAAAGAGGTTCAGTTCTTGTAAAGAAGGCTTCAGGGCGTCCAAGAAAGTCCAGCAAGCGCCAGGATCGTCTCCTAAAGAGGATTCAGCTGCGGGATCGGAGAGCCACCAGTGCAGAGCTTGCTCAGGAATGGCAGCAGGAAGGTGTGAGCGCATCTGCACGTACAGTGAGGCGAAGACTTTTGGAAGATGGCCTGGTGTCAAGAAGGGCAGCAAAGAAGCCACTTCTCTCCAAAAAAAACATCAGGGACAGATTGATCTTCTGCAGAAAGTATAGTGAATGGACTGCTGAGGACTGGGGCAAAGTCATATTCTCCGATGAAGCCCCTTTCCGGATTGTTTGGGGCATCTGGAAAAAGGCTTGTCCAGAGAAGAAAAGGTGAGCGCTACCATCAGTCCTGTGTCATGCCAACAGTAAAGCATCCTGACACCATTCATGTGTGGGGTTGCTTCTCAACCAAGGGAGTGGGCTCACTCACAATTCTGCCCAAAAACACAGCCATGAATAAAGAATGGTACCAAAACACCCTCCAACAGCAACTTCTTCCAACAATCCAACAACAGTTTGGTGAAGAACAATGCATTTTCCAGCACGATGGAGCAAAAGTGATAACTAAGTGGCTTGGGGACCAGAATGTTGAAATTTTGGGTCCATGGCCTGGAAACTCCCCAGATCTTAATCCCATTGAGAACTTGTGGTCAATCCTCAAGAGGCGGGTGGACAAACAAAAACCCACTAATTCTAACAAACTCCAAGAAGTGATTATGAAAGAATGGGTTGCTATCAGTCAGGATTTGGTCCAGAAGTTGATTGAGAGCATGCCCAGTCGATAAAAGCCTTTGAAACGTATGAAGTGCTTGTAATTATATTTCAGTACATCACAGAAACAACTGAAAGAAAGATCTAAAAGCAGTTTAGCAGCAAACTTTTTGAAAACTAATATTTATGTAATTCTCAAAACTTTTGGCCAAGACTGTATTATGTAAACCCAAACTTATTTTGGATGTGATTACTCGATTTGACAGCACTATAGATAGATAGACAGACAGACAGACAGACAGACAGACAGACAGACAGACAGATAGATAGTTCCCAATACTATAGGCCCACTGAGGTGTTTGGTTGTTTCGTAACCGACAGCTCTTTAGAGCTGCACACAAAGAAAATGAGTGTCTAAACAGGCCAGAGCAGTAGCACTCGGCATACACTCAGAGTCCGCACCGGGCAGAGTGGTTTGGGAAAATGCTCTTCCTCTGTATTGGGAAGAGCTATAAGAGGGATGACTTGCTCTAAACAGAGTTTGCACATAGCCGTGTCTTGGTTTGAGGACAACTCTGCAGTCGTTAGGCCCAAATTCAAGGCATGAAGCAAGGCGCTTCAGTTTATCACGATCTCGCAAAGTTCCATTACAATAATCAGTGAAACACCGCACAATAAATCTATTATTTGCATCGTGTCTATGGCTACGTTTACACTGCAGGGCTTAATGCTCAATTCCGATTTTTTGAAAAAATGCGATTTTTTTGCAAGGCCGTTCACATTTCCAATTAAATGCGATCTTTTGTGATCTCCTGTGTGAACGTGAAATGACCCAGAAGTGACCCGTTCAGCCTGCAGTGTGAACGTAGCCTATGTTTACACTTTGTTACAATAAGAGGATTTACAAATGTGCAGGAGAAATATCTGCCGTTTTGAGGGGTGAGTGAATTGGCCAATCAGAGGTCAAGAAATCAACAGATATGTCCGTGTGCGATTGGCTATAATTCTCAACAGTGCAAAACACATTGTAAATAGACACTTTTGATGCTTTCAGGAGCTAAAATGCAAATAAGCACTGTCATTTACCAAATCTGTTTTGCCAGTATCATGTTATTAGTTTCAACTGAGGGTGCTCTTGATTTATTTGAGGGTGCTTTTCACATGCTTATTTTTACTTTTTTTCCTGCTTATTAGTATGCCTATTATTAAAATATTGTTTGTTTATTAGTACTTATAGCACATTCTGCATGACCATATTCTACATCCTTAATCCTACCCAAAACCTAAATCTAACAACTACGTTACTATTAATAAGCTGCAAAATAGGAGTTTATTGAGCAAAAGTCATGAAATGGTTGGTTAATGGTGAGAACTGGACCTTAAAATAAAGTGTGACCCGTGAGTCTCATGATAAATGCAGCCCTTAGCTTAATAGGGAAATATAATATGCTTCCTCCTAGCAGTTTCCCCAAACACAAGAAATAAATGACCAAACTGTGAGATTCATGGCTTTGTTAATACATTATTTTGTTGGAAAAATCCTTAATAGTTTTCTTTAAATGTTGTTTGCCTTTCCATATCCCTCTGATGAAATCTGGCACCCCACTTCAGATTTTTCAAGGAGACCAATGCCATCCCAGACCAAGGTTGTCAAAACTTTAGTCTAGTAAAAACTACATATTTTTATTCACTGGCAATTCAAAGTAGGGCTGCACGATTATGACAAAATTCATAATTGTTTATTTTCCCTTGAAATTGTAATTGTAATTATTAATTACAATTATCACAATTTACATGTAACAATGTTTGTATCATTGTTTAAAACAACTGCATGCCATATTTTTGAATAAACAAGCTGAAAACAGTCTAACTTATTTTTTTTTTTGTGCTTTTCTATAGTATTAAGCCTCAAATGCCAACCATACATCGGATTGGGTTATTCTTTAAATTATATATATAAAAAAGTAAAAATATTAATGGTATTATAGTGTTACACTAAAACTCAAATTAAAACAATGGAAAAACACTTAAGATAACAGGAAGGGGAAAAAATGCATACTAAGCATACAGAATAGCATAAGTGGACTTTGATATTATAATTCAGTTACAACCCATCAAAATACACAGAACAGAAACAAAGGCTTGTTTTCAGCCATGTAACCTCAAGAGGTTTATTAACAGGTTTCCCTCTAAAGTCCTGAAAGATCACTTCCCTCACAGTAGCATGCAGTAAACTCATTAACATTATAAGCTTGTCTTGTTTTTACACACAGAGAGCAATCACAATACAGGGGTGTATTCCAGAAAGGAGGTTTAATATACTCTGAGATAAAACTTGAACTCAGAGTAGACTTACTCTGAGTTTTCAGTTTAAGAACAGCATTAGTTCATTCAACTCTGAGTAGACTGACTTGGGAGTTAACCACGACTATGAAAAGCCATCATCAGCGGAGCTCTGAAATTACAATTAACCATGGCAACAACACCAAAGACTATATACAATACACTTGAAGGACTTTGACAGCACCCAACAAAAAGACTGCATACTTCTGATTCAATATGTAACTTTAATTCTTAATCACCGTTATAATATCAGAGATGAAAACTGGCAGAATGGTAAGTTATCGAACTAATGGTATCCTACAGGAAAAATAAATTAAAATAGAATGTGGCTGCAGAAAAATTTAAATATAAAAACATAATTCAATGAGGAAGCTTCAAGCTATTTTCGCATAAACATTCTCCAATCCAAACTGTTGCATTTCATAATTAATACACAGATAATTAATTACAGAGTAATACACACATACAAACTTCTTTACAAATATTTTTGTGACCTCTGAGCAATAAATTGTATAAGACTTTGAGCTGTATTTTGACGAGGATCTCTTTCATCGTTGTATCTTAGAGTAATGAAATTAACATTTGACTTAAACTCAACCAATAGCAAGAAGACTTAGCAAAATAATGAAGAACAGAAAAAGGACACAATACCAAGTATTGAAAGAATATTAAAATCCAACTGAAAAAAATTATAACTGTTGCTTATGTACTGTTTTTGCAGGAAATAAAGATGGCCAAGTTAATTTAACAGCTGTGGTGGTGGTTATGGCATATATCTCGAACTACCCTTCCATTCCATACAGTAATCAGCTTCATTTTAGATGGATTGGGTGGTGTCCTTGATGATGTTGCAAGCCCATTTGCAGATCTTTTTTTTTAGTATATGGTAAAAAAAAACCGAGTCAATCTTTCATTCATTATCTGGCTCGGCTCGGTGTTCATCTTCAGTTCTCTCTTCACAGCAGTTCAGTCAGTGTACTGTTTGAGTAAATGTATTACTCCGGGATATTGGTTTGTTTTAACTCAGAGGGAGTGTCAGCCACATTAAAAAAGTTAACAGCTTAAGTCATTTGTAGATTAATGCTTATTGGAGACACGAACCATTTAAAACAATTCAGTTCGATTTGGTGAACTGGTTCAAGAAGATCCGGTTACATCGAGTGATTCGTTCGTGAACCGGAGATCACTAAAGTGTTTTGAAATCTCACAACAGACACGGAAGAGAAGACAATGCTGAATAAAGTCGTAGTTTTTGCTATTTTTGGACAAAAAATTTTTTTCAATGCTTCAAAAAATTCACATGGACTACTCTGATGATGTTACAGTAGACCGTACACACAGTTTCAATGGAGGGACTGAGAGCTCTCTGACTAAATCTAAAATATCTTAAACTGTGTTTCGAAGATGAACGAAGGTCTTACTGGTTTGCAACGACATGAGGGTGAGTTATTAATGACAATTTTGATTATTGGGTGAACTATCCCTTTAACCGTCTGGGTCTGCAGTACCTCTTGGCTGTTTATTGTAGCACTTATACAGTTGCTAATACGGTTTACAAATGGGTGGAAAATGAGTGATGATATCAATTCAAAAATTAATATGATGTCTCAAGTAATAATAAAAGATAAGATACCAAAGCCAACAGAAATAAGGCAAGGACTACCTAGTGAGATTTTTACAGATTTATTTGCGCAAACAATGAAAGCTTAGAATCGGAGCTTCTGGAAGAACCATTTGTTCTTGCCTGTCTTGTACCTATAAAAGAAAACATTCACTTTCATCAATGTATCACCACATGTAGGACAATACATGCTTTTCTTATTGAGTGCATCAAAGAAAATTTCCAGTGCCCAACAAGATCAAACTTTTACTACAGTCATCTCTAAACAGAAGCTGAAGTCAGCAAGACTGAGTAAACTTTCCACAACACAATCTGCATCAAATTTAGTACTACACTAAAAACACATTATAATCTGGCTTTTAACATAACATGTAATCATTTACAATCAATAACGTAGCATTTAATTGTAAAATGAAGTAGTTGAGATCTGGTGACAAAAACATACCTCTCCTCGAACTTAACCTTGGCCTCTCTCCTGGCCTTGCGCTTCAGAGCAGGATCTCTGAACATATCCTTGTTGACAACAGTTTTGTCGAGAGGAATGTCAACAGAGTATCTGAGAAAAGATGATGCACTTATTAGACAAATGTACATAATTAAACCCTGCTTTTTTTAAAGTGGTCAAATTAAACCCTAAATTTATAAAAACAAAAATCAATACAGGGCACCCAATAAGCATCTATTAATTAGTATCTGCAACTGGATAAGTTCCATCAAGAAAGCACCCCATGCACAAAACTGTGTCACTCTGGGTATCATAAGACAAGTATAACCATAATTCAATCTGAATCAGTCATCAAAATTTGTGTCTATATCCACTACTGTACAAAAATTAAGGGTCAGCAGGGCGTTCTTTGGAAAAGTGATTTTATTCTCCATGTTCTCAATTGATCCAATCACAGTAAAGACCTTCATAATATTACGAAAGATTTATTTCAAACAAATACTGCTTACTTTCCATTCATCAAACAAATCCGAAAAAAAAAACTGCACAACTATTTCCAAAACTAACAAGAATTGTTTCATGAGCAGCAAACTGATTTCTAAACAATCATGTGACACTGAAGACTGGAGTAATGATGCTAAAGATAAAAAATTTACCATCAAAGAATTATATTGTATTTTAAAATGTTACAGTAGTAAACAGTTCTTTTACATTTTAGCAGTATTTCACAATATTGACATTTATACTGCATTTCTGATCAAATAAATGCAGCCTTGGTGAACATAAGAGGACTTGTGTTAATAGACAGCAAATGTTTCCTCTGAAAACATTAGTCAATAACAAGAGAGACCCTGAATTAATTCCTGCTCTCCGACTGTTCAGGCTCTGCATACCTGGTTGGCATCAGATGGTTGTAGTTGAACACCTTCACAAATGCCTTGATCTTGGACCTCTTGGCAATCTTCTTCTTGCCCATGGTTGTGGTGACTTTACGAGGATAGCGATCGATGCCTGCGACCAGAGCGTGGCTGTAAGGACGGTCCGAGGTGCCATCATCAATGTTCTGAAGAAACAAACACAGCACAACACGGTCAATATAAAAACACTCAACGTGTTATACTCAAACATCTTCTCCTTGATACTGTTTAACATGAACAGTACCTTGACAATCACAGCCTTGCGTCCGGCATAACGTCCAGCCAGGACCATCACCACCTTACCAGGTTTCATAAACTTGCCCATCTCTGAAAAACACGAGTTTGAGCATTACATTAGCTCCAAAAACAAAACCAGAATACAAGACACCAGTAGCACAATACACGCAATTAACCTCTTACAGTGAGAAAAACAATAACGCAACATAATAACTTGTCGTAGTTAAAAGGAAGCGATATATTTTAAGTTGTTTCTTCTGGGCAGCACGTTTATTAAACAAGATCCATCTAGGCATAGCACTGTGCTAACTCGTAATTATACCGCTGTATTATAACGTTCAAGTCGGAATAAATATCCTAGCCCTTCCACAACGGAACTTTATTTGATCTTTATTAACATATTACTGTTTCTTGCACACTTATAATAATAACCGTAGCTCCTCATCTATCGTGGACGAACAGGAAAACTTTCACGTCGCAAACAGACATGGAGCGAACTATAAACCCATTATCTTTCAAAACAGAGGACATAGTCAGACAATAAACACTTTAGATAGTCGTCAGGGGTATTTTCTCTGTAAGCAACATGAAAGGAATCCAGCAAGCCTTATTTCTTTATCGATGTTCATGGATTATTTTCTCGTGTGTGAAACTTACTGATGGTGCTCAATGGCCGACGATAACGGGAAAGGAAGTAGAAAGAGCGAGCCGTGACCCTTGGCACTGACAGCCAGTGACGTATTTCCGTCAATTTGTTAGTAGACAATTTATTGAATGTACCATAGACATAATGTCTATGGAATGTACCCCTCTACTGCAGAGTCTGTGAGCAACGCGTGGAAGTTTCACATATGCGGTCACGTGTATTCAGGTTTGGCAAATAAATAAATAAATACATTGGAAAAGAAGAAAATAATGTCTTCCTTGTAGTTCGTTTGTGCTTTAAAATGACAGAAAAATACATTCAGTAATTAAGTTTAAATTCGGACGACTTCAACAAAAAATAATAAATAAATAAAATTAAATAAAACATAACAAAAGTGTTTCTCAATGCACCAATATACCCATCATAATATTTTCAGAAAAATGTAATTATTTTTTAAATGGAATTGTTTTACTGTAATTTATTGAATCTGGAAATACCTTATGTTTATGATAAAGTGTATGGACTATTTATAATAAAAATGTAATTATTAAGCATTTTTACTTTTTTATACGCTAGAATGTACTTTTGTGAATTTCTTGTCATTTTATTCTATTTTAATTATAGCTGCTTCATTTTAAACTCAATTTAAAGTTCTGCATTGTGCTACCACAATTCAAATTCAGAACTGAAATCGGAATTTCCCTTCATTCTAATTCCTTAAGTTTACATTCAATTTACAGTTTTCAGAAATTCAAAAACTGAAATGGAATTCAATTTGATAGAAGATATTTCTCTATCTAAATTTACAGCTATTACTATAATGACTACAACTATTCTGTAAATCATACATATATTAAATTACATTGTTTAAAAGAAAGAGCTGATGAGAAGTGAGAAAATATGACTGCTTTAGATACACAGACCATCCAGTATATTTAATCCATGAAATCACTGAAGTGAGACCATCATTACATCCAAAAATGATGGCACAAATTTTATAAAAAGGAATGTTATTGACACTGATTTGAAATCACCACTGAAATAACTGAAAGTCTTTTTCTTTCCAAGAAGAGGTACAAAGAAAATAATAATTTCTTAAATAGATAAGATAGGACAAAACAAACAAATGGACATCAAAATATGCCAAGCATATATATATATATAATAAAATGATATATTAATATAAAAGAAAAAAGCAAGTGAGAAAAAAAAATACATTAAATAAGGGCTAATAAATGCATCATAACCATTCCTCCATGTTCTAATGTTGCAGAGAAATACACTGATTGCTGAATCCATTTCCATGATGTAGTAACAAACAGTCCATTCTTACTGGATGAAGGTTTCAGTCAATCAGTATTCAGGGTGGTTTAAGGAATCAGAACAGGTACAGTAGCAGGATACAATTTCAGGGATTGTACATTCAATATTTCAGAGCAGTAAACAAGGATCGACAAGACGGAAACAGCAGGTATTCAAGCAGAGCCTCTGAACGCTGGCATAGCATAACAGGCCATAAATAATTCAGTCAGTGCCGATGCACAGCATATCAAACTCATATTCAGCAAATATGCTGAATGACCTCAATTTAATTCAGTTCACTCGCTGTTCATTTCCTTCTGCAGCAGCAGCGAATGAGCAGCACTTACACAAGATACAGTATTCTACAATCATTTTTAAGGTGTCAACTGTCTGTGGAAAGGAGTTAGAGGAGAGAAGTGGTTTTCCAGTGGTTTACTAACACCAATAAGCATGTCTTTGTTTGTTCAGAATGACCTGAGTGTGTTGACTGACCTAAGTGAGGTCTCACCAGCATGCATGTTCTCCTCAGAAAGCGATACAAATGCACAGAGCAGCACAGAACAGGACATGATATGCACTATGTCCCAGTGTTTGAAATGTAATGACCCTTAATAAATATCTTAAACAAAAAACACCTTTTGATTTGTCTGTAAACCGCTGTACAATAATGTAGAGCAAGCTCAGAAAATGAGTGCACTTGGCTACATAGGTTTATAACAAATAATGCAAGTAAACCATTATGTCAATGTTTTATAACTATATAGTAGCGCATCTCAATCAAATGCAATGGCCCTTGAAAAGATTTCAAGTAATAAATCATTTTTCTACATAGTGGTTGATTTTGGTAAAAGCTTAAGAGGACAAATCCCCTCAAAGGTTATGTGGAGGCAGTTACACGCTCAGGGTCACTAAACTGAGCACATTTCCTTTAAGTTGTGACCAGTGCAGCATATTAAAACCTGAAAAGGCTCATCATCATCCTCTTCAGTTTAGAGACAAGACCCAACAGTCTCTAGAAAGTGCAGGAGTTGCCTCATTTCAGATTTTTTAATTCCAGTGGACTTGTTGATTTTGGAGTATCTTTTAATTTGATTTAAACTTTGTGTGAAGCTTTATATTAGTATTATATTGTAATTATAGTTTTTTTTTCTATCCCAATTTTTGAGATTATGAGGATTGGGAGGGTTCCCTTTTTTCCTCAACCTGCTAAAATGGCCATATTTTCATCTTGTTTAGAAAGCATCTTGGATATTTTTAAGCTGCCTGACAGCCAGGTCTACAGGAAGGCTGAATTTGAGATGGCTGAGGTGGCCCAGGATGCGTAGGGCACCTTCAAAGCCTGTTTGGGCCATGTAGCTCCAGGGCTGGTAGTGTGAGTGGATGAGCGTCCCAGACTTACACAGCAGGTTGAGCCAGGACACAAGCCTCTGCTCATTGAGTGCCATGCACACTAAGGCCTTAAACTCAGAGTCCGCGCTACGCTTGAATCGTGCATGCTCTTTGAGAACTGTATGGATGGCCCATAACAGAGACTGCTTGGGCGTGACCGTCACAGGACCGTCCCCTACAGGTAAACTGAAGGATTGCGAGAGCTGCCGAGCGGGCGATTCTACAAATGCCTGGCCATTTTTGGAATGATAGTAGTTGATGAAAAGTTCCCAGGGATGCAGAGTCTGCGGAGAAGAGCTGAAGGGCAGGAGGCAGGAAATGGGGGCAAGGACCAAGCTCATACCCTGGGAAGGAGCGTACAGTCCATGGGCCAACAGGTCCCGGAGTGCCAAAGCCAGTTCTTTACGCACAGAAGAGGTGAGTTCATCCCGAGGTCCTCCAGGCGACAGGCAGGCAGAGTAACTGACCACGTGTTCCTCCTGAGAGTTGGGCTGCTGGCAGGAGGCTTGCAGACGTACGTGCTCCACGGCTCCTTCGAGTTTCTGCAGCAAGGGGGTGTAGTCTTGAGCCTCCCCACCCTGAGACCACAGGTTCTGGGGCATGTGGCCCGCAGCACAACCGAACTGACTCAGTGCAAAGATCTGGAGCACTGCTAAGGCTTTCTGGATCAGCTGAAGCCCGGTTTCCCGCATCCTCTGGGCCTGTTCGGGATCCACTTTGGACAGAGAGAAGGGATTTAGCTATAAAATCCAAGAAAAAAAGGTATTATGAAGCATAATTACCTCGCTTCATCCCTCCTGTGGCTCCAGTGTTTGGTCCGGCAGCATGGGCCTGCTGGCTCTTCACACCATCATTTAACAGAGGGTTCCCCACTTCATCTGAGATGAGCAAGAACAGGATGGTAATCTAAATATATTTAAACTCAAAACTTCAAACTCAAAGGTGACAGATGAGATATTGTGCACAGTAAACTAGTACACTGGGCTCTGCAGATAGTGGCCTATCACTGATAACCACTACTGTTCAAAAGTTTGGGGTTAGTAAGATTTTTCTAAAAGACATTTTTTTTTTATTATACTGACACTTTTATTCAGCAACGATACATTAAATTGATTTAAAAAACAAACAAAAAAACTTACTATTTAATAAAGAATCCTGTAATAAAATGCATCGTTTTTCACACAAAAAAAATTAATAATAATAATTAATAATATAACATAATAATATGTTTCCAGAGCACCAAATCAGCATTTAAGAATGACTTCTGAAGGATCACGCCAATTTATATTCAGAAACTTTTACTGATTTGACTGTACATACACTATCAGGTAAGAACACAAACAGCTGAGGCGTTTCATAATTGATGAACTTTGCAACACTTGTCATTGTTATTAAACTGAATTGATTCAACACTGAACCTGAATAAAGCTGGACAATGACACTATTATCTGCTGTAGAGCTGAATTAGAACTGAAGCTGAATGTGCTCCATAATTAATGAACATTAACACTGTTATTTTCCTGTTTATTACTGTGAAGCTGCTTTGAAACAATCTGTATTGCATAAAGTACTATTTAATACATAAGACTTGACTAAAGACTGGAGTAAAGCTGCAATTCAGCTTTGACATCACAGGAATAAATTACATTTTAAAACATAATAAAACAAACAGTAACTGTTAAATTGGAATAACATCACATTAAGTGTATTTGATCAAATAAATGCAGCCTTGGTGAGAATAAAATTATTTTTTTCAAAAACATCTTTAATCTTACAGAATCCAAATGTTTGAATGATAGTGCATCCCATCATTGACCCATAAGCAGAGCTCCTCACACTGTATGAAGTTAATGAACATCTCCAGGTCTCTGATTTGGGTCTTGAGCTGCTCCACCAGCTGCTCTTTGACTCGAGCCGGGTTGACTATCTGAGCTATAGCAGCGTCCACTCTCTGTCGCAGCTCCTCTGGAGTGAGGTTCCCAATGTCTTCATTCAGATTCACATCCAGCTTTTTAATCAGCTCATCAATGATCACCTACAGATTTGAGGTGGACAGACACTAAATCAAATGCCCCAACAATGGTTTTAAGGGTAATTAGACCAGTACATCTTTAAATGACTTTCAGACTAATGTCAACAGCACGAGAGTATATTATCAGATGTACCCTTTGTCTCTCCATGACCACAGACTGAGGCAGGGAGTCATAGCTGCCCTCCTGGTAGGCGAAGCGCTCCAGGTCATCAAGCTGAGACTTCAGCTGGAGAATCAGCTCCTTCTGCTTGTTTCTCTGAGCTTCCAAGCGTTCCCTCTTCTCTCTTTCACTCTGCATATTATAAAAGCACAAACAGACAATCAAATGAACAGAACCCAGGGACTGCAGATGCAAATTAGCTTTATAGCTAACTCTGGCACAACACTGTTGTTGTGCATTGTCCCTGTACAAATAAACAAACAAATAAATAAATAATAAATAAACTTAAAAAACCTTAAGCCAAACTTAAAATATCCACATATTTGCATATGCTCTGGTGAAAGATAAGTTTGCTTCATTTGGTTTAGCTTTGCTTATATTATTATTGAAATGCAAAGCAATTCAGGATAGACATTGCTATACACACAACATGGTTATAGTTTGACTATATTTTTGCAAAGATTTTATATTTAATAGACTCTGGGAAACACAAATGTAACCGATTAATATAAAAAAGAAAAAGAGACCGAACAAAACCAAATCAAGTATGAACTCAGTCATATCAGGAATACTTAACAAGGGTCATGGTACTCACCAATTCATCCTGAAAGCAAAGAGTGCAGAGGAGGAAAGAAGAGGAAATTAATGCATTTTAATGACAGCAACAAGATACTCCAGCAGGAAGAAATACAGGGAAAGAGTGACTTTCAGATGTTACTTGTATAGTGTTTACTGTAATTTGTGTCACTATACTGTGTTGATAATTTTTAAGAGGGTGTTGATAAGTTACTTGAATGTCACAAAAAATGCCTTTCAACAATAGAAATGATTCCCGAGGGCATCACGGAGATATATTGTATAGGCTGATCATGTGTAAATGAAAGGGGGTTTGTGTTATAATGGGTGGGTGTCACAGGTGCATATTGTTACAGGAACTATTGAAGACTGTTGAAGCAGGCCTACTGAAAACAAAATAACACTGATGACCCTGTAGATCAGAGGTTTTCAAACTGGGGTCCACTGAAAAGTTCAGAAAAACAGTGTAAAAAATGTGAAAATGTATAATTAATAAAAAAAATAAGATAACAAATAAATAACTAAAAACTAGATTAGAATAGATAAAAATAAGTAAATAAATAAATATAACAGTACAGTACTATAACAAGTAGGAAAAAAATTATAATGTAACGTAATAGAAAATAAATATTTTCCCAAATAATAACTTAGACACATTTATAATAATAATTTGTCCACAGTGTAATTTGGGTCTTTATACAGGAGATGACATAAATGTCTTTCAAATTTAGGATGGGGTCCCTAACACAAGGATGATCATATTTAGGGCCCATGGTGTCTAAAAGATTGAAAAGCCCTCCTGTATATTACATGTATTAGAAAGGGTTTCATGCCACTCTCCTACAAGCACTTGTTTAGAGTCATATCTTAGCTGGACCTCAGTGTGGCCAGGCTGGTATTTAGATGGATTGCCAGCTGGTTCTTGGGAGATCTTGGTTGGTTTACTATGTTTTTTATATTATTATTATTATTCCCTGCAGGGTAGAGATCACTACTACAGAAAACAATGAAACTCACAGAGTTTTCCATCATCTGAGCATCCTGTGCCCTGCAGCCTATAACATGAGGACATCCTTTGAAGGCAAACTCTTCCAGCTCCAGCAGCATCCTCTCTTTCTCGTCGCTCTGCGCGTGGACGATCTGTTTCAGCCGAAACTGCACTTGAGCGAAGTGAGACGTTAAGGCGAGGAGCGACGAGTTCAGCTGCTCCTGCTCATCCTGCAGCTTCCTCAGCCTGGATACCAGGTCTGGATCGCTGGACGAGACAGAGCCAGCTCGCGTGCCCCTCTTCCACTGCTCATCATCCGGGCTGGCCACGGCTCCCACCGGCGCCCAGCGCTCCCCGGCTCCCGCGATGGCAGCCTCGCTGTCGGAAGTGGACAGATCCTCCGTCGACATGTGATTGGTAGCTGAGGCAGACAGCCTGGCTGTCCTTTAACTGAAAACAACCTCGACCGACTCAACCGATGCGCAATTGTTTTAACGTGAACTCAGAATGTACGCAACAACAGCTTTAGCAGGTGCAGCGCAGAGTAGCACTTGCGCCTTCAGAAAACATTGCAACGTAATAGAAACGACTAAGATCTTGAGATAAGATGGAACCAACGCACCACAATACCAACAAACGTGCGTTCCATCAAAATGTTCTATGTATCAACGAATGTGTGGGCAGGATGTTTACGTTACTGCGTAATGACGTCAGAGAAACGCTCAGTTAAATCGACGGCTTTACAGTTTGTTAAGCGTTTCTGTACATATTTACGCTTCCTTCCGTTCTCTGTGTGTTTGTTTTATGTTTACCGTAAGTGTCAGTGGCTTGGACTGCGTGCCAAAAACACACCATTGGACTGTTCTGTCCCAGCAGAGATTTGTATTAGCACTATCGACCAGGGCTACTTTTCTTAAAAGCATTGTTAGATAACTATGGTTGCAAGTTCTATTGAATTATATTGGTAAACTATCAGTTTTGCTTTTGGGAAACGCATCCTATGTTGATTTGGGAGATCCCAGCTGCAGCGAGGAGCGTCTCGCTGCAGCTTGCGGTGGACATCCAACCCCGCCCACATCCAAGTGTGACGTCAGACGCCACGCCTATGCCATACGTAAAAATACGTCATCGGGTGATGCCAGGTGACAACTCATGTGTTGTGCGCATGTGCAAAAATGGCGGAAGTATGTTTTTTTTTTTTTTTTTTTTTTTTTTATTAACATTTTGTCAAAGTACAATTTTAAGACGTAAACAAAATTGAATCAATTTTATCGGAAGTATATTGTTTCGGGGATCAAATTAAATAATGTTATCTTTCGTTTTACTAATACAGGTTAAATAACTTGTATTAAATAAATTTAAATAGTACAAATTAAACCTAGGCCACATCTCTAATGTATGGAAGTAAATTCATCCAAACAGCCGGTAAAACGCCTGCATTGGTTGATTATACTTAGGTAAATTAATATAATATTTATACCTTCCGCTGTTCGATTATGTAAATGACAAATTCACATATTTTATGATCGATTGTAACATACCTTAGACAATATGAAAGTTAAGTAGACAATTTTGTTTAAAGCATTTTTATTTATCTAATTCTCTAAAAATATGTTTCACTTATAAGGTAGGAATGTTAGTGATCATATCACTATTTTAAGGATAAATATGGGTGTTATGCAATAACTGGAATCCTCCCCTCTTTGCTTTTTTTTAAATGTGTTTATTTTTCAAATTTCTTTCATTTTAAATAAAAAAAAAATGTTGCTGAAATTGGCAAATTTATATACTTCATTTGGTTTTAAGTATTTTTGTTTTCCTTTTAATTATATACAAGAACAATTATGATCTACACACTAATATTTTTTATAGCATGGAAAAAAAAAATGTATCACCTCGCAAAAAAGAGCAACTACATTTGCATGATAGGATTGACGGTTCTCTATATAGACTAAGCTACACATACATAGGCTTAAGTCATTGGTTGCTTTGATAGATTATGTAAGTAACATGGCATTGACTTTTGGGCCTTTTTCCATCAACACAAATATATATAAAAATGTGTCCAAGTCCTACGGATGCATAAAGATCAATAAAAAGACATCCCTTGGGTATTGTTATATTTATTTCACAAAACAATAATATTCAACAATGTAGAGTAAATAAATTATTATAAATTAAATAACTCCCAGAAACATTTTATTGACTTTCAGCCCCTGTTCATCAACACATTTTAATAAGAACGTTTCCATATCCTCGCGATTGTCAAAGACAAACACACAGGCATCCCTTGCTTTCTCAGTCTCTCTTTTCAGGTAGTCTTTGATTATATTAGACTGTTTTTCTTCGTCCATCTGGAGAAATTCAGGCTCTGTCACCTCTCCATGGAACAGCTCACAGTGGCTCTGAACCCAGCACCATGCTACACCAATGTCCCTTATGAACTTCCTCTTCAGTTCCTCTTCGATCTTCTGTTGAAAGTAAAAAATAAACTGTGTTTGTGGGGTAAATCTAAAATTACTATAATTATTTTCACAAAAAAAAAAAATGTTTTTACCTCATCACTGTCATCTTGACCCATCACAGTTTCCGTACTAGCTGGCTGTTTGGTGATGGTGGACTCTGACAACCTAAAGACAGACTCAAAGGTTAGGTAAATGGACCATTTGTAGAGCATCTTTTTAGTATTTCCAACCACTCAAAGCATTCAACACATTTCTAAACATTCAACATTGTGGCCTCTCCAAAGTTTTGCTACTGCAGTGCCTAACATTCTAGGAGGAAACATTTAGTGTGTCTGGGTAGTTTGAATGCAGAAGATTCAATTTCATTTCATTAACCAGTTGTGTGTACCTTGGATGGGACATGTTTTGCAAGAGCAAACTACACCACCACCTTCGGAGCTGAGGGATGTCATCCTAACAGATAAAACCCAAAATAAAAAACTGAGAATGCATTTGAAAAAACTTCTGGAAAAAATAAATAAATAAAAAAGGAAAACCTTCCAAAAGAAAATTTGAGGTCATCACCTGGCTAAAGTCAAATGTCCAGTCCAGGGCCATATAGAGTGCATACTGAAACAGACAACAAATACCATTGAGAAAATTCAAATATTGAAATTAACTGACACCAATTTACTGTAACGTACAGATAACACTAGACCGTATTCATCTAAATACTGCATGTAAACTAAACTAAACTTCTGCCATCCCCATAACTGCTCAGAATCTGTAATTCACTGCTTACCATCAGCATGAACAGACCACAATCCAGTCCCTCTCTCTGGGTTGGAATATTCTATCAAATATTTAAATGTATAATTATTTTTTTTTTTTATACATAAAACTACAGAACAAGGACTGAAAAAAAAAACTGATGATTGCATTCTCGTACCTTGGTTATAATGATCTTCCACGGGCCATTCATTTTAAGATGAAGTAACCTGTAGAAAAAAAAATTAACAAAAGTGTAGAGTGTACACAGCAAGTTACAAAACACACATAGATAAATAACAACAATATTCTCATCACTTTAGTGGTTCCCAAGAAACTACAGTTCATCTTGTTGTTCTTTGAGATTCACATACATATTTAGATTATACAACATACATATACATGCATATATGATTTAAAAACACAAAAACCAATCATTATCTAAAGACATGCTCTCACCATACCTCCATGGTCCACTGCATGACTTATGTGGTTCTCTAGAAGGTGAAGTGTAAAAAATAACTTCTCTTCAGTGGTGAAACTGCAGCAGGGACATTCAAACCCCCCCATCACGGCAGAACTGTTCTGGATCAGGTTTGGACTGCAGAGGTGTAGGATCCTGTAAAACATGATAAATATTATGTGTATATAGAAGGATACAAAGATTTGCCACGAACAGAGACATAGTAAGACATAGTGAATTGTGTGGTTGCTCAAACAAGTTATTGTGCAAGAGTTGTCAGTGTATATCATTAAATATATTCCATGTGTTTTGCATGGGGCCAGGGGAGTACATGTATGTGAGAGAGGTGAAGTGTGAGTGTGTGTGTGTGTGTGTGAGAGAGAGATCAGTATTATGTGTCAGGGATATAAAAAAAAAAACATGAAGGATGAATCAATGCACATACATTTTATCAGGATACAGTTAGGAGCATTATAGACATTATGAAAGTAAACACAGCAGTGTTGGTAGCCTTATAACGTGCCTGTGTGCTATCGTTTCACTTCATGTCTAACAAAATATTAATTGATAATTTAATGTGTACATTTTACCATTTTAACTATTAACGTTAAGCAGAGACATACAGTGAGTGTGACAAACACTTTTGGGCTAAAAACCGAATTTTTCATTACTTACAGCCATGGCAGATAACTTCTTCCTCTTCTGGGCAACTGGCAAATACAGATAACAACAACTTCTTCTTCTTTCTGGCGATCGCAAAACAATATTTCCTTCTTTTACCGATTAAAAACATCACAAACTTCTTCAGTTCAGTCTTCTCGACGCTTCTTCCTGTTTGAAATTTAATGAGAACGTGACGTAGACGGATATAGGCGCGGTTTATGATGGCACATCCGGGTGGGCAGGGTTGGATATGTGACGTCTTTGGATGTGGGCGGGGTATCTGACGTCACGCTTGGATGTGGGCGGGGTTGGATGTCCACCGCAGGCTGCAGCGAGCCCTACTTGGCTGCAGCAACAGTTTGAAGGGTTCTTTAGTCTGTTATCTTGTGTTCTGCTGCCCTCTGCCTGTGACTAGTGTCTCTGACACAAGTGTGTCCTAAAAAGAGAAGGCCTCTCCATGTAATGTAATGGGACCTGACCTGAGACAAACTAATCAGTCAAATTACACTTCAAATGTATTTTCTTCTTTTCCCAAAGACATTTTCTGTCATCTTAGGAAGTTCTTAGCATGCTGATGTATGTTCAAGATTACCAACACATAAAATTTCTACTTTCTTATATACAAAAATGATAAACATACCTTCATTTTTGGAAGAAAAAAAACCTATTTGCAATTATTATATATCTTTATAAAATAAATATTACTTTTTCTAACTATTGTAAACAATATATATAGCTCTCTCAATATATAAATTTGAAATGCATTTAATACATTTGAATTTGGATCAATTTGAAAGTGAAAAGAAGGTTCAAAAGACAGACCATTTTCATTTCTCTCATTTATTTCTTTTTTAGAGCTGTCAAGGTTTCAGATTGGTCACATTTTTACTTAAGATATCTTTTAGTTGTCTTTCACAATGGTCTCAACATAATCAACATAACTGTTGAAAAACCAGCACTTAAATCAATAAAGAAGACAATTACACAACTAATGGTAAAGAGCTGCAATAAGGAAGTTACATAGAAAAGGTAATGTTTGTTATCTGAAGAGACCAATTTAATATGTGCTCATAATCACGAGACACAAGATCAAGTCTGAAAATATGTAACCTGTAAACCATAGAGAGAGGCCAGTGATATTTGTACATGACAAGTTAAAATGACAGAAGTGTGTTAAGACTAGAGATAATCTATGCATATGTGTTTCATATTTTCATCATTCCATAGTCAAATTATTCTTCAGATAAACCGAACAGTTACCAAAACCAAAAAAAATGATGAACAGTTTACACTTATAATTATCCCTTCTTAAAATGGAAAGTATTAGTGTAAATGTACAGTGTAAAATGGCTCAGTAGATAAAATGTAGTTGGTATTACTGATGATAGACAATGGGAACAGATATTAACCATCACATACAGCCCTAATGAAACTTTCTCATGCAAATTAAACATCTGAGTGTTTCTGATTAGTACTTTGATAAATTAAATTTCTTCTTAAAATCTGACACGTTGGGTAGTTTTGGCCATTTACCCCACTGAGTGGGAACAACCCAGGTGTTTTTTTTTTTTTTTACAGAGTACTAGCTCGTTTCTTCTTGGAGAAGAACGCCCTCCAGTTGTTCCAGTTGTTCCAGTTAAAGCCTAAGACTGAAGTACAAATTCCGCCCTCGCCGCATTTGTATCCAGCAGGGCAGCAGTGTTTGATATCATCACAGCACTCCGCCTTCACAGAGAGCAATAACAAAGGGAAGAGAGGAGTGAGGGAAAGTACAAGAACAAAAACTGGAACCTGACTAAGATAAACATTTACAATTTGACTGTCATTTGAATATACAGAAAAGTCAATAGAACTAAGATCACAAGACAGTGTGGCCATTTACATTAACATATTCAAAGGAAATGTATTGTTTGATGCAGCTTTTATGCACTGGAACATCTTTAAACCATTTCCATGAATTTAAACTTTGAGGATATAGCGTTACATGTAAGATTTAAAGTGATAGTTCACTCAGAAATGTAAATTCTGTCATTATTTACTCATCCTTATGTTGTTTCAAACATGCACGATTAAAAAAGATACCCCAATGGTTTTTATTGTATGAATAAAAAAATACAGACAGAAAGAAAATTCTTCTTCTTTCGTGTTCCACAGCTGAAAGAAACTTTGGAACAACATGGATGCAAGTAAATGATGACACATTTTTTCCTTTCTATCCATATAAGTATTATAACATTAAGTAATTGAGAATAAATTTGTAATTTTTGGGTGAAGTATTGTTTTAAGGTTTAATGCATTACCTTTGGAGATGGGCAACAGCCCCAGGTGGTCTGGGAGGTTGGACAACAGGTCTCACTGTCTTTGCAACTATATCCCTCTCCACACTGAATGTCTTTTTCTGAGATGCTCGACTGTAGTGTTTGGCTGCCAATGTGGGCAAATGGGACTATTTCCACATGCAGCCAGGTGGTTTTAATGCAGGAGCGTCTACGCAGATCACACTTGTAGCCTTTGGGACAGCAATGCTCCTGGTCTGGGCAGCAAACAGCCTATGGCATATAAGAGGTGTATTAAATATATTTAATGTTAATAGATTTTTTGTAGCCAGTCCACTTACACATATTCTTACCTCAGGAAGAGGGCAGCAGCCCCATTCTGCCATGGATAGATAACAGCAGGTTGAATCTGCAGAGCAGCTTGACTCCTCGTCGCACTCAACAGCACCGAGATTCAAGCTTGGAGCTGGTGTGCTTAGAGCAGAAACTTTATTGTACCAGGGGATCACCACATCTCCCTTGATGCAAGACACCCTGGTCACATCACACTTATAGTTAACTGGACAGCAGTGTTCACCATCTGTGCAACATACAGCCTGTGGAAAAAAAAAAAAGAGAAAAAGATACGAGCTGAAAACTTATGGGGTATCTGAACTTCACAACATGCTCCTTTAAAACTAGATTTGTTTAAAAATTGCAAAACAAATTTAATACCATTTGAAAAAAAAAGACAAAAATTAACTTAATTACATACACCACTGTTTAAAAGTTTAGAGTAAATTTTTTTTTAAGAAATTAATTTCCATTCAGCAAGGATGCATTAAATTGACCAAAGTGTCAGGAAATAAATTTATACTGTTACTAAAATTTTCTGTTTCAAATAAATGCTGCTTTTTTTTGGACTTTCTATTCAAAGGATCCTTTAAATATTTTATCATTGGTTTCCATAAAAATATTAAGTAGCACAAATATTTCTAAAGTGCCAAATCCACATATTAATATGATTTCTGAAGGACCATGTGACGCTGATGCCTGGAAAATTCAGCTTTGCCATAACAGGAATAAATGACATTTTAAATTACTGTATATCAAAATAAAATTAAATAAACAGTTATTTAAAATTTTATAATTTTATTCTATAATTAATATTTCACAATAGTACTGTTTTACTTACTTTTGATCAAATAAAGGCATCCTTTCTGAGTAAAAGAGGCAATAGGGTAATTGTCTGATAAGAGGTCTTACACAGTTGGGTTTCTCAATAAAATTTTGCTGAACACTTGAAGGACATCATTGTGAAAGAGGGACTGAGGGATATCACCAGAGTAATAAAATTCAAAGTTGTAAGTGCAGTGTGTATTTTCTCATTTGGTTACTCATGCAAGATTAGATAGAAACATATGAGATATCTCTGAGATATACTGTACCTCAGGCAAAGGACAGCAGCTCCAGTCTCCATCGGTGTTCTTACAGCAAGTGCTGGAGTCAGGACAAACGTGGCTAGAGTCACACTTCACGTTCCCAGGTGACCTCTGACCTGCTTTAGGGAGAGCAGGCACCTTCTCCAGCCAAGGCTTAGAGCCTGAAGACCCATCACAAGACCCGGCAGAAACATTACATGTCGTACCATGAGGACAGCAGTGGATGAAGTCTTCACAACACACGGCCTACAGAGAAAATTAACACACAGCTTTAACTTAACTCAAAACACAACTCTGCATCAGGGTTGGTTAGTGTCAGTGGGTGACTTACCTGTGGCAGAGGACAGCAGGCCCATTCTCCTTCTTGAGTTATACAGCATGTGCTTCCATCTTGACAGGCTGCAGTGTCATTGCACAGAACATCACAGGCTGAATGAACAGAAGGCAATAACAAAAACCATTTAAGAAGTGTTATTATTTATATGCACATAAAAAACATGTATGTATGTACAAATATGCACATACTCTCGGGGAGTGCACCAGCCAGTGTAGTCATTTGGATGCCAGCAGTAGTGATTTGTCTGTTTGTAGTGAGTTCAGCTTCAGCCCTTATTTCTGCAGCTTTTGAAGAATAGGGACAAAGAAAGAAAATGCTGAATTATATCAGTGAAGGTTTTAAGAAAATGAATAACTCCCTCGGACAATAGCCTACGTTTGTGATCTTCCCATTCAGCTCTAAGACGAGCAGGGAACTTGGCCCACATTGGCAGCTCCTGATTGGTGGACATACATTTGGAGCCTTCAACATCACAGACACTGTCCTCTGGACAACAGTGGATTTTATCATCACAACAGACAGCCTACAGAAAACACAAATGGCACAAAGAGGAATGCAAGTCAATATATTCATAAACAAATTAAGAAAATAATAATTTTATTCAACAAGGATTCCATAATTTGATCAATATATATATATATATATATATATATAAATTTATATAATATTTATTTATTTATTTTTAAATAAATGGATAAATATTCCAAATATAGAAGAAATTCAGTTTCAAAAATGCATATTGATTTAAATATTTCTTCGATTGTGAAAAAAACAGCTTCATTTTCTGAACTGAGAACTCAGTGTCTGCATGTCTCTGCACATATTACTGTATTTGAACTGTGCCACTACCTTTGGCATGGGGCAGCATGCCCACTGACCATCTTCTGTCTCACAGCATGTGGTGTCCACGGGACACTCTGAGGTCCCATTTCCACAAAGAACAGTCTCGACTGGTTCTAAGAACAATCACAGGCCAACACCATGAACTACATGTATATCCTATCATAATGAATACAGTTAGTGTTACTACTGTAAACCGGTAATACATTTATATGGGATCTCCTTTAAATAAAGGAATGAAAGTCTCTAGTCCGCGTTCATTCCTTCAGTCTCTTCCATACCTTTTAGTTTGACACACAAACTGCTGTCTGCACTGCATTCGTGGTCTTTTGGGCAGCAGTGTTTCCCGTCTGAGCACACAAGGCCCTGAAAAAGAGAAGAACATAGTATATATTCTTATACCAAAAAAAGTATAGAAAAGTATACATCTCTAAGGGTCTATGTTTTAGCAGCATCACACTTCTTTTGTGACCAGGTGAGAGGTCATTCAATACACCGTGTCATGGACAAGAAGCTGGTGGTTTGGGCCCATATTCCTGTGATAATGTAACTTACCTGTGCTACAGGACAACAGCCATATGATGAAGCCATCAGCAGACAGGAGAACTCAGCAGGACAGAAGGAGCCATCAGGACAGGTGATGTCGTCTTCACTTGCAGGTAATGAGGGAATCATTCTGAACGACTGAGGAACAAGGGACAATTCACCCAAAATATCATTTACTCACCCTCATTTTTCATAGTATGGAAAAAAATACTCAATGGCTACCACATTGGTTTAGTTACCAACATTCTTCAAAATATCTCCTTTCAGATTTTGAACAAAATGAAGGGGGGGGGGTTAATTATTACAGAATTTTCCATTTTTGGGTGAACTTTATATCATAACAAACCACTACTACAAGTACTATTATTTAGACTCTTTTTATAATTTCTCACTTTGGGAAGGTCGGTCCGTTTAGCCGGTATCCTCTCCACTAATGGCAGTGTATGTGTGCTGTTTATACACGTGGAGTCCACAACACTACACAGCATGCTTTCAGGACAGCAGTGCAGGTGGTCCTCACAGCACTCACCCTACACACACACACACACACACACAAATAATTATACACATGTATGTATGCCTGTCGCAATAATCAATATATCGACTTATCACGCGATATATGTACATGACATCAATAATTTTGGGTGACACAATACATTGCCCATTATATTTACTTAAACATTTTTCATCATGTTTTGGACATTCCACTTTTGCCTGTGACTTTTGCAGCTTCTTGTACAAAGCATGTTATAGTCATGAGTGAGGTGCTAGTTCAAATAAAAAAAATGCTTCTACAAAACAAAAAGTTTAATCTGCAGATATGGTCTTGTTTAGGGTCCTGTGCCTTTGTGCATAGACATCTGCTGTGAGTAGTTATTGTGTTTTTCAGCAAAAGTGTGCACCCTTAATTTACAGAGAAAAGAAGATCAGGGTAAAATCTGTAGATGGATAAATCTCCATTCAAGTTCTCATTCAATGCATTTTTTCTTTTTTTCTACTTGTTACTTTGCTATTTTTGTTAGAAAATGTTTACTTACTATTTATTCAGGTTTTATAAGGTATCTAGTATTTTGATACTTAATGTCCATGATCTAAATATTCTTAAAAATTAAAAGTTGGTTGTCATTTTTAAGTGTGTAGGCCTTCTTGCATTATTATGCTGTTACATGATGATTATTTATTTAGTGGCATAAAATGGTCTTTAAAAAGACAATAATATCGCTTATTGCTATTATTTTTGGGGCAATATATCGCACAACAAAAAGTTGTTAACGTGACAGGCCTACATGTATGAGCTGATTATTCACACAAACATACTGTAAACAGTTCATTGACCAATACTGAAACTGGACATTTGACACAACCTCCTGGATTCATTTCTTTGAGCTCTTTGAATAGCAAAGTCATCATATAGCAATTTGCATGTTGATACTACAAGTGCCTTATCATAACGCTTATTACATGAACTTACAGTGTGAATGTGTCTAAAAAAAAGGGTGCTATTGAGGAATATCTGACAGAGCATAAAAAACCAGTGACCGCGGAACAGTCTTCCATATCAGTGTACAATTTACCTTCTCTTGTCTTGTCTGATCTACTTTCTACGACCTTTATTATATTTATAGAAGAATACCTGGCACTATAGTCTGAAATGAAACTGTCTTTATGTTTCTGTCACTAGTTTAGTTGCTCACGTGATGGTAAGGACAGCAGCTGAAGTCTCCGGTGGGATCCTGGCAGCATGTCTGGCCCACGTCACAGACTTCATTGTTGGGGCACTGCGAGCAAGCAACCAGAGTCACCAGAGCGAGGCCTAATGTCACTTTCAACATCTGGATGGAACGAGAGAGAGTTATGTGAAAAGTGTTTGATGTGTTTAAGCAGAAAATGCAAATTCTAACTTTCATTAATTTGGAATACTGTAAGCATCAGACCTTCACGTCTCGGATGCAGGGTCACAATTTAACAAACCTTTTCAGATGTATAAATCACTGTATTGTTGAGCTACAACAGTGCAAGTTTATGATTTTACTTAGTGTACCACTTCCTCTTCCACATATAGAAATTTGAAGCAAAAGCTTACCAGATAAACTACGCTGACCCCAGAAACAATAACTAAAACTCAGGTTTATAAATGTTTGAGAAAAAAAGAGTTTCAAAGCCAGCAAAAAAACTGTTGTTATACAGTTGGAGAGTGTCTTATTTTCTTATTTCTGACTGAGGGCACACCAAGGGCACCAGTTAATTTAAAGTGTGCCGTTTCCTTATGAATGCCAAGCCACATTGTGACTGATAGACTGGTTTTAGCACCTAAACTTCCATTTCACAAAAAGGGGTAACTGTGAGTGTGGTACTTTAACTTTTTTTTTTTTTACTCACTGATTAATTTTGTAGCTATTTCCAACTGAGAATAATGCTCAAATTAATTCATGTCAGAAACAATAAACCTCTTCTAAAGTAAAAGAAATAGAGAGGATGCACTTCAATTCAACTTACTCTGAAATGTTTAATGAACAGGTGGATTTGTGGATCCGTGGGCTCCAAATTACAAATCTGTCAAAAGAACGTTTTAGATCAAAATAAAATAATTGAGAAATTTATTAAATGCATCATTCCATTTAATTCTCTTTTACAGTTTATTAACATTAAATGCACAACATAAAAGTGAGTTAGTTCATTATAAGAAAAAAAATCTTCTATGAAGTGACACGTAAAAATGATACACAATGAGCAAAGCACTTTTGCACATAACTTCCATGCTGTTTGAAAATGCATAAAGGGCGTCTGAAACGAATTATGGAAATACAAGACCTACCGTGCTCCCTTGAAACTTTCTTGAACTGCTGGAGTTAATATGTTTGCCTCTTAAATAAAGAGTTCTCTCAAACTCCGCCTACATTAGAGGAAAGCCTTTGGATAATGTAACTGTCCGTTAATACGAGGCGTCATCCGTGTTGGATTCCCTGGAAATGTAATGGAATCTTTTTCCGTCAGAAAATAAATAAATAATAATAATTTATATATATATATATATAGTCTAAAGTCACTTTGAATAAAAACGTCTTCTGACCATTAGTATATGAAAATTGTATAATATGTCAAAAAGCTTTTTATACATTTCTGAATATGAAAAAATGGAAACCTGGCACCTGAACACATTGCTGAAACAACGTTTTGGATAACCTACAGTCCCGTAGAAAACACTAATATTCGACTTTTGGCGCCATAGTAAAAACAAAAGACAAAAATGAAACGTCCCTTTCTCCAAGATACTGTATTAAAGAACAATCAGAATATAAGTAGGCCCACGTATTGGTCATGCATGCACCTGCTAAACTGTCCTTAAGATTTAGGTCTCAGAGTTAGGTTAGGCATAATTTAAAGGCCATGTTGCAGGTTAACCACCACTCACTTTCGATTAATGGGTACATAAATCACTCAAGATATGTATATCATTTTTAAATTGTCTCAAAAATGGTCTTAAATACCTATTTTTTAAGTTTTTGGTATTAACGGGTTTTTTACCCAACACGGTGATGACGTCACGTTGGGGAGAAGTCGAGGAAAGGTAGCCTCAGCTCAGTCTAGTATGATGCCGCGTTCCAGGCAGCCCGTAACCCGTGTTTCCCCAACCTTAAACCCGAAAAAAAAGTGCAATGGAACGGCAATCAAACCCGTGACTTCCCACCCATGAACTCGTGTCTCGTACTAGATCGATGTACTCCGAGTTCCGAGGTCACACAGCACGCGAAACAACGATGACAGCCCCTACGGATAATACTGCCTACGGATGCAGTGTTTATGCAAGTGGTACACGTTGAAAAAACGATTTTAGGTCAATGCAACGTTGCAATAAAATAAATAAAATCTAGTTACAATTCCTTTCGCTCAGAAAGTTTGGCGTAACTTGCCTGGAACGGTACAAAGTCGTTAGTAGTTAGTGATTACGAGCTCAAAAACCTGCCTGGAACGCAGCGAAGAGGTGGCAAGAGCCAACATGTATGATCCGCAGCCGTGTAATTTCGATCGAGCCAAATGAGGGCAAATGAGGAATTGCCAAGAACTGATGTCCGTCAAAGCCTATGCATGGTCCGAGGAGAATTAGTGGAGAGTTGGTGAAGTGTCCTGGTGAGTTGCTATCATTTAGCATCGCAGCAATGAGCACTGGAGCTAGTCTACGAGCAGCAGTGCACAATAACGACACACACACACACACATATATATATATATATATATATAATTGTGTTTATTTTTTACTGTCATTGAGTAGCACCGAGTAAAAAAAAAATTCTTTATATCTAGTGGCAGTGATCATGACGTTAGTTCAGATAAGTACCGGTAACCTTTTTCATAGTGTCGTAGTACTGGTAAACTTTGTCTTTGTCATCTAGAAATACAAGGCATCATGTTTGCTATATGGACGTTTCTAAGCGTTTATCTCGTCCTCCGGTGAAAATGTTGTTGCAAACGTAGCCGCGTGTGTGTCGCTGTGTTTGGCAGGTGCTTGTGTGGGCGGTGTCGTCCCATGGAAACTGCGCTGAAAAGCTTGTGCTGTAGGGAAGTGAGTGTGTTTGGGTCGCTGTTGGTCGATATCTCTCCATCTATCTGTCTGTTTATCTATCTATATATGTAGTCTATCTATCTATATATATATATCTATGTATTTATCTATTTATCTATAATCTGCGCTATCTGAATACTCACGTCTACTACTCGTCTCTCTAGTCACTCTCAATGCTCTCAAGGCGGCTTTGGTAAATTCTCTCCCCAACGTGACGTAATGCAATGCATTGTAGGGGAAAGGAGACCGCTGTAAGATAGTACCTACTTTTTCGTATTATATTCCGTTTTGTGATACCCAACAACATAAAATACAATGGATAACAGTTTAAATGTTTATTACCAACAAGCAAATTGCACAAATTTGTTAAAAAATTAACCTTGCAACACGGCCTTTAAGACAGATTTTTCTGACTCCGAAAAATACCAGAAGATGCCCAGAGTCCCGATCACCTGCACGAACCTGCCATTGACCCGCTGCAGAGAAGAGGACTGCATGTAGCCCGAGCAAAATGACGATGTTTGAAATGTAAATGACTGAATACATAATTGTGAGGACATTATTTATTGGTCCCAGTGAGGAAATAAGCTTATAAATCATACAGAATATTCTTTTTTGGGAATCAAAAATTGCAGAAAGTTTTGTGTGCGGTAGGTTTAGGGGTAGGGTAAGGGATAGAAAATACAATTTACAGTGTAGCCTTATGTCCCCATAAAACATGGAAACCCAACGTGTGTTAAAGAAACTGTGCCTTATGGCTACTATCGACGCCACCACTGTGAACATATAGACCTAGTAAATAGATCACATCATACTTGAAACGAAAGCGAAACGTATTAAGTAGGCTACGTGTTGCTTCGTCACGGTATGTATTTGTCTCATCTGTTAATTTAGTAATATTTGGAAATAAATGAACATGACAAAACAAAAAAGTATAAAGTGGTTGCTACTAAAAGTTATAGTCACGGAAGTCGCTTTATGGTTTGTTGTTAAAGTGGTTTGTTGTTAAAAAAGTTGTGACAGACGCAAGGTAGGCTATATGACAAGTGAAAGTGTTTAAAGTCAACATTTTCCTCAACATTTTACAAAACGAACAAAACAAATAGTAAACACAACAAAAACTTGTCTGCTGGCTTTAATACATGGTTTAATATTTTTTCTATAAAGCAACTTTTTGCGACGTTAACAACTCAAGCGGTCATGTTTAACACGCTAAAGTGAATTAACTAGCTCAATTTACACGAATGAAATGTCCAAGATCTGATGAAAACCAGCTCTTAAAGGTTTTTACATTGGTTGCAAAGACATGTTATGTCTGATTTCTGTCTAAAACAGTGTTGTCTGTTCACAGGTTCTTGCGTAGGTATAATGTCTACTGAGGTAAAGGAAGTATTCTGGCGAAGACTTTTTTTTCATTCGATTCTCTATTCAGTACAATGACCCTGTTTGTCATTTTGTCTGTCCACTCAGGATTATAGCCTTGTGGATGGTGAGTCTTTGAGATGTCTGGACCATGTACTGAGGGAGATCAGCAAATACAAGGTGTGTGAGTGGCTCGTAAACCGGGATACTTGTCAACCAGGATACAAACCATTAATCCTTATGTCCTCTCATCTGTCCAGACACAGCATGAAGCATTGCTGGCAGAACAAAAAATACTGAGAGATGGCATAGATAATAACAACAACTTTGCCAAGCAATTTAAAAAACGTTCTGATGAGAGGAAATCGTCATTTGAGGATGAAAAAAAGAAACGTAATATGATAATTCAGAAAGAGAAAGTATGTATAAGTAAAAATACAGACAATCATTTTATATCCTAATCTATAGACTTAAAAAACAATCGGTTGTATTCGGTCCCTGTGTGCAGGTGAAGTGCAAAGCTGTACAGGACGAGAACGCAGACCTGCAGACGGAGATCCTGAAAGTGAAGGAGGAATTGCATAACCTGGACCAAAGAAACACAAGTCTGAAAAAGCAAACTGAGGTTTACAGAGTCAAAATATATATATTCATGCTTATCTTAGCTTCAGTTACTGGCTCTACAATATATCAGTTCAATACATGTTGAAATACTTTTTAATAATAATCTAAACATTTTAAACATTTTCCCTTTTATTCATATAAATTTGAACTTGCTTAATTTCAATGCTTAATTGGGACACATTAGCAACTGTGGGATTAACAAGGCTCCACACTGACTCCACAGATCTCTACAGCGGTGCCTGAGAGGAGGGTTGTGTTTCGAGGAAATACAAAAGAGGGAGCGCATGCTGTGAGTTTTGATGTGAAGCCCCGCATAGTTTATCCAATGGAGGGTGGGACAGCACTGATCACCTTTGAAGAAGAGGATGGTATGTAATGATCCAAACTAGCATCATCACAGAAACATCATCAAAGGTGCTTAAAGGTTCAGAGAACTCTTAAAGGGCTTAAATACACTGAAACAAAGGAGATGATCAACTAAACAACAGGTGAATGAAATGAGTAATTTAACAGAGGTCAAATGGTAAAACAAAGAAGACAGAACCAAAACACAATGAAAACATGAACAAAATAGAATATAAGTTTAACAAAGTCTTTGGCACCAGAAACAACATTGACCTCAAGCTACTGCAGTGTCCACAAGATATTGATACTTCCTAACCCTATAAGTTAAGGTCCCCATCTTAACTTATTTTAATATATCATTGTTTCTTTAAATTAATAACTAAAAGTAACTGAAATAACTGAATTAAAATGTAAAAATGTAATATTTTTATTTAAGTTTTAGGACCTGTGGCCAGTAGCACGAAGCAAAATGAACAAACTCAGAGTTTCGAAGTAAGTTTAGAGTTGACAAAACCAAACAAATCTAACCTGGGGCCCGTTCTTCGTACGTCGCTAACTCAGTTAGCTGGATTTGATTGTTGACGATTTGGCGTGATCTTGGATCATTTGGTTCTTCGAAGCTCATCCCGGAGCTGCTGTCATAGCAACAGGTCCGTAAGCTTAAACCTTCTCGGGAGCAGGCTTATTTCATGTAAACAGGATTAGATCGCTTCTTTTCAACCAGAACTGATCCTCAAAATAAGTCTGCTACCACCGCTACTTTATTACAAGAGTATCGTACTGATCCAGGCACAATAATTTAAAATAATAATCATTAAAAAAATTATTTAAAAATAATATAAAAATGCTGTGTAGTCCATAACAGCCTACTATAGACACGGCCAGTTTTACTCACTGAAATATTTATTTGTCATAAAATTATTACTTCATAATGTGAGTCTTACACACATGCTATACAGATAATAGAGTCGTGCATTATTTTGAGTGATGACTGCTATTATAAGAGTGGCTTGATGGAGTGCAGGAGATGCAGATAACATGATATTGACCCTTAAGAAACTTTCATTAATGCTGTCACGTAACAAATCTGTCCAAATATAAAATGAAATTAATAGATAATTTCTACATTGAAATAAAAATGTAAAGACTGTACAACTATTATAAATTGCGAATATAAATCATTGGGAATCATGAAAAAAATTCTAATAAAATAAAAACATGCATCTATTATCTGTTTCATGTAACTATTATAACATTTATGTAGTTTTGTTTGCTTGGCTGTTTCCTTATAAAAGTCCAGAAATTTGTCAAGTTTTTCGTCGGGTGTCATTTTAAATTATATGACGTCATTACATTGCCGTCTTGCCACCAGCCAATCGCTGCACTGCTGATCATGGTTTCGAGTATCGATACATATCCCCTTTTAACCCAACACATGAACGCGCAATTATCTCAGATAACTCAATCCAGCGATACTAATCATACACGACAGGTGTGTTCGAAGAACCCAATTAGCCGGATCATGATTAGCACGATGATATCATCTTGGATGTGTCATTTGATCTCGGCTGTAATAAGCAACGTACGAAGAACGGGCCCCTGGTTTAGATCAGGGGCCAATTTTTGTATGTCACTAACTCAGTTAGCTGGATTTGATTGTTGTTGATTTGGCTTGATCTTGGATTGGTTGGTTCTTCGAAGCTCATCCTGGAGTTGCTGTCATAGCAACAGCTCGGGAGCAGGCTTATTTCATGTAAACAGTATTATAATGCATCTTTTTAAGCAGAATAGATACTTAAAATTTGTCCCAGCCACCGCTACTTTGTTGCAAGGAGCATCCTACTGATCCAGGAACAATAATAATAATAAAATAATAATTAAAAAATTAATTTAAATGTAATATAGGCTAATAACATTGTAAAGTCTATAATACTATAAACACAGCCAGTTTTACTAAGTGAAATATTTATTTGTCATAAAAAAAATAATTACAATTACATAACTGTATTAGTCTTACAAACATGCTATACATATAATGTAGAGTCGTGCATCAATTTGAGTGCTGAAAGCTATTATGGGAGTGGCTTGATGGAGCGCATCATCAAGATGCAGACAAAAGGATCTTGACCCTTGAAACTTTAATTAATGCTCTCACATAACAAACCTGTTTCAAAGATAAAATTAAATGAAATACTAATTGCTACATTGAAATAAAAATATAAAGTCTGTACAAATATTAGAAATCGTGAATATAAATAATTGGAAATCATGTAAAAAATGTAATAAAATAAAAACAGTGCACATTTCATTTATCTATTATAACATTTATGTACTGTATGTGCTGTTTCCTTATAAAAGTCCTTATAAAAGAAATTTGGCAAGTATTGGCAAGTATCCTGCCGCCAGCCAATGGCTGCACTGCTGATCGTGGTTTCGAGTATTGACATATAGCCCCTTTTAAACCAACCCATGAATGCGCAGTAATCTCAGATAACTTAATTCAGCCATACTAATCATCAACAACAGATGCGTTCGAAGAACTGAATTAGCCAGGTCCTGATTAGTGCGATGATATCATCTTGGATGTGTCATTTCATCTCGGATGTATTACGCGACGTATGAAGAACAGGCCCCTGGTTCAGCAGGCTCATAAAGCTTGATATAAATGCTCTCAGTCAACTCAGAGTTTGATCCAGAGTTTGTGATTAACACCGGAGTGGATGATTTCACCAAGTACAACGTTACCGTGGTGACGAAACCCACTCAAACCAGTCCACCTTCTTGAGCCCGAAAACTCTTCTCAAACTAAATGCAAACTTACCTGGTTTAAAACTGAAACCGGCTTTGTGCTACAGGCCACTGGTCTTCAGGGATCCCATTCTTTTGAACCAGTGCATGTACATGACTCTTCCAGTTGTTTGTAAAGTATAGAAGTATAGAAAAAAAAGAAAAAAACACTTCTAAATTTATTAAAATATTTTTTTGCTCAGGATTTCTACCTGATTAAACATTTTAGAGCATAGACAGAAAAATGTTTATACATTTAAAAATGCCCATCACTTTTTAAGATTTTATCAATAATTATTTATCAACTGTAGAAATCACAGTTTTTAAATTAGGCTGTCTCATATATCCCAAGTAGAAACCTTCTTTCTGTAGAAACCTTGGTTCCTCCAAGAAGAAAAGATGTTGTTTAGAGGTTGTAATAAAATAAGAAAATTATCTGAGGACCCCTAGAGGGTTTCTTGGCTTATGAATCACTTCCATTGATTTTTACACCGAGACACTTTTCAGTATCATTTAAATGACTGTAACACATAGGCCTATCAGGGCTTCTTGTATAGCTTATTGCTTTATTAACTTCTCTTCAAATCTCTTCTGATACTACATCTTAGTGGCTCAGAAAATCTTGAACCTAAAGGATCATTCGGTGCAACTCGGGGACTGTACCATCACCGTCCAGGCTAAACCCATTCAGTTCCTGGTACCCGAATATGTTGAGGTAATAGAGACAAGCTGACATCCGTTTACAAAGATGGATTGTGTATGCATTGCATTGTGTTCCTATGGACTAACAGGATATAAAACAACACTCTGTTTCTCTCTCCATCTGTTAGATGGAAACACAGGTGTGCCCACGCAGAATCCTAGTCTCCAACCTGCCAAAGGAAGAACCTGAGGAGAAAGTACTAGACAAACTGGACATCCATTTCTCTCGGACAAGGAATGGGGGCGGTGAGGTGGAGGACAAGGACATGCTGCACGACTCTGGCACTGTGGTCATTACTTTTGTAGATGATAATAGTAAGTCAACTAAATACATTCAGTCTGACACATCTCAGTGCAAGATGCTTGAAGTGTTTCAAAATTCTGTTTTCATTTGTCTTCAGTTGCCAAAGGTCTCTCCGACAAACAAGATCATGAGGTAGACTTTGGTAAGAGGAAGTACAGGGTGAAGGTCACTCCATTCCTCAATGGCGAGATTTCACAAATGAGTGTAAGAAGAATAGAGTATGTCACAATACTTTAAACCATTAATACTGGGTTGTTTATGATGTGAACTGACTGTTGCTCCCTTTCAGATCTGTGACTCAGTGTGCCTGCGCACAGTGCTGCTGACGGGCATCCCTGACATCATGGACAAAGACAACCTGCAGGACAACCTGGAGATCCACTTCCAGAAGAGCGCCAATGGTGGCGGAGAGGTGGAAGGCATCATCTACAACCCTCCAGGTCACACCACCCTGGCTTTGTTTGATGAGGACTCTCCTAAAGACAGCTAGAGTGTGTGAGGATGCTACAAAACCTCTACAGCCCAGAAATTGAATGCTGCCTTCAATTAAACAGATCATTCATTCTTAACAGACTCTATAGAACTCCTGATTTGGGTCTATTGTCAGAAAGTTATATAGTATAAAGATCCCTTCACCTCTTATTTTCTGTAATCGTGACTTCTTTACCTATTATCGAATGTACTTTATATATTATTATACTTAATGGATACAAATTTTTATTATTTACAATTCTTAGCTGTATTTCTTGACTTTTGATGATGAAAGATCTGGTCATATTGGGTTATGACTTATAGAGAACGAAGTCTTCAATAAATGGTAATCAAAACTATCATTATGATGTTTATGATACACTAATAGGAATCTTATGAAGCTTAATCCAAACACAAAAGAAAAGATATTCTGTACAATGAAAGAGAAGGTTATGTTTAAGAATGTCTTTTTTTTACATGACCCTTAAGCATATTTGTTTTCAATATGCTTTTATTTTGGTCAGTCATGGTCACTGGTGAATCTCATTATTGTAGCAAAATAGTTTTAAGTTATAATTTATATTTAGAGATTATTATAAATATATTAAAATAAATTAAAATTTGATATTTTATTCAAAAAACACTATCATGATGATCAAAATGTATTCTTAAAGGGATAGTTCACCCAAAAATGAAAAATTATGTCATTAATAACTCACCCTCATGTTGTTCCAAACCCGTGAGACCTCTGTTTATCTTCAGAACACAGTTTAAGATATTTTAGATTTAGTCCGAGAGCTCTCAGTCCCTCCATTGAAGCAGTGTGTATGGTATACTGTCCATGTCCAGAAAGGTAAGAACAACATCATCAAAGTAGTCCATGTGACATCAGAGGGTCAGTTAGGATTTGTTGAAGCATCGAAAATACATTTTGGTCCAAAAATAGCAAAAACTACGACTTCTCTTCCGTGTCTGTTGCGAGCGCGTTCAAAACACTGCAGTTTAGTTGATATCCGGTTCGCGAACAAATCACTCTATGTAACCGGATCTTCTTGAACCAGTTCACCAAATCGAACTGAATCGGTTGAAACGGTTAGTGTCTCCAGTACGCATTAATCCACAAATGACTTAAGCTGTTAACTTTTTCAATGTGGCTGACACTCCCTCAGAGTTCAAACCAATATCCCGGAGTAATACATTTACTCAAACAGTACACTGACTGAACTGCTGTGAAGAGAGAAATGAAGATGAACACGTTCAAGAAGATCCGGTTACATCGAGTGATTCATCCGCGAACCGGATATCACTAAACTGCAGTGTTTTGAACACGCTTACAACAGACACGGAAAAGAAGACAATGCTGAATAAAGTCGTAGCTTTTTGCTATTTTTGGACCAAAATGTATTTTCGATGCTTCAAAAATTTCTAACTGACCCTCTGATGTCACATGGACTACTTTGATGATGTTGTTCTTACCTTTCTGGACATGGACAGTATACCGTACACACAGCTTCAATGGAGGGACTGAGAGCTCTCGGACTAAATCTAAAATATCTTAAACTGTGTTCTGAAGATGAACGGAGGTCTCACGGGTTTGGAACGATGAGTCATTAATGACATAATTTACATTTTTCGGTGAACTAACCCTTTAATAACCACACATGAAAGCAAACTAGACCTTTATAGGTGATTGAAGCAAAAGCATATTACATATTGGATGCAAACTGAATTTATTTGAAAAAATACAGTAACAGAAAAAGTAAAGACATCTACTTTGAAAACCCTTCGAATAAAACAAACCAATCATGTGTGCAGCAGCAGCCCCCTCACCACAATAAAGACAAATGTGAAAGATAAAGCCAACTCCATCAGGCACTTAGACAGAAGAGATGTGGAGTGCATGAAGGGAACAAAACGAAACAAGGAGGGTTCATGAGCTGATAGCTATTCTAGCCATTAAAACAACACCAGGAATAAGTTAAAACCGATACATTCTACATGTTCAGTGAACATTCAATATTTCACAAACACATGTACATATAGGTCACATTGTTGTTCCAAATATATCATATAGATAACACACACAGAGCAGAGTAACGATCACATCAAGACTTTTCTAGTGGTCTCTAGAGGTACTAGGTCCGGGCCGTCCTGAAGCCCCTTTGTGCATGCATAAGTTCAGCTCATGGTTTTAAATCATCTATATCTGGTGATAACACACTGTCCTTGTACTTCCCTACATGGACAATAATTTCAAATCAATTTAGTGTCTTTTAAAAAAAACAACCGTTTAAAATTGATGCAAAATGAATGAATGTCTGTCCTCTTGCTAGTAAGAAAGAAAATTATGACATCTGTTCTCTTGCGTTACACAAACAAGCAGCTCATGAACATCAATGAACATTTACATTAAAATGATTATGTGCAGAAGTCTGATCCTTCTCAACGGCCTGATTTCATAGCACCATTCCCGCTATATGAAATTTGAAATGTTAATACACATGAAAGTTGTAGGAAAATAACATTTTAGGAGACAAAAGGGAAACAGCAAGACTTTTTGGTAAAACAAGATAAAAAAAAGTTTAAAGATTGAATCAGTAACTATTGCAAGGACATATTTGCTTATGACGCTTGTGCTCAGGTTTAAGGACGATCTCTAGTGCTAAAATTGTACCATATGAATATGCAAGCAAGTATGTAAGGTCATTTAGAAAGACTGCATACATGTAATAGGTGGTTTTCTGTTTAGAAAGGTTGTTACTGTAGAATAACACCCATCTATTTAGTCTACACACAAACACTTGAGATGAGGTTAAACATGAAACCAGCTTCAGATCGGTTAGACGATCACAGGTGCCCAGTCCCTCTGAGTGCGTCCATACTGTACACAGAGAAACAGGACAGAGGGATAAGACAGTGTGATGATGGAACGAAAGGAAAATTAAAAAAAATAATTTAATATGAATTCAAGGGCCATTCAAAAACCTTCTCTACCTGGATGTCAGTGAGCTCCTTATGGAATCTCTTAGCAAGGTCCGGACCATTCTTCATTGTGGGAATTTGGTAAGTCTAGATGATTTAAACAAATAAAAAGAGCAGTGTTTTCAATAAATTTACAAATGCTTATTGCAAGATGCTATCAGATGACATTTGCATTAGAGAAGCAAAGTGTGCATTTCCTGGTTACCTGTCCTCTGTAGAGCAGACTGCCAACTGGACACACCACACATGCAGTGCCCGAACCGAACACCTCCAGAATCCGTCCGTCATCTAAAGCGTCTATCAGCTCCTTCATTAAAACTCTGCGCTCTGTCACTTTGAAGTCCCCCTGAAGAAGACACACAACTCTTACAGTACTATGGCAGAACTGTAAAACAGGCATGGCAACAGACATCTTGGTACTTGATGTGTAACACATTATTGCACAATTACCGTTTTCATTTACCATAGCCTCACATGGTATTAAAAAGAATGCTATGTCCTTAATGTGTCACTGTCATGTCATTTATTTGAATATTAACATACAAATATGGTTCTGCAGTCTAGCAAACCTTAGATAGATATTAATGTTTTAGAGAACACATGAAGTTAAGAGTTGAGAAACTTCCCCTTTTCCATTATTATTTCTCACCCATTCTCTGGCAAGGTCTAGAAGTGACTGTCTGGTGACTCCTGGAAGAATGACGCCATCAAGTGGAGGGGTGACCAACTCTTTCTCTACAAAGACACACGCTTATGTCAGTAAATACAGTGGGTATAGAAAATAAATCGCCCCCATTTAAAATAATCAAATTTTGTTGCCTTACAGCCTGATATGAAGATGGACAGAGTTTTTGTTTTATCCAGCTGCATTTACTCGCTGCAATTTATAACATCCAAGTGAAAGATATAACATGTCAAAAAAAAATAAAAATAAAAAATAAAAACCTGAATCACTGAGTTGGAAAAAGATCACCCACTAGTAATGTTCGTAATGGGTCTGCAGTTAAAAGACCTCCTCTTATCACCATCAAATGCTCTCTAAAGCACTTCAGTGAGCAAGCCTTTTTAATAGATCTTGCCCAGGTATCCTGGAAGGACATTGACCTGATACCATATGTGGAAGATGCCTGGTTCTTTTTTAAGGATGCTTTTATTTCTATCCTGAAAAAGCATGCTCCTTTTAAAAAGTTCAGAACTAAAAACAGATATAGTCCTTGGTTTACTCCAGAATTGTCTGCCCACAGCAGGCACAAAAACATTCTATGGCGGACTGCACTTGCCTCAATTAATCCTCATGATATGCAGCTTTTTAAGGAAACCAGAAACCGATACACACGGGCAGTGAGGGAAGCTAAGGTTAGCTTCTATAAACATAAATTTGCTTCTTGCAGTAATTATTCTAAAAAGTTTTGGGACACAGTCAAATTAATGGAGAACAAGAACACCTCCACCCAACTGCCCACGGCTTTAAAGCTAGGAGACATCATCACCACCAACAAGTCCACTATAACAGAGGGATTCAATAAGCACTTCACTATGGCCCAACTATACAGCAGTAACAGCACCTATGTTATCACCTGGTTCTAACCACCGACAATTCTCTTTTGCTGAAATACAAACTGAAGAGGTCTTGAGAGCTACAAAACCTCGACCCAAACAAATCAGCTGGACTTGACAATTTGGACCCCTTCTTTTTTTTGAGTCACATCATTTCCTCTCTGATATGCAATCTGGCTTCAGAGGTGGGTGCACCTCAGCAGCACTAAAGGTCCTAAACGATGTTATAACAGCTCTTGACCAAAAACAACATTGTGCTGCTGTTTTTATGGACTTTGCCAAAGCTTTTGATTCTGTCAATCACAGTATTCTTATTGGAAAACTTAAGGCCCTGGGTTTCTCAAACACGTGCCTTTCTTGGCTTTCTAATTATTTCAATGATAGATTTCAGTGTGTTAAATCTGAGGGGTCTGCTATCTGAGCCTCTGGCTGTATCTATGGGGGTGCCCCAGGGCTCGATTCTTAGCCCGATGGTATTCTCGGTTTATATTAATGATGTCACTCGTGCTGCGGGCAACTCTCTTATTCATCTCTACGCAGACGACAGCGTTCTGTACACTTCAGGCTCAACACTGGAAAATGTTTTAGAAAAACTCCAAAAGAGTTTTGAAGACATTCAATTAGCCTTCTGTGATCTTCAATTGTCTTTAAACTCTAGTAAAACAAAATGCATGATTTATAATCGGACAAATTCTGTATCTTCATGTCCAATAAACATCACCACCCTGAATGGGTCTAAGCTGGAATATGTGGAGAAATACAAATACCTAGGGGTCTGGCTAGACCCCTCGCTTTCCTTTTAAACCCACATAAACCATCTCCAGTCAAAGATCAAGTCCAGGATTGGGGTTCCATTTCTAAATAAAGCTTCATTTACACTTCCTGCAAAACAGGCCCTTGTGAAAATGACCATCATCCCAATGCTTGACTTTAGTGATGTTGTCTACAGAACTGCTTCTAATTCTTTACTCAAGAAATTGGACGTTTTTAACCACAGTGCTATTAGCTTTATTACTAAAGCCCCATACAACACCCACCACTGCACTCTTTACTCAGTAGTTGGATGGCCTTCGTTACACAACCAGCGCCTAAATCACTGGTATCAGTTAATTTACAAGTCCATATTAGGCAAAACACCATCTTACCTAAGTACTCTAATAACCATATCAGTGCCTGCATTTAACCTGCGTTAGAGTAAATATATCTCTCTAGACCCTGCAAAAGCCCGCACCTCTTTTGGCCGCTCTTCTTTTAAATTTTCTGCTGCAAATGATTGGAACACTTTACAAAAGTCTCTCAAATTAGAATCTACTGTTTCGATCACTACTTTTAAAGTTTTACTCTCAAATTTACTGACAGACCACTGTACATGTTGATTCTCTTTGTGAACAAAGCCTTAAGTATTTTTTGCACATATTCAACTGAATGGCTGTCATTGCATTTATTTGCACATTATTAATTTACCCATGTTGGACTATACTATTATCCTACTGCTATTTTTCTTGCACTGCCATTTTTATATTTTTAAACTATTAAGTTTTTACATTTTTATTTTTATGCATTGTCCAGTACTTTTAACTGAATCTGAATGTCTTCTATATTTATGAATGTGTATTTGAATGTCAGTATGTTATGTGTAACTTCATGTTGCCTTGTACCCTGCGTCTTATCTTGGCCAGGTCGCGGTTGCAAATGAGAACCTGTTCTCAACCGATTAACATGGTTAAATAAAGGTAAACGTAAAAACAAAAAAACACTTGTATCAGTATTTTGCTTAACCATAGTAATGCTGTTATTTGGATGATAAGCTGTATTGATTTCCGTCAGACATATATTTTGGTGTTGAGGCCAAATAATTTAAGTGTACAGTCGTGGCCAAAAGTTTTGAGAATTAAATAAATATTAGTTTTCAAAAAGTTTGCTGCTAAACTGCTTTTAGATCTTTGTTTCAGTTGTTTCTGTGATGTACTGAAATATAATTACAAGCACTTCATACATTTCAAAGGCTTTTATCGACCCTTCTTGGCCCTTCTTTTTCAGGACATCTGCAATTCGACTGGGCATGCTCTCAATCAACTTCTGGGCCAAATCCTGACTGATAGCAACCCATTCTTTCATAATCACTTCTTGGAGTTTGTCAGAATTAGTGGGTTTTTGTTTGTCCACCCGCCTCTTGAGGATTGACCACAAGTTCTCAATGGGATTAAGATCTGGGGAGTTTCCAGGCCATGGACCCAAAATTTCAACATTCTGGTCCCCGAGCCACTTAGTTATCACTTTTGCTCCATCGTGCTGGAAAATGCATTGTTCTTCACCAAACTGTTGTTGGATTGTTGGAAGAAGTTGCTGTTGGAGGGTGTTTTGGTACCATTCTTTATTCATGGCTGTGTTTTGGGGCAGAATTGTGAGTGAGCCCACTCCCTTGGATGAGAAGCAACCCCACACATGAATGGTGTCAGGATGCTTTACTGTTGGCATGACACAGGACTGATGGTAGCGCTCACCTTTTCTTCTCCGGACAAGCCTTTTTCCAGATGCCCCAAACAATCGGAAAGGGGCTTCATCGGAGAATATGACTTTGCCCCAGTCCTCAGCAGTCCATTCACTATATTTTCTGCAGAAGATCAATCTGTCCCTGATGTTTTTTTTGGAGAGCAGTGGCTTCTTTGCTGCCCTTCTTGACACCAGGCCATCTTCCAAAAGTCTTCGCCTCACTGTACGTGCAGATGCGCTCACACCTTCCTGCTGCCATTCCTGAGCAAGCTCTGCACTGGTGGCACTCCGATCCCGCAGCTGAATCCTCTTTAGGAGATGATCCTGGCGCTTGCTGGACTTTCTTGGACGCCCTGAAGCCTTCTTTACAAGAATTGAACCTCTTTCCTTGAAGTTCTTGATGATCCTATAAATTGTTGATTTAGGTGCAATCTTAGTAGCCACAATATCCTTGCCTGTGAAGCCATTTTTATGCAACGCAATGATGGCTGCACGCGTTTCTTTGCAGGTCACCATGGTTAACAATGGAAGAACAATGATTTCAAGCATCACCCTCCTTTTAACATGTCAAGTCTGCCATTCTAACCCAATCAGCCTGACATAATGATCTCCAGCCTTGTGCTCGTCAACATTCTCACCTGAGTTAACAAGACGATTACTGAAATGATCTCAGCAGGTCCTTTAATGACAGCAATAAAATGCAGTGGAAAGGTTTTTTTGGGATTAAGTTAATTTTCATGGCAAAGGAGGACTATGCAATTCATCTGATCACTCTTCATAACATTCTGGAGTATATGCAAATTGCTATTATAAAAACTTAAGCAGCAACTTTTCCAATTTCCAATATTTATGTAATTCTCAAAACTTTTGGCCACGACTGTAGTCTCATACAAGCCACATTTGTGCAGAATTTGTGATATTGTTGTCACATGCACACAATGACCACTCTTCAGTTGCTGTTGGCCTCTTGGTCGCCTCTCTGACCAGTTTCCTCCTGCTCTTTCATTCAGTTTGGAGTGACGTCCTGATCCATGGAGGGTCTGTGTTATAACAAATATTTTCCACTTCTTAATAATAGACTTCACTGTGCTTCTAGGCAATAATAAAGCCTTTGAAAAAATTTTTGTATACCCGTCTCCTTACTTGTGCCTGTCCACAACTTTATTCTGGAGATCTTTTGACAAGGTCTTGCCACCCATTGTTTGCTTCAGCTGCAGTAACAAGGACTGAAAAGCTCCAGGAAAACTCTTTTCATGTTGAGCTGATCACAATGAACACAGCTTTGTGTGCCATTATGCAAGTGTGCCATATCTACACCTGACTGAGTCATTCTTAGGAGTGGGGTTATCCTTTTTCTAACTCAGTGATTCTGTATTTATTTTTTTGACATTTTGATGTTATATCTTTCACTTGGATGGTATAAGTTGCAGTGAGTTAATACAGCAGGATGAAACAAAAACTGTGTCTGTCTTAATTTCTGGCTGCAAAGCAACAAAATGTGATTATTTTAAGAGTGGGGAGGTGATTCTTTTCTATATCTAATGAACAATAAGATGCATTAAAATGCATTTTATCACCAGCAGAGGGAGACAGTCATTATTCATGGATTATTCATTTTTCATTTTCCATAACTTTTTTATTCCTTCATGATTATCAAATAAGGATTTTTTAAAATCACTTAATAGAGGCTACACACACACACACACAAAAAAAATAAAAATATTAAATACTTTACAGAATTGTTCATGTTTGAAATTTGCATAGCTTAAAATGTTGTTCAAGACATTTTTAGGCCTGCAAATCACGATTCTCTCATATTGTCAATTGTTTCATGACTGCAGAAAAAATACGCTGAGAGGTATTTTTACACACAAAAATAGCATGCTGCTGTTTTATTCCTAAAAAATAACATAACCCTTGTAAAAAATACTGTCTACAGAAACAAGAACCACAACATCTATTTGTGTAAACAAAGGCACTTAAAGGATCCCTACATTCGGGTTCTTTTTATATTAGTTCCAAATTTACTACATTAACATAACGAGCAAGTACATCATGAATCCATCTTTCAAACTGTGTTTTTATCTTATCCTGAATCACGTCAGTATGCCTATGATAAGGGTTTATATTCAGACTATTTTAGATCTATTGGGACGACAACCACTGCGGAGAAGCCAAGTGCCTGAGTGATCGTCATATCCATGAAAAGAGAGAAGTAGCTCTGGCTACAATGTTTTTTCCACAAGGCACATGCAGTTTTGTTTACTATCCGCTACAGTGCCAACAGTTACAAAGTGTACCTTTAAAGAAGCACATTTTTGGTCCTACCACACAGTTTTTCACCTAAAACACACAGAAGCAGAAGCTTTTAGTTCAAAGTTTCTAGAAGCTACTCCCCCTCTCACCTCCGTTCTCTGTGGTCCAGTAGATGAAGAGATTCATGGTTCCGACCTCCGTGATCTCCTCATTCTCTCCGTACAGCCAGAGGACCTGCTGGCAGCCCTGCCTGGCCGCCTCGCTCTGAACAGCAATCGTCGGCCCATAGTTACTAAGAAACATACAGCCACAATCACAGAGTTGCATTCAGGTGATAAAACACTGGCATGGAAAACCTGGATTATTACACTGAAACCAAACATTTTAAAGGAAGAGATTTATAATGAACAGCGAAAGCACTTCAATTCATAATATAAACAGATATCAGATAATCTGAACCCTCAGGACAGCAGCACAAGCTTTGCTGAAGTGAGCTTTAAATGCATAATGTGAGAGTAAGATAAGGACTGATAAGAGAGTAGGAAGAGATACGGCACATAAACAGAAACCAGAGCTGCATAAGTGTAAAGGGTTTAGTAGATCGCAAAGACTTTACCATGATCACAAGTTGCAACATGACCAGCCTACTGCAGCCTGTGCAAAGTACTGAATTTCTCTGAATAACCAGAATGTGAAAAGCTGCTCATAAGACTCCAAAGTGGCACAATAATGGTAAGAAAAAATGGCATTCAAAGGTCAATAGTGTGACAAACAAATAAAGCAGAAGTTTAAATGCTCTTCTGACATTCATGATCTCACCATTAAAATGCATCACTATCCTGCAACAGGATACCAATGAAATGCTCAAAAAACACTTGCAATACTACAGAACGATTAATGGTATACCCTTATGAAAACTATATAACAGACAAAATGGTTCTAAAGAATTAGAGTTTATGTTTCTGTTTTAATTTTTTGGGGTAAACCAGACAAAGTTTGGATCTCTGGGCAAGTTGGATTGAACTGCAGTGCTAATAGATGAATGCTCATGAATGCACAGAAGACCAACTGCCAAAGTCAGGATTTTTACATTTCAGTTAGTTTTTCCCACCAAACCCTGTTGTATAACCCCATAACACTTGGAATATGTAGCATGTGTCACATGTGACCAATCGGTGACACATTTGCAACTAAAAAAACAAAACAAAAAAACACTGTTTTATTTACTGTGGTTGCTATTCACTGCCATTGTATGAACAAGCACAAAAAAGAGAAAAAAAAAAAAAAAAAAAACAGTAAAAAAAAAAATTTATAATAATAATTTAAATTTGAGATTCAAGGGGACTTTATTTGCCAACAGTAAAAAATATTTTCATTATAATTATTATTGTAGAACACTTAAAATGTGTGCAATAGAATGTGACCAAGCTTTTGTGAAAACTCACCCTCCCATCTTGTATTCTCCAACACCGCCCCTCCAGGCCCGGACATATCGAGGATCTGCCAGCAACGACACTGGACTAAAGCCTCCAGTGGCAAAATAAGGTCCAACGGGCCCAATGATGACAAAGAGCAAAGAATGACCCGCTCGAGACACACCTAGAGAAGGCTGCAAAAACAAGACGGGTCACCAATAAAGATAAAAAGATCAAAATCATTCAACAAATGATATTTTAATATCTAGAGTCTCTTACTTCAGTTCCTATAAAGGTTGGTCTGATGTACAGGCTGGCGTCTGTGGAGTAAGGAACCCATTCTTGGTCGACCTCAATCAGCTTATTGATACACTTTATCAGTTCGTCCTTCTCAAACAACTAAGAGAGATGAAAGAGAGAGAGAATATGCTGATGGAGATGGGAGAGGATACTGCACACAGATTGTCTAAGTGGAAATGTGATAATATCCCAGAGCATCAGTCAATAAGCTGAAGTAATGCCCATAGGAATAAGATAAAGACTAACAGGCAGGCAGCTCCTCTCCGTGCTCCGGTACATGCGCTCCATATTCAGCATCGGCCTGAAAAGACGGATACGGTTATCTACTCCCCGGAATGCCTTCATGCCCTCAAATAGCTGAGAATAAAACAGAATATCAGACAAAAATTATTTAATAAAAGAAATGCATAAACTTTGGAAATTAGTCTTAAACATTATCAGCAAGATCTATAGTTCCCTTCCGTTTAAAATGGATCTTATTAAATAAACCTATATTAAGACAAGGTCAAATAACTGCAGAACATTCATGAAAATACTAGCTGTGCCAATAAGATTACTCAGCCTTAACAAGCTTATTATTATATTTTAAAATAGCTGTTTCTATTTGAACACAGTTGTGGCCAAAAGTTTTGAGAATTACATAAATATTGGAAATTGGAAAAGTTGCTGCTTAAGTTTTTATAATAGCAATTTGCATATACTCCAGAATGTTATGAAGAGTGATCAGATGAATTGCATAGTCCTTCTTTGCCATGAAAATTAACTTAATCCCAAAAAACCTTTCCACTGCATTTCATTGCTGTCATTAAAGGACCTGCTGAGATCATTTCAGTAATCGTCTTGTTAACTCAGGTGAGAATGTTGACGAGCACAAGGCTGGAGATCATTATGTCAGGCTGATTGGGTTAGAATGGCAGACTTGACATGTTAAAAGGAGGGTGATGCTTGAAATCATTGTTCTTCCATTGTTAACCATGGTGACCTGCAAAGAAACGCGTGCAGTAGGGCTGGGATAAACGATTCTTTTTTTAAACGATTAATCTAGCTATTATTTTTTCGATGCATCGATTAATCTAACGATTAATTTTATCGGACCGATTCGATTTCGATTATCTCCCCATTAATTGACTACTAACAATTTATACATGTTGATTTACATATCTGAATGAAAAAAAACATGGAATTCCTTAACATTGCAATATATGTTTATTGCTCTTAAAATTACGAAATAAAAGACTGACTAAGAATGCATTACTTTGCACTTGTATAGAGATAGCATTCAATAAAACCTTGAAGCCTTGAAAACACATAGCTTACTGAAACAAGCTTACTGAACACATAGGGCCTAGCTTACTGAAAAACAGTTCTTCTTTCAGATGAAAATAACAACAACTTGATGTCTAGCATTCAATAAAAAAGTTCACCCAAAATACTTGTTTAGAGCAATTGAAAGAATACAGTAAAAAATGTAAACTTGAGGGCTTTAAGCTAATACAGAGAGTGCTTTTCCAAAAAATAAAAAATAAAAATTAACAGTGGGAGCCAGCAGCCTGTCATGTAGAAAAAAAAAATCTCTGAATGCTCCACGTGAAACTTTGGCGTTCCGCCCTTTTTCTATCGTGTCTAATGATTTTGGTTAATATGCACGAGGGAGAGAGAGAGAGAGAGAGAGAGAGAGAGAGAGAGCAAGACAGCGCTCGTGTAGTTTGAAGACTGTGAGTGCGCGAGCGCGCGTGAAACTTTGGTGTTTCGCCCTTTTTCTATCGTGTTTAATGATTTTGATTAATATGCACAAGGGAGAGAGAGAGCAAGAAGCGCTTGTGTTGTTTGAAGACTGTGAGTGCGCGCGCACAGCCGGGGCTCGCTCTCGTACGCGCCCTGTCAGGCGCAGCACAGTCATTCTATTCTACATCACTCACCGATCAAATAAGGCTTTGACAGCCGCCAAAAAAAAAGATCAATGCAGAAAAACCCCTGGATTGGTTATATAACGTTGGACAGAATGTTGATCCGGCCATCGCGTATATTCAGCATAAACATTTTGCAAACGTTTTTTAGAAAAATAAAAACAGGTCGACGAATCGATTCGCATAATTTGCGTCTACGTATTTTTTGCGTCGACGTCATTGATGACCTCGACGTGTTGTCCCAGCCCTAGCGTGCAGCCATCATTGCGTTGCATAAAAATGGCTTCACAGGCAAGGATATTGTGGCTACTAAGATTGCACCTAAATCAACAATTTATAGTATCATCAAGAACTTCAAGAAAAGAGATTCAATTCTTGTAAAGAAGGCTTCAGGGCGTCCAAGAAAGTCCAGCAAGCGCCAGGATCATCTCCTAAAGAGGATTCAGCTGCGGGATCGGAGTGCCACCAGTGCAGAGCTTGCTCAGGAATGGCAGCAGGAAGGTGTGAGCGCATCTGCACGTACAGTGAGGCGAAGACTTTTGGAAGATGGCCTGGTGTCAAGAAGGGCAGCAAAGAAGCCACTTCTCTCCAAAAAAAACATCAGGGACAGATTGATCTTCTGCAGAAAGTATAGTGAATGGACTGCTGAGGACTGGGGCAAAGTCATATTCTCAGATGAAGCCCCTTTCCCATTGTTTGGGGCATCTGGAAAAAGGCTTGTCCGGAGAAGAAAAGGTGAGCGCTACCATCAGTCCTGTGTCATGCCAACAGTAAAGCATCCTGACACCATTCATGTGTGGGGTTGCTTCTCATCCAAGGGAGTGGGCTCACTCACAATTCTGCCCAAAAACACAGCCATGAATAAAGAATGGTACCAAAACACCCTCCAACAGCAACTTCTTCCAACAATCCAACAACAGTTTGGTGAAGAACAATGCATTTTCCACCAGGATGGAGCACCGTGCCATAAGGCAAAAGTGATAACTAAGTGGCTCGGGGACCAGAATGTTCAAATTTTGGGTCCATGGCCTGGAAACTCCCCAGATCTTAATCCCATTGGGAACTTGTGGTCAATCCTCAAGAGGCGGGTGGACAAACAAAAACCCACTAATTCTGACAAACTCCAAGAAGTGATTATGAAAGAATGGGTTGCTATCAGTCAGGATTTGGTCCAGAAGTTGATTGAGAGCATGCCCAGTCGAATTGCAGAGGTCCTGAAAAAGAAGGGCCAACACTGCAAATACTGACTCTTTGCATAAATGTCATGTAATTGTCGATAAACGCCTTTGAAACGTATGAAGTGCTTGTAATTATATTTCAGTACATCACAGAAACAACTGAAACAAAGATCTAAAAGCAGTTTAGCAGCAAACTTTTTAAAAACTAATATTTATGTAATTCTCAAAACTTTTGGCCACGACTTTACATTTTAAAATGTATTCCTGTGATGGAAAACTGATTTTTATGACTCAGTGTCACATGATCCTTCAGACATCATTCTAATATACTGATTTGGGGCTCAAATTGTTGAAAATAGTTGTGCTGCTTAATATTTTTGTGGAAACTTTTTTATTGTTGTTGTTCAGGATTCCTAAAAAATGTAGTAAATATAGAAAAGAACAGCATCTATCTGAAATATTTTTTTTAGTTGACCAATGTTTTACATTCTTCATTAATTTATTTCAACAAAAATAAAATGACTGATCCCAGCAATATTGCATAAAAAAAATCACTGTAAAGCTTCATAATTAACTACATATTCATCAAGATTAATATAATTTAAAATTAACATTATACAAATGTATAAGATTAAGAATTCTAAACAACATATACATACATACATAAAATATTAATAATTTTATACAGTATTTTAAGAAATTATTAATTGCAATCACAATATCAAGGAGATGTATATAGTATATAGTGCAGACACTTCATTTCTAGATTTCCACAGTTTGCTGGGGCGCAGCATCTGACAGAATTCAGATTAAAAAAAATAAAAAAGCATACTTGGGAAATAAAGTCAACTTAAATGAGAAAAAAAGATGCTAGGAACCATGAGGCTCACCTCTATGGAGTAATGCAGGGCTGAGGAAGCAGGGTGAAGGGACAGATTCTGGAAGGGCTTGATCTGAGGTGCCTCCCATCCTCCTGCTGCAGACCAGCTGACTGTCAGCATGTGGTCTGAAAACTGCTTGCCGAACACGAGGGTCGAGGGGTCTGGCTTTGGCTTCAGTACAGGGTTCCTCTCTATGGTAAGATCTGCAGCCTGACACAAACAAACCGGGAGAGAAAGACAGAAAAAGAGGAAGGGAAAATGGACAGACAGAGAGGGGCGGGGAGTAAAGCGGGCACGTGGAGAGGAGTTTATTCATTATCACTGATTGCACATGCATTTGAAAAATTAATCTGGATTCATCGTGCCAGTCAACCTCTTATTGAAACTGAATTGAATTGAATTAAAATTGCGGTGAGAGGGGAAGGGGGTGTTGGAAAAAAGAAAGCATGCAAGAAGGCAAAAGCACAAGGAAAAGAGATGTCAGATCCCAAAAAGTGACACCGTGGCCTACTTAACACTTCAGAAAATGCAACTTCACAGGTCTGGAAGACCTGCATTGCCCCAAAACTGTAACCGTAAACTCTGAGCCAACTGAAACAAACACACATAATCACAAGACCTGAAGGCCCAGGCTGACCTGTGGTGGCATGGAAAAAAAGCGGTGCATAAACCTGGCACAACAGGTTTGTTTCAATACCTTAAAGGAAGAGCTGACGAACCGCAACGACCCACATGACCGGGAGAGAGGCTGAAGAAAGCGTCCATTCAGTGCCTTAAAACACAGAAACAGGGGGTGACTTCAACCTTTTCCTTTCATAACCCAATCAGACACAGAACACGTTCTTCTTGACAGCTGTTGTTTAGCCCTCGTGAGATGTGAAGGTTGAGTATGTACAAGCCATACATACCTGCATTTGTGCACAAGGAGACAGCTGCCTCTCACAGTAGCAGTGCTTTTAACAGCTATAAAACTCTGAGTGAATATGTAAAGCATGAAAGGAAATGTGTGTTTGCCTCTTTTACTCTAAGACACAGTAGTCCTACTCTTATTACGGTTTCGTTTTCGTGCTTTATTAGACATTTGTTTACAAAATAAATAATATAACAGGGCTACAGGATAGCTCTGTCAGGAGACCTTGCCAAAACTCTGGCATAATTTGGGAGGCAAAAATATCTTATGGCAAGATGTTTAACCATTAGTTCCTGAAAACCTAACTAGCATATAATTTTGCTACTAGTATTATTTTAATTATTATTAAGTAGTGACTAGTATCATTTTCAACTTCACTATAATAATTATTCATTCAGTTATCTCTTGGCTACTAACCACTGCCAAAGTCGCTGGTAGAAAACTTAAATCTGAAAAGAGTTCAAAGACAAAAGCTGCAACAATTCACTTCCAAGTAGCATTCCAGAATTACCAGTAACTATCATTTTAGTAGTTCTTACGTATTTTTAGTATTAGGACACTACTATGAAACTGATGTTTTTATCTCATAATTTACAATGGCTTTTCACTAACATATGTAATGACTAATCAACATTTTATAGTACAAACATTGCATGACAAGTTACAAGTGAAACAAAAATATGTATCAGCAACAACTGGATTATGCAGAAGTGAGTTAATATCACAGATCTCTACTGATTATATTTGCAAACAGTAACCAGCTAGTGACTCATTAACATTGAATACTATTACTGGAAAGAATACTAGTATCTTGCTGCAAGTGAAAGTTAAACCCAACTAGTCATTATAGTAGTATTATTAATAATGATTAATCATATATTTTTGTAAGTTTTTTTGGTCTGGAAACATTAAAAAATATATATTTAGTATATTTTTATGAATTGTTGTTACAACGGCCTGCCATAGGCTCGTGCGTTTGTACGGAAATACGTGGAATGCTGCTCTCGTTTACGACGCAAGCGTTAATCCGAGTTACTGATTATTAACAGGCAGATTTGCGTATGAACAGCAATTCAGAGTCACAATCAACACATGACCCTCTGATGTTTTATCCATATATAAAATCCAACCCTTAGAAATATGCATCCTGCTCGTGTGATCATTGAAATTTGCGAGTTGTCGATTTGCAACGACGATGATATGCAGGTTAAAGCTGCTTAATTCCGTTCTGTTAAATAAACTCCATCTACGTCGAGAGAATTAAGACAGAGCCGTTAATTATTGACAGAAGAATTTGGAGATGTGGCAGGGGGGATAAGCCAAATGATCTTTGAACTCACCGTCCTGACCGCTGCCATCGCTGCTGTGCTGTGCTGAGATGAGATGAGATGAGATGAATGGTAAACTAGTCCGAGTGGGAGCAACAGCCTGGGACTCGATGAGCTCCGCGTTCCGGATTGAACCCTTTAAGAAAATAGAAGCAATGTGCTCAGGGTTTGAATCGATTAAAGTTTCTTCAATTTTCATGTAAGCCCATTCGCATAATTTTCAACACAGGCCAGAGTGATATTTGCATCAGAAGGTTCGTTTGGAATATCTTAAATGTTATTATGTCAGGTATATAGCCTTAAAAGTTTAAATGCTGGAAACTACACAGGCTTTCTAAAATTGGTAAGATATTTTCTCAACACTCATATGATATGGTTTAATTAAAAGTCGGTTTACATATCATAATATTTATCGTCTTTATATGAATTTTAAAGGTCATTAATGTTACAAACAAAACTATTCCCATCCATCAAAGGGTTAAAAATAAACCCGAAGGGTAGGCGTGACGGAGATCTCGCATCTGATTGGATAAAAGAGTAGGGGTCAAATCTACGCAATCAGCGGGGTTAAACGGGTTAAACAAGGTTATGAGGAAATACTCCATTCATTGGCCAGTTTATGAGGCGTTGGTCCGATCCTGTTAAATGATTGGCTTTTGGACATTTGAAGAAATATGTTTTATGTCAATACCTTGAGCTGATGAAAATAAAAATAGCCTGTCACCGGTGTTGGTCGCTATTGTAAACAAGCCTGTGTAGCTTTAGATTGCACAGAAACCTAGTTTACCATTTGCATATTTAATGGATTTAGTATATTTTTTCTTTGAATTAAATTTTCTGACTCGAATCTAAATTTTCATCAGTCTTTATTATTGGATAATATAAGCTCTCCAGTAATTATTATTTACTGTCTTTTAACTTGCATATACCATAAAAAAAGCAGCACATTTCCAGCCGTCTAATACAGTTAAGGACTTTTAATGGCAACAACATTTAGATATCAAAAGATTCACAACAGTATCAACACTGCACGTTTTGGCTTATATTATTATCTCAGAATAAACCCCATAGATTGCTTTTTAAAGAAGTTCTGACATACTTTTCTAAATAGCTAATATTAAATAATCAGACAACAATGTAAATTAAGCTTTTTAATTAATAGAAATCATTTTAGAAATACAATGTATGAAGCATATCACAACCTGTCAAGAATCATTAAAGATTTGAAAAATCATCACGTCACAGTTCAGATTGGATCATTGTCCAACAAACTGTCCAGGGAATGTTTACATGTAAACATCAGTAAGTCTTTGCACTTTCATTTTCATTTCCCTTTCATATAATATTGAAATAATATTTGCATTAAAAAAATGAAAAACTCAGCATTTAGATTAATTAATTAAGACTTAAGCTATATTGCTATTAGATATACAAACAACTGGCTTAAATTTAAATTGAACAATTATTGCACCATTTACCTGATCATGAAGCAGCATGAATGTATGAAATGGCAAGAAAAATATATTTTTTTAATGGCTTAGAATTTAAGTAAACTTGTGTGATTGTTTAACATTAAGCTTAAACTTGTTCAAATAAAAGTTGTGCAGATCAGTTTGCACAATGATTTGAAATGGTGCAATGATTTAGAAAAATCTGCAAAGTCATTTCATGGACCTTTCCATCACGGTCTTGTTATGGTATTTGGCTTTTGAAGCCGTAGTTCAGTTCGGCTCCTCCACTTAGAAACAAATCTATCCCAGTACAGAAAGTGGCATCAGCTGCCAAGAAGAGGGCAGCTAATCCACTCTCAGTCTCCGTTCCCATTCGACCAATCAGCTGTTGAGTAGAAGTATGTTACTGTAACATATTCAGCAGAACACTATTCTTCAATTGCTCATTTAGCCTCATGAACACTTACCTGAGCGTTTTCTCCTCCCTTAACAGTGGCAGCAGCATCTTCTGTGTTGCCTGCAAGCTCCTCCCACAGAGGCGTCATTATATTGCTTGGAGAGATGCTATAATGAGTTTGAATGTTAGTAAACAGCATGTTCACAGACAGAAATTCAATTGGATTAAAAAAAATAGATAAGATATAAAAAAAAGTAGTAAGGGAGAGCTTTAGATGTCAGGGGGACTGGCACTCACCAGTTCACTCTCACTTGATAGCGACTCTCGTCCACAGCCATTGCTTTAGTCATGGCAGTGATGGCCCCCTTGTGGATATATGTAAGCATTACTGTTACTTCCAACTTGTGAGATGAACAAGTAAAGCACTCAAGACAAGCAAAGAAACTCACCTTAGTTGCCACATAGGGAGCCGCGTCTTTCTGACCTATTGAGGCGACAAGGCTGGACAAATTGATGATGTTTCCTTGTGTTTTACGCAGATACGGCAGTGCATACTGACCCAAGGTAATGAAAAGAGGATAAAAAAGAAAAAAAATCTGTCATTCTGCATGAGTAAATAGACCAAAGTTTTTTTTTACATAACTTCCTTACCTTTGAAGCAAGGAAGTAACTGATGAGGTTCAGATTAAGCAGGTCTCTAAACTCCTCTGCAGTGGTTTCATCTGTGGTCTTGTGAGGGGGGTCTGATGGAGGATTTCAATAAAAATCACTTTCTTTATTAATTTATTAGACAGTTTATTTAGAAAGAAAATTATTTCTATTTAAAAAAAACCAAATAAATAATATGAATTTTCTCCAAATAAATCTAAAAGTCTGTGGTTAAAATAAAATAAATCAAATAAAAAGTTCAAAGTACAAAAAAATTTTTTTTGACTTACGCCACCCAGCATTGTTCACCAAACAGTCTAATTGTCCAAATCTCTCAATTGTCACATTGATTAATCGCTTCAAGATAAGATATGACAATTAAAATGAATGAAACAATACATTTAGAATTATGACAAATTTTTTTTGAAAGTCCTTATGTATAATAAAAATAAAATTAAAAAAACATTGTAATTCTAATTATTTTTTTTAAGCCTAACCCACAAAACAGCACAAAAAAGGTTTTTACATTATTATATTTTTAAATAATACAGATCTCAAGTTTTATATGGAGACCTTTTCAAAAATAAAAAAAAACCTTAAAAGTTCAATTGTTAATTACTTATTAGTTAAGTATTACTATTATTGTATCCGTTTCCTCTCAATTATGTATTTGCTCTCATGTAAACACAAGTTTAAGAAGAAAAGGGAAAGATAAAAGTGTTATTATGAACGCCTGAGGATACCTTGATGTCATCCTCTTTTGTCACGTCACATGACACAAACGAGCACGATCCCGGTCCTTCCTTATTCAGCACAGACTCAAGAGACTGACCAGCTGACAATTGTGCTGACGATTACAAAAAAAAGGAAAAGAAAAGGAAACGTTATTGCATTTACTGGTGAAAGAAACGTAAAAGGCTATTTAAATCATATCACATACTCTCTTGTGCGCAGAACACAACTTTGGCTCCGTTTTGCACTGCAAAGCAAACACGAATTTAATTTTACTTACTCTCCATTTTCTTTAAATATTATTATATAATATAATATTAAATATAAAGATAAATATTAAAAACCCTTACCAAACACTTTAACGATGCCCCTTCCGATGCCTCTAGTGCCCCCAGTAACGATGACAACTTTGTTGACATAACGCTGAGCACAAGCCATGCTACTACTGCTGTAACGTTACGTTATACGCTCAATTATGTGTAAGTTACTTATGCAGCAAATGAAGATAATGTCAGATTTCTGCACGGGACTAACAAGTCTGCTCGAGTAAGCGGTTCCTAATGTACTGAAGTCATCTGATAGAGTAGTAAGTTACCGATGTCGTGAGTGTGTGTCAACTAGAGATGATCTCTTCCTGGACGAATCGTTATTTTGAAGCTATTCAGTCAACTTGAGGAACCAGTTCGCCAAGTCCGATTGAATCGTCTGTAATATGATCCAATTCCGGGTTTCCCAATTCTTTGGTCCATATGACACTGAAGCTTCAAAGCAAGCAGCGCAATTTCTCAGGAAGCTCTGTGCCGGAGCGCGTGTTGTTTTCAGAGAATCACGTGATCAGCGAAAAACGAAACCTCACTTTTGGCCAATCACGTGCGCGTGTCGCAATGTTCGAACCCCCAGATCTTAGTTTACGAGTAAGTTTTCATTCAGACTTATTCAATTACATTTTTTAAATACCCAGTCATACAAGTATCATGAAGAATAAAAATTATTAAAGAAAAAATTAAATATTTGGAAATATCCAATTCAAATATGTGTGCATTATTCTTCTATTACATCATATTGATATTCAAAGTACCGCCGCTCCCTATGGAACACCAGCTAGGGAAAATCTGAAATACTAATAAATAATACATTTAAAACTGTGACATATTTGTTTTGAAAGTCTCTATGTATCATATAGGCTAATGAAAAGTACCAGGCTAAATCATAATTAAAATTATACATTTTTTAAATAAATAATTATTATTATTCACAAAATAGCACAAAAATAGCTACATTAGTATTTATAATGCTGATGTCAATTTTAATATGGAAACCTTTTCAAATATGGAACAAACTGAACCATTAAACTGCTAAAGCTATTTAAATCTATGTATTTTTTATACTGTTGCTAATTATTATCTCCTCCTTGAACGGCAACCTTATCGTGGTGGAGGGTTTGAGTACCCGAATGATCCTAAGAGCTATGTTGTCCAGGGCTATATGCCCCCGGTAGGGTTTTCAACTCCCACCTCTGGCAGAGCTTCGACCAAATTCTGAGGGAGACTGGAGACATTGAGTCCGAGTGGACCATGTTCTCCACTGTCAATGCAGCCACTCTGATCTGTGGCCGTAAGGTCTCTGGTGCCTGTCAAGGAGGCAATCCCCAAATCCGGTGGTGGACACCAGAAGTAAGGGATGCCGTCAAGCTAAAGAAGGAGTCCTACCGGGCTTGGCTGGCTTGTGGGACTCCTGAGGCAGCTGATGGGTATCAGCTCGGGTGGTTGTGGAGGCAAAAACTCGGGTCTGGGAGGAGTTTGGTAAGGCCATGGAGAAAGACTCGAAGAGATTCTGGCAAACTGTATGGTGCCTCACGAGGCAAAAGCAGTGCCCTGCCAACACTGTTGACCTCAACTGGGACGGTGGAAGGAATACTTTGAAGATCTCCTCAACCGCACCGACATGTCATCCATTGAGGAAGCAGAAGCCGAGGGCTGTCTTGACTGACACACCTCTGCAGCAATGCATGGTGGTCGGGGACAGTGCCTCTGGAATGGCAGACTGAGGTGGTGGTCCCTATTTTTAAGAAGGGGGACCGGAGGGTGTGTTCCAACTACAGGGGGATCACACTCCTTAGCCTTCCTGGGAAAGTCTATGCCAGGGTACTGGAGAGGAGAATTCGGCCGATAGTCAAACCATGGATTCAGGAAGAACATTGTGGGTTTTCGTCCCAGTCGTGGAACACTGGACCAGCTTTATACCCTCGCCGGTGTGCTGGAGGGTTCATGGGAGTTTGCCCAACCAATCCACATGTGTTTTGTGGATTTGGAGAAGGCATTCGACCATGTCCCTTGCGGCCTCCTATGGGGGTGCTCCGGGAGTACCCATCCAAGTGCACACACACAGTAGTGAGAAGTGAACACACACCCGGAGCAGTGGGCAGCTATAGATCCAGCGCCCAGTAATCAACTGGGGGCTCAGTGCCCTGCTCAAGGGTTTTGAGGGTGGAAGAGAGCGCTGTTCATTCACCCCCCCCCCCCCATACAACTCCTGCCAGCACCGAGACTCGAACCTGTGACCTTCGGGTTACAGGTCCAACTCTCTACAGGTCCACAGCTGCCCCTGCCCCCACATCTGTCCCTGTATGCCCGGAGCAGGAGCTTGGTTCGCATTGTCGGCAGTAAGTTAGACATGTTGGACTCTGGCAGGACTGCCCTTTATCACCGGTCCTCTTCATTATTTTTATGGACAGGATTTCTAGGCGCAGCCAGGGGCTGGAGGGTGTCCAGTTTGGGGACCACATGATTTCATCTCTGCTTTTTGCTGATGATGTTGTCATGTTGGCTTCATCAGACCAGGACCTTCAGCGTGTGCTGGCACAGTTTGCAGCCGAGTGTGAAGTGGCTGGGATGAGAATCAGCACCTCCAAGTCCAAGGCCATGATTCTCAGCTGGAAAAGGGTGGCTTGGTGGAGAGCTCCTGCCTCAAGTGGAGGAGTTCTAGTATCTTGGGATCTTGTTCACGAGTGAGGGAAGGATGGGGCGGGAGATTGACAGGTGGATAGGTGCAGTTTCTGCAGTGATGCGGTTGATGTACCTGTCTGTCGTGGTAAAGAAGGAGCTGAGCTTCAAGGCGAAGCTCTCGATTTACCAGTCGATCTACGTTCCTACTCTCACCTATTATCATGAGTCGGCCGAAATGTGCTTTCTCCGTAGGGTGGCTTGGTGCTCCCTTTTAGATAGGGTGAGGAGCTCGGCCACTCAGGAGGTGCTCAGAGTAGAGCCACTGCTCCTCCACATCGAGAGGAGCCAGCTGAGGTGGCTAGAGCATCGGATACGCTTCGCATCGGGGTCCTGATCACTCTGTCGGGGTCTATTCTGCAAGAACAACCGGCTGGATGTACATTATTCCTTACTTAATGAACAGGTAGTTCCAAGTCAGTTTAATCACCGTTCTATATCAATGCGCTGCTTTAAATGATACACACACCACGCGCACATAAACACAGTGAGAGAGAGAGAGGTCGGGGATTGCAGATTGCTACACATCGGGTGATTCTTGGCCTTTTTTTAAAATCTTTATTTAAAATCTTTTAATGCACGGCAAACCATTGATTATCCCTTACATATATATTTTTATTCATAATCATGAACGGAATGACTAATGTACTATAAAAAAAATACACAAGTGACTTGAAAACCTTTCATTTTTTTCTTTTTTTTATTAGGATACACTAATCCACACATCCTTTCCAATACACGTTTTAAATATAAACCTTAATTTTGGTCATTATTATGTATAATAATATTTGTAGGTTTTTTTATATTCTGAATAATTCATTATTTTGTTTCCTGGCAGAATTGCTTGGGAGGGATAAAATAACAAAATGCAAAAACCTGTCATTCATAAGTAAAAATAAATAAATATAAGAATAACAAATATAAAAGAGATAAAATGAGAGAGACAGGCATTTTAAGATGTTTCAGACAGTGAGCTGATGAGGGCACGAGGGGCTCTGTATTGAATTTCAGCACGACAGCATTCCCCAGTGCTGCAGTGAGCATGAGAGGGAGTGAAGACAGTGACCTACAAACAGGTTTAAGTATCCTTAGAGCACTGACTGAGCGGAGGACCGGGTACAGGAGAAAACACCTCCTGTTGGACTCATAGGGTAGACCGTCTGGCAGAAAGGGGGGACACTAGATAAACAGCTCATGGTGTGGTGAAGGTAGGGAAGAATCACGGATAGCGTGGGGTAACTTTTCTGGATTTACGGACACTAGTGGCAGAGGGTAAGTGGAGGGACAAACAGGGTGTCTTCTCAGAAACTTTTCAGAGAACCAAACCTCAATACCAAATTTCAGATTTTTCTGAGATATTTACTTGCAAGGGAATGTGACACTTTTATTGAACATTTTTGCCCCTTACCTCCATTTAAGTCTTGTTTTACACTTGTTTTATACTGAAAGGATGTTTTGGTGTCCTCACATAAACTGGTTCTGTTAACAGGGATGGTTTAATAGTCTTGATTTTTTATTTTTTTGACAAATGTATTTATTTAATTATTGATTAATATTTTATTTTATTTATTTGTCTGAAGTCTTGTAGTCTTATTCTTAGGGTGAGGTTCAAAGTGGTAATGGATCTGTCTCTGGGAGTTAACACAGGGTTCTGATAGAGTACATGAAATGTTTGTATATGATTTCATGGAACGGCAGGAGAAGTATCATCTTCAGTTACATAACTGGAACGGGACTGTATACATGTCTTGTTGTAGAGCAGATTATTTTTCTATTACACAGTCTATTACACACTTTAATTCAACTATACCAATTTGAAAATAGATAAAAGTATTTAGCATTATAAATGTGTTTTTTTATTTAAATGTATTAAATTAAATTGCATTACACATAATCTGTAAATATTATTTAGTTGTAAATGAAAAAAAATATTGGAGTATGTTTTTCAGTTTTTCTACTTATAAAATTCAACATGTTTTTTGTTATTTGTAATTATTCCCATTTTTTAGCAATTTCCGAGTGTAATGCAATTAATACAATGTAAATTACATTTCATTTAAATATGCATATACTAGATTGATTGATTGATTGATTGATTGATTAATATGATTGATTGATTGATTGAATGATAGTTTCGATCAAACACCAATTTAACAAACCTTTGACCGCTGGGTTCATGATTGGCTGAAAATATTGTGTTTCTACTCAATAAAACAGACTGAGTGAACAAGAAAGATGGACAAAGGAGAAGGAGAAGAACCAGACAGGGAAACAGAGGGCAAAAAACAAGAAGAGGAAGAGATCAGTGAAATTGACAAGAACCTCAAGGACCAGCGCAACAAGGCAGAAAAGGGTGACAAAGAGAAGGGTGAGAGGAAGAGAGAGAATCGAAGATCTGGTTCAATGTGGAAGGGAGGTTGGGCCCTGTCTGAACGTCTGGCCATCAATGTGTCAGGCATGCGCTACGAGACACAGATTCGAACCCTGGCCCAGTTCCCTGACTCTCTGCTCGGTGACCCTCAGCGGCGTCTGCGCTACTTTGACCCACTCCGAAACGAGATCTTCCTGGACCGCAACCGATTCTGCTTTGATGCCATCCTTTACTTCTATCAGTCTGGAGGTCGGTTACGGCGGCCTGCCAGTGTGCCTCTGGACGTCTTCATGGATGAACTGCGCTTTTATGAGCTGGGAGAGGATATCATGGCTCGCTTCAAAGAGGATGAGGGCTTCCCCAAGGAGGAGCCTCGGCCCCTGCCAGACAATGAGATCCAGCGCAAGCTGTGGATGCTCTTTGAGCACCCCGAGTCCTCTGGAGGTGCCCGTATCATCGCCATCATCAGCGTGATGGTGATTGTGGTCTCTATCCTCATCTTCTGTTTGGAGACGCTGCCTGACTTCAGAGTAGAGAAGGAGCTGAGAGAGGTGAGAAGAGCAGTAAAAGACATGGCAGTATTACAGTGTTTGACCATGTGTCTGCACTAGCAAACTGTTATCAGCTCATATTTCCATACAGAAAATGCAGGATTTATTTTTTTCATTAAAAAGTACACATAATGCACAAAACATTAATATGAAATAATGTTAGAATGGCTGTTAGCATGAAGCAGATGGGTTGCTGCGCATATAAAGATGAATGAGCATAAACCAAATGTATTAATATTAATATATTATTTAAAGTTAGCATGAAAAGAAAATTCACCCTATCTCTTTGCTAAGAATGTTATTAGAGTGCATGTCATTGATCTTACTGTGAATCGATTAATCTATGATATGTTTCTTTTTTTCTTTCTTTTTTTTTGACTTAATTTTTTAATCAAAATTTTATAACTTGGGGAAAAACTAAAGACTTCTCTCTGGTGATGTATTTCTCCAGTTATTAAGTCCACATAAATCCTGAACTTTTTAATTACTGACCTCATTAAGATCCGCCTTCGTCCAATCAACAACCAGCTAACAGAAGTCCCCAACATGTTTTTTTTTTCTAGTTAATCCATTTAAATTAGATGTACATCACAATATGGAAGGAAGGGTCTTTTGCTACTTCCGTTATGTTGCAACTTTAATATTACAACATTTATTATATTTTTACTATTACTATACTATTAAAATATATCAATAACTATTTTAATTTAAAGCCTATATGTGTGGTCACATTTACTGTTGTTCTGTGAATTCCAGCGATATTTTGCTAAAGTGTCTGCACCTTCTTTAATATTCTCAATGTACTTGACTGAGATGTTTACATGTTTAATGGTTGACTTGTTCTGTTGCCACATTGAATTTTAGTGCAAAAATGAATCCAAGTAGTGTGCTGTGTAAATGTACACTGCATACTGAATCTCTAACAAATGTAAAAACAATGCTTAATGCTGAACGCTAAACTATTTTGAACACAAAGGCATTCTTACTGACTACATATAGTTTCATATACAAATACAAAAAAATGTGCACACATTTCAAATCACACAAATAAGGGAAGTTTAAAATGTGAGAGGTTGCATAAAAAGAAAACAGCAGATGAAAAGTTCAGGAGCAGAAGAGAGTGTAGGTTTATTGCTGAGATTATTTTAGACGTGTCGTTAAATCTGATACACAGATTTGGAGTAAAGACACTGGGGGGGTTGGAAAAAAGTCAAGTGACGTGTCCTTGGAGAGATGCAACTGGCCTACACAGATAGAAAAAAAGGGAAGGAGATGAGAAATGACCAGATGACAGGTGACAGTATGAAAGAGCGTCTGTGCTTGATCGAGTGAGGGGATATAGAGAGACACAGTGTGGGTTGGGAGCAATGAGGGAAAGTTAGTAAAGAGTATCAAATTAGTTTCCCAACGGCTTCGGCACAAGACTGCAACCTCAACATACTGCCAAATCAGCTCAGTAATTCTGCATGGCTCAGACCAGTAAACTAAAGCAGATGAGAGAGAGATGGTACATTCTCAAGTTTCACCTTAGAGATCTAAGGCGTTATTTTTAGAGTAAGGACACCCCTTCAGAGCATTTTAACACAGACACAGGAGCTTGTATTAATAAACAGACACCCTCAAATGCTGAAATAGGAATGGAAACACACTTTCACAACTTATGATGACTTCAGCTAAATCTAAGTAAGCGCTACGATAGGGAACATTTACTAGCCAGCTAGCCAGAGACAAGATTACCCACCACACGATCATACGAGCTCACATCTCACATGTCATATCTTCTAATCTCCTGTCTTACTATTTAAAAATCTGTTTTCCATCCAAACACGTTTAGCTTTGTTATACGACTGGAAACGTAAGTTAGGTTATATGTGTTTATGGATGCATTGAAAATGCCCCTACTATGGTTACCTTTTACCCTTTTACATTTTTTTATGGAGTCAGAGTGATAAAGATAAAAAATGATTGACCTTTGAGTGAAAGGTCATGTACTGGGACATTCAGCTTCACTCAAGAATGGGTGTCAAATGGGCAAACAATTTGTTTCAGTCAGGCACTTGTTAGGCAAAACATGTTTGGCCTTAAAAGTAGTTTCAGAAATTAGCTTTCTATTAAACATTTTTATTAACTTAAAGCTACAGTATGTAACACTAAAAATAAATAAAGCTGCATGCTCTGCTCCTCTGAGTGAATGTGGTTCGTGGAGGAAGCATTAAAATCTACATTGAATAAACTAAGATAAACAAGTCCTCATAATTATGCTGTTGTTTTGACTTATTGCAAACACTGCTGTTTTTAAATAAATGATGTAATAAAAGTTACAAACATTACAAGTTGTAAACACTAGACAGTGGGCAGGATTGCGTTATAACGAATTCACCCTACTGTTAGAGAGCTACGTGTATGTCTATCTTTTCGATAGAGATTCTTAACTGTTAGGTGAGATTAACTAATAATAATAAAATAAAAAATAATAATAATAAATCTCTGGGTCAAGTTTTAACCCTGTGAGTTCTCGCACCTCTGAAAAGCCAAGCCAATATTGATTCAGGTTTTATTACAAACTCTGTTGCTTCCTCTTTGCTTGTTTATTTATTTATTTGTTTTATCTTTTATTTTATTACACGTTTAAGGATTATACCTTAACATACCTTGAATACACAAAATGCACTTTATACTCTGGCTGTGCTTAATATGTTTTTCAATGTCATAATTTCTATCCAATTTCCATATCTAATTTTACATCCTTATCTTTTTTCTTTTCTCTGTCTCTTTTGCAGCAAGCGTCATACCAGGCTATCCTGGCTGGAAACAGTACCTTGCACAGCCTAATGTCCTCTCCCTTTCAAGATCCATTCTTCCTGGTGGAGACCATGTGTATCTGCTGGTTCTCGTTTGAGCTAATGATGCGTTTCTCCTGTTCTCCCAGTAAGATGTCCTTCTTCAAAGATGTGATGAACATCATAGACTTCTTCGCAATCATTCCCTACTTCGTCACGCTCGGCACAGAGCTGGCCAAGTCTAAGGGAGCGACGCCGTCCATGTCCCTGGCGATCATTAGGGTCATCCGTCTGGTTCGAGTCTTCCGGATCTTCAAGCTGTCTCGCCACTCCAAAGGCCTTCAGATCCTGGGCCAGACGCTGAAGGCCAGCTTGAGAGAGCTGGCGCTGCTCATCTTTTTCCTCTTCATCGGAGTCATCCTGTTCTCCTCGGCCGTGTACTTTGCTGAGGTGGACAACCCTGGAACGGCCTTCACCAGTATCCCAGAAGCCTTCTGGTGGGCTGTGGTCTCGATGACGACAGTGGGGTACGGCGACATGTACCCGATGACGGTGGGCGGAAAGCTGGTGGGCTCCATGTGCGCCATCGCCGGAGTGCTGACCATCTCACTTCCCGTTCCCGTCATTGTTTCCAACTTCAGCTACTTCTACCACCGTGAAATGGAGTGTGAGGACAACCAGGAATACACACACGTCAGCACATCCCTTTGGGAGGAGGAAGAAGGTGGGGAAGAAGGAGAAGATGCTGAGGAAGGGCCTGGGGAACAGGGAGACCGCGTTCCTCTCGAAGGAGGCATGGCCTATAGGGGGATCTGTGCCCCTCTAAATGGGACTCTCCTGGCTGGGCTTTGTGTGGGTCCGACCGGAGTACAAAGTGTAGGGAGCGTTTACCCGCTGGTCACTCAAGTCTGAGAGACTAGAGATCAAAGAAGAGGAATGAGAGATGGAGGTGGTCCTGTGCCATGTTTAAAGGACACTGCCTCGCTGTGACTCACTGAATATATGGGGATGATGGGAAGGAATAAATGCAAGAATCAGAAAACGACCGAAAAAGAGGCTGAGAAGAAGATGCAGATGCAGCTTCCAAATGAAAGGTATGAAGAAGTTACAAAAAACATTGCCTATCTATAAAACATCTATGAAATGTTTCCTAAGTTTCTGGGAACCAAACTTTTATTTTGACTGCACGATCTTAAACCTTAAATCATTGAATGTATTTATTTGTGAAACTATTTGTATCTATTCAGAGAGCGCCTCTCAGTGCATTTGAAAAAATAGCTGAGGATAAGCTGAGCTGTGTTGTGCAATAAAAGCATTTGAACCTTTGCTTACTGGAATTGTCGACATATATATCGGACTTATTCGTAGGAAGAAGAGCCATGCGGTGTCACTTAAATGGCATGAACTTTGTCACCCGGGTTGCAGCCATGAATGTACCAGGGATTTTTTGTGCAATGAATGGATAAAGTCTTAAGCATCATTCATCTGGAACAGTTTTGTGTTACTGCTGTTCTGACATTGTTGAAATGCTGTGAATAAATGACGTGAGTGTGTGTGTTCAAAAACCTTTTAGGAAAACATGTAATATATAATTTGTGTGTGCTCTATGAATTGTATAACGCTGAGCCATGTTTGTGTACTATTTATTAAAATTTGTAATCACACAAAAATCATAAAGAAGTTGCGCAGTGATCTACAAAACGAACAAACAAACTGAAAGTGGAATCTTCTCCAGCTGCTATCTCATGTCTTTAAAAGAGTCATATTTTAATTAATCATATGCTGTTTCATATAACAATATTTAAGGTAATTTTAATAATTTTAGACCATAACAAATAAATAAATAAGTTCAAATAAATACAGTTTCGGGAAAAAAAAATACAGTAACAAAACATTTTAAATCTGGCAGTCCAGTGTTAATGTAAAGCATGCCTCCATAACCAATGTTCTCCAGACCTCACTTCTTAGTATGCAGACTGGGACTGAAGACAGTCTGGATTTGAGACTGATGTCCCATTCCTAGTGGGTCATCAGAGTCCAGATTTATGTCCTTAATATAATGTTTCACCTCCTGTATGTGGCCGACCTCTCTCACTGCCAACAGATAATCCATAACAGGGAGGAACCGAGAAAGTGGGGCACTGTGTTTCTGCCCAGACTGCTTTGAGTGGAGCGACACAGGACGATCAGAGTGTGGAGAAAGAAAATAAGAATATCCATCCTCCAGTAGCACTTCGTGAAAGGTGCAGTCTCCTTCAGAGTAATGCAGCTGGAAAAAAAAAAAAAACTCAGTACCAAGGTTGCATTTGATTGGTCAATTTGTTATATCATAATTTTATATAATTTTTTTATAATTTAAAAAATGCAGTTTGTTTCTGTGATGGTTAAAGCAACATTTTCAGTATCATTATCTGATAATTATTATAAATTTTGAAAACAGCATATTTTTTTGTAAAAACCATGATAAATTTTTTCAGGATATTTTGAATAATAATAATAATAATAATAATAAAAAAACATTTATTGGAAATATTTTTTGTAATATTATAAATGTCACTTTTGATCAATTAAATGCCTCACTGCTAAATAAAGGTATTAATTTTCTTAAAAACCTTAACTATTTAAGGTATAAATAATTTGCTCAATTATTTTTAATACAATTCTATATTATAAAATTTCATATTTTGCTTGTACAGTTTGCTTTTAAATGGAAACATAGTAAATACTAGCATCCATTTTATGTATACACTGCTTTCTGCTACACTAGAATGGTGTCTTTTTAACTAATTGTCATATTTTCAGATTTATTTCTTCTTAAAAAGAAGCATAATCTATTGGATATTTTAAATCTATGAAGACGTTAGTATGTTCAGACCTGTCCTTTCAAGTTGTCTTTATCATCCACGCAGAGGAAGAGAGATGTAGCCTCACTCTGGATGACCGTCTCACCCGCTTTGACCGAGCGCAGGTTCAGCACACCTGCAGAGCGGCAAACAACACCACACTTCAGTCAGCGCTGTGAGCATTCACACATCACCTTTGGCCCTCTATATTAACAACCACTGCCACTATAAAATATTTTCATAACATCTAACCAAAAGGGAAACTATTATTGTTATTATTGGCATAACCCTTGCTATCACAGGTATTGTGAATCGTTATCTTTTCTGATAAGGTGTTCTGAGAAGTAAGGCTATAATGATGGTTACATGATTACAATACTACTCTTACAGTAAACTGTGCTCTATAACTCATGTTTTCAGCACTTGCTTACAGTTGCGCTTCTTTGCTGGGGACCCTCGGACGGAGCCATCAGGCTTCATTTCAAGGAACAGCCCATGCTTTCTGTTCTCTAAAATGGACAAAAAACACACACACACATAGAAACATGAACACACTTATTGCCTTTACCTCAAGGCAGTCTTTGCTCTTTAGGAATAAAAAACCATAGTACAGTTGCAGTGCAAAATAAGTTCCCTGAAGTAAAAGGTTTTATTGTCACATCACCACACCAAGTAAAAAGGATTGACTGATTCCAGATAGCCATGTTGACAGAAGAAAGCACCACATGTCACAGTTATCCACAATAAGCGGATCCTAACATCTTAACAGTGCAGCTCAAACAAAAAGAAGCAGAAACTAATCTGCAGCTACTGAAATAGGTTAAAGGTGAAGATTACCTGTGTAGAGCAAGCGTTCCCTGACTTGTGTGCTGAACGGCAGAAGCACGTTATGTTCAGGAACATACATACACCAATGAAGAGGAGGAAACAGAGCAAAAAAAAGGAAAAAACTGGTAAAAAGCATGATTGACCGAACCGACCAGGTGGGCTTCAATACAAACAGGTGGGATCCAAAAGTAAAAATATCATCAAATATAATATACTGTAATAATAAACCTTAAAACTGACTTAAAATGTAAATGATATATAAAAACAAAGAGGATAACTCCCATTTGTGAAAAAAAAACACTTGAGTAGCGATATCTCCAAGCCCTCCAGATGCTGAGATGGTCTACACCGAAGACATGTCCCTGTAAACTCGTATTTATACGAGAGAGCGACAGAAAATACATGAGTCACTCCAGTACGAAAAGGAAAAATGATAACAAACTTGTTTTCAGGAAATGAAGGAGGATAAACTGATGGTAAATCTTCACACGGCTATGTCAGTCACGTCTTTGATCTCAGAGGACAGGGAACCCGACTTCTGGATCAAGAGGAGAACATACAGTAAATTAGTTTGCATATTGCAGATTATTCACTGTTTATTTCATATAAAGTCCTTAATTTATTTCCCAGTATTAAGAGGAAATGGGAGTGGAGGTGGCAGTTTAAACAGAACAGATAAGAGACAATAAAAAGCACTCAAAGGGGGTTTCGTGCTCATCTGTGCGGACGTGAGGACACTACCGTCCCGCCAGCTAGAGAGGGCAGTGTGGCATCAAGTAAGGATCAGAAAAAGAGTGCAAGTCTTATCTTAACAAAAGTTAGCACACTCATGCTAACCCGGTCTCTCAATCTTTGTTAGATGTAAATGATTCAAGACAGTTAATACTGAGGTGTAATTAGACAGGTTGACTCCATCAAGTGTTGACTGATGTCTTTTATCATAGAATCAGAGTCCCTGAAAAACTCACATCCTTTTCCCCAATTGCCATTTTGCTCTTTCATCCTAATACAACTCCTTTAAGCTTTCGCATTCAGTCTCTGTGACGTCCAGGGTCCCTTGTAATCATCTGTCTCCCGCCTCACTGTTGTCCTGGGACGAATGAGGAGGACTGACGTCTTTCTGGCCATCTGCCGCTCTCTCCCTCACTCTTCTTTGAGCGGATTAAGTGTTTTGATGTCTTTGTCTCATCATTGTGTGGGGAAACTTTGACTCTGTGTGCATGTAGGGATTTCTATTCGCCCAGTGGAGCGAGATGGGATTTAAACGTGCCTCATGGTAGACATCGACTCTTACACAAAAGGCATTAAAGGACAAACCACTCAATAAGTTAAATAAATCGTTAAGATTTTATTATCAACCCCATAGACAGCAGCAGAATTCATGGGAAATGAAGTCTTTCATACATGAATACATAAGTCAGACAAAACACACGCTAATTTTTACTAGTTCAAGTGCAACACTAGACAATAAAGATACTCCATAATAGCAAATGACAACAATATTAACATCAAAATAATTCAAGAATGGTAAAGGAAGGAAAATTTTGTTATTTTTATAGCTTAAGAGAGAGTTTTTAGAACTGTCTCAGCAATACTAACCCAAACAAATGAACAGTAAATGAGATTGCTGATGTACAGTAAGATTACAGAGCTATAATATCCATTGCTTATGATTGGGGAAGGATTTGATGAGGAATTGAGAATTCATACTGAAATCTGAGACGCTTGATTGTAGACTTTGGGATCATGGCAAATCTGAGCACAATTTGAGACATTGTAGGATGTGGTCCGAAACTCTTTACAATAAATTCGGCTCTTATTTTTCCTGACTTCAGCAAAAGTCTCTATTTGCTCTTTATTTTATTTCAAAGGAGACACTATTAAGATATCAATCTTTTCTGTTTTATCGTATTACACTACCAATCAAACGTTAGGGGTCGGTAAGATTTTCAATGTTTTCTAAGTCTCTAATGCACACCAAGGCTGTATTTATTTAATCAAAGATAAAGTAAAAACACTAATATTGGGAAATATTATTAAATTTTTACAACAGCATCATTACTCCATTCTTCAGAAATCATTCAAATATCCTGATTTTCTGCTCAAGAAACTTGATTATTATTATTAATGTTTTTAAATGGTTGTGCAGTTTAATACTTTTGTGGAAACATAACACGTATAATATGTCAAATGCAATTTCAGGATTCTCCGGTGAATAGAAAGTTCAAAAGAACAGCACTAATTATGTCACAGAAATTTTTGTAACATGCTGAATGTCTTTACAGTCAAAGAGAGCTGAACTGAATCATCAATGAACTGACTTTAGCTTGAAAAATGACTCTTGGTTATTGTCTTCCTGCATTACTGACCAACTATTTTCCATCTTAACACCGTAAAGCTGCTTTGATGCAACCATTATTGTATAAAGCGCTATACAAATAAAGCTGGCTTGACTTGACTTTTGATCAATCTAATGCATCGATGCTGAATAAAGTATCAATTTATAAAAATAAAAAAATGACTGACCTCCGACTATTTAGCAATTATAATTTAATACTATAATAATTTATAATGTGTAATTTTACAATCATTTACAATTTAATAATTCAATAATCTTTATTTAAAAGAAAGTATTGCAATAATCTGGCAATATGTTCTAGAGTATGAAAAATGTATTTGATAAAAAAAAATACTTAGTATTTTTTTTTTATAACAGGCTGGATGTGAGTGAGAGTGTACGAGAGTATGAGAGTGGACAAGCTGTGCGAGGCCCAACAGTATAAAAGTATTACGTCAGGTTTGTGTAACTGCACTTGTCCTAGTAACACTGAAGCCTGGTGTCACACTCACTAATCTAAACAGTGTATTGGTTAATCTGTTCATGCAAATGATGTTTTTGGTGTATGATTCACATTTTTATGACATGCAGATGTGGAAAGAACATGAGAGGTACGGGAAGAAACTACCTCATGTTACTCATAGCTGCTTGCGACATCCTTGCCACCTTCGAAAGAAAACCCCAAAAATCATAAAACGGAAGATTTGGAACAACTTTGGACTGTTTATAGGAACCAACTGCTTCAACTCATTTGAACTGCTTGTTTATGTTGCACTGGCAACTGAACAAAGTAAATCTTGACTATAAAAGTAAACTAAGGCAGCTCAAATGAGTCAAGGCTCTACTTTCCCTAAACCATTGAGTAAGTCTGGGTTTAACAGTGTAGTGCAGTGACATCCAGTGTTATAACCAGTGCCCCAGTAGCCTAGATAAATTATATGATAGGGAAGTCAAAGAAGAAATAAAATCAAGACTGGCAGAGCATGTGCAATAAATGCTCAAAGCCATTCATCCGGTTTATTACTGAAATCCTGTAAAAGCAAATTAGCTGTAAGTTACAAACAGTTGCTGTTGCTAGACTGTAAAGCTGAAACTAAGAATCATAGTGAAGCCCAGTGAACACTCCATTCACTTATGTCAAGTTTCTCAAATCACGACACACATAGGTACTCAACGTCTTTGCCAAACAACAAAAAATGCAAGCTTTCATCCAGAAAGGTGAGTTCTGAAATACAGAAGAAGTATTGTGAAAATGTGGTAAAGCTTCGTCTGTTTCGTTCAAGGCAGGTCACAAGGTTGGATGGTGTGGCGTCTGTCATACGCTGTGTCGTCGCTTTCTTCTCCGTCGCTCACCTCGTCCATCATTCTTTCTTTCTCCTCATCCTCCTCAGTCTCGCTCCCTTTATCCCGTTCCTGCAGTCTCTCTCTTTCTCTTTCTCTTTCTCTTTCTCTGTCTCTTTCCCTATTTCTGCTCCTCTCTCGGAAACCTCTGGGAAGAGTGGTAATCTGAGGGATGTGAAGTGATGAGTGTCAATGACTTTTGACAGCATATTATCCACACACACACAAAAAAGTCTGAGTATAAGAACATCGGAATTAGACTGAAATGCATCGTTTACTCACCCTCATTTCATTACAATGTCATTTTCACCGAAAAAGATGTTGCAGTAAATATGCTACAGTAATACATGTTTATTGAATAACTATATCTTAACATACTGTATACAGTGACTTACGGTTGTGGTGAAATTACTATTAGATTTATGGTTGAAAGTACACCTATGATGTATTATAACTAGATTAAATGATGACAGGCATTTTCATTTTAGGTGATCTAAAATCTAAGCGTATATTTATATTTTTTGAATGAAACCTCACCTGGTTGTCATGAGTGGGCAGGGCGCAGTATCCAGGCTCTGTCCTGCATAAAAGACGAGGGGAATGTGTTCGGAAAGGCCTCGGGGAGTGAGAGCACACGGAGCGAGGGGAGGGTGAACGAATGGAGTGAGGTGACGGGGAGCGGATGGAACGGGGCGAGTGTGGGATAGAGTGCGATTGAGACTGTGAAGGGGTCAGAGACGGGGCGTGATGGTTGAGCTTTGGGGGGCGCGGGGAGCGAGGGGGCAGTTCGGGCGGTTTGAGAGGGTCTATGAGGTCTATTTCAGTGAGGAGCGGTGGAGGGGGGACAAACTCCTCGTCTGAGAGAGGGATGTCCCCGTCGATCACGGCAAGCTCTGCCCGTGATAGGTGGTCCACAATGCCTGCCCCGAAAGAGTCGCCCACAACGTTAATGGAGGTGCGCATTCTGTCGCTGAAGACACACAAAAGACAGCTCTAAAAGCCGACACAAAACAGCTCAGGACAGCTGTTTATATTCATGAGGACAGTTGATAATTAGTCAAGACAAAACCAGGGCTGTCTTCAGGGGGTTGTAAGCAATGGCCCATGCATAACCCAAACAGAGTTGTTTGAACTCACAGTAGCCAATCGACAGCAACGAGCAGGCTGATGTCTTGAGTTGGTAGGCCCACAGCGGTCAGGATTAGCAACATGGTGACAAGACCCGCACTGGGAATACTGGCGGCTCCCACACTGGCCAAAGTCGCTGTCATACTGCAGAGAAAGAAAGAGAGGGGATTATACCACCATGACTGAGACAGTATGGGGCGGCACTGACAGATATGATCTACTGAGGGGATAAAAAAAAGATGGAATAGTAAGACGTTGCTAGCTCAGTTAAAGGAGAACATCTATGATGTAGCTGCAGGTTAAAGTCTTGTTTTGGAACTGTACTACAATTATAAAGCCATAGTAATAAAAAGCAATTTTAATAACCTTAATAATAACCAGATTGTTATGGCACAAAATAAAACCATCATAAATAATAAAACCAAACTTCTGTCATGACAACTCTGGGAGGGATTGGCATGTAACGTACTTGACAATGTTAATGTATTTGGTCTTGGCGGAATAGATCTGCTATGCTGCTGCGGCAGAGCAAGACTACCTACTTCCAATACATCCACAACATGCTGCTGTGAACATGTAAGAAATATTGCTGCTGCATATATAACATACATGAAATAACCCCCATATATCATAGATGAATCACCTCATAGCAGCTCTATACAGGTGGAGCTGGGGAAGGTGGAGGGTTTCTGAAGCAAGCTGCAGCTGCTACAGTAAGTCATATAATTGAATGATGAGCAGTGAACTCATTGGCTACTGATACAGGAAAGAACCAATCAGCTGTGCCATGTGATAATGATGTCATTAGGTCAGATTAGCCGCGTTTCCATATTAGCCCCCTCCGGCCCATTTAAAGCACTGGCTCGCACTGGCCCGACAGTGGAAAAGATGCTTTTGAGTTAGACCCATCGTACTGCACCATCAATTTCATGCCAGAACTCTGTATATATGATTCATAAGTCAAAACTACTCGCATGCTGTCTGTGAGAGTTAGCATGCAAATGTTTAAAACAGACGACAAATGTCATATTACAAATTGATTGTACAGAATCAATTCTTATCTAAACAAATAAACAAAAAAAAACAAAAAACAAATTTGCAGTCATTTAAATCTGAATGTGCTAAAAGCTGAATGTTCATCTGGTAAATATGGAAAATTACATCAGAGCAAACCAAAAACCCCATTCGAAATAATTCCCTCCACTGCAAAAGCCACAATTTGTCTGGTTTCAATTTCACATCTCCTTACCTAACAGTAACAATCTGTCCTCCATCTAGAGAAATGTCATTCATCTGGGCGATGAAAATGGCTGCTACAGCCTCATAGAGTGCAGTGCCATCCATGTTTATGGTGGCTCCAATGGGCAGCACAAAGCGGGTCACACGCTTGTCAATCTTTAGATTCTCTTCCAGACAACGAAACGTCACTGGCAATGTCCCAGCACTGAAAAAGAGAGAGTTAACTTGATTATAATTGTCTAATAAATGCTAATTTGTCGTTTGAAAAATTACTATGATAAAAAAGTTGATAGGATTGCATTGCATGCATATTCTGTGCCAAATTGACAGTTGGTTTGACATTCAGAAAATGGTTTGGCCCAACAGATGTAAACCGTGATTTATTCATAAACAACTCTCTATGACATGTTTTCATAATTTCCCATCCATTTAGACAGATTAATCTTTCTAGAGTTCTATTCTGGAGAACATCAGAAAGTCTGTTTGGCCAGATTAGTTAGTGTGGATGATTTATGTGGTGTCAAAAATATGTCATCTACTGTAGCTGATGTCTTTTTTTTTTTTTTTTTCGTTATGTTGGAGTTTATATTAAAACATCCACATACCAGTATAAAATATAGTTTTTAACATGAGAAATGTATTTTGGCTGTGCTATATGTAAAAAAAAACAAAAACAAAAAAAACAGAGATAGATCTTGCTTCTCAAGACAACATTGTTTAACCAAAAGTGACCTTTAAATATTCAGTCTATGCTGCCAGAACACTTCAATCAGTATATCAGCATGAAACACATGAAGAGTAGTTTGCTGTCGGTACCTGCTGGCCGTTCCCAGAGCAGTGATCCACGCCTGGAAGATACCAGAGTAAAACGTGAAGGGGTTTTTCCGAGTAACGGCGAAGAAAATGAATGGCAGGATGAGCGCGCCATGAATAATGAGACCGACTATGACCGTGACCATGTACATGCCTAGCTGCCTCGCCACCACTTCCAAGTCACCGATAGCAGCAATTTTCCCACAGATGAGGGAGGCAATGCCTACTGGAGAGTACCTGAAAACAGATTTATTGAGTTTATTTAGTGATTAGTTTAGCTCTGTTTAGAGTAAATGTCAAGTGTTTGTTTGTTTTTTTTTTTTTGTAGTGTTCTCTAATTTTGTTTATCAAACATTAACAGTATAAAATAAAATAAAAATTAATTTAAAAAAATTTGGCAGTCAATCAATCAATGAAACAATGAGTGAATCAATAAATAAATCAATCAATAAATCAATCAATCAATCAATCAATCAGTTTGTATTTGTGGCAATTAAATAAAAAAAATATACAAAAATATATTAATAAAATAAAATAAAATGAAATATGTATTTGTGGCTTGGCAAATGCGGTTGGGGCAATATTTTAAATACAGTGACTTAATACAATGAATTAGAAATCTATATTAGAAATCTGTAAATGTTTTTCTTTGATATTTATTAGAATTATATTGTATGAATATATGTATATATTAGTTCCAGATGGAACGGTCTCAGGGCTGAGCGGACACTGACTTTGTTTACCATATGCTTTTAATTTTGGGGTAATTTTTACTTATTCCATGTTTGTTCGTTTAATGTTAAAAATGTATTAGAATATGAAATGGACATGTTCCTTCCCAGCGTCTCACTCTTTTTGTGCTTGAAAATGACCTGTTAGCATTAGTGTTTCATTTCTGCAGACATAATTCATAAGTTCAGTGCTCTAACTGTTTTCTGCTATGTCTGTCTTTGCCAGCATGTGGGTAACTGTCTGCGGCCTATTTGTCATCCAGAATAAAACTCCCACATTTACTCATGGGAACACAAATATGATGGTGCACTCTCTCAGATTCCTGTTTTGTTCTCACCCTCTTCCTTACATGCTATACTTTTCTCTCTGTCCAGTTCTCTCACTCTACTGAACATTGAAACTAAATAATGCCTTCGACACTTCTGTAGCCTGTTTTATCCCATGCTTCAGGAGATTATTGTTATTTATGAGCGGATGACACTTGCAAAATGGCTCAAACAAATTCATTTGTTTCAGTTGCAACAGATTGTACACACTCGTGATGAAGGCAGAATACTGACCACATGATCATGGACACTATCTTCATGATGATCTCATTAAGTATGTTGAAGAAATCGCACATGAGCTTCCCCCTCTCTCCCATTTTCCCCATGCAGATCCCAAACGTGATGAAGAACCCAATCAAACCTTACAACACAGAGAGGCGACAAAAATGACCATTGAAAATAGTGAAATCAAACGGAAATTCATCTATTTTCTATTGATAACTCCTAACATTATTTAGTATTCCAATAATGCATCACAAACTGAAATGCCACTTTCTGTAGTTGCTGGTACTTAAAATTACATTTATGATGTATTTTGTGTTTCAAGTCCATAAAAGTTTTTTTAAAAGAAATGGAATATACTCTAACCTAAAACATTCATTCCCCACTTGTGTTCCAGTTTTTTCCTATTGACAAGGATCGGTTCTGTTTGGTTCTGGACTGGGACAGCTACTTTTTTCATCACTGTCTGAACCTGAAAAGAGAAGCAAGAAACAGATGATGATGCCATAAAACTTTAAGCAAAACTATTTTGGACAGAGCAGATAAGTGTAAATATATATACATTATTATCATTATTAATGAAATTATTATAATATTATTACTGTACTATAAATGTTATTTTTATTATATAGAGTGAAACCTTATATTTAACAGAGCAATACACCTAATTGAAATTTTTTTTAAGATTTATTATACAGTATGCATTACAATGTAATTTATGGTGAAAATATATTATAGTCAACAAGATATGTCTATAGTAAAATATTGTTTTGGAAGTGTTGTTTTTGTTTTGTTTTTAGTCAGTCATATTCTTGAGTCTCTATCCTGGGCAGAGTTGCTCTCATAAAATGTCTTGACCCATTTCCATTAAAAAAAAAAGTATTTGTAGTGTAGTGTTGCTCAATGAAAATGGGACGTGCAATGCGTTCAAAGCAAACAAATGATCATCGGAAAGAGTTTATGTTTCAGGTGGATCCGCCTTGAAATGGTGTATATAAAGCTCTGCAAACACAACAATTAGAAGGAACTCCTCAGACGAGAGCTTGGTTATCTGGAATCAGACTCATACACACCGCAATAATGTTTATTATATGCTCTGTTAAGAATAAATGGAAGAACACATGCGTCTGCAATGCTAAATATAACCCAAAGTGTGAACATAAGATATCTTTAAATGAATTTAAACAGGAATGAACGTCACAAATGAGTGATGCCTGAAGTCCAGCATTTTCATTTAATTTTTTAGATCAGAATTTTTTTTAGGCCTTTACATACAACAACAGTTTCCAAAACGAACTATCAAAAAGCACTAAATGCAAGTAAAACGTGCCTTTAGTAACTAAGTTAGCTGGTAACGTTCAACATAACACAGGTCAAACTGCAATATATGAAAGATAACTGGAAAACGACTATGCCTTGTTTAGCAGACAGCACTATTCTAATATTGTTTTCTGGCTAAACTCTACACAAATTCATCTGTCACTTGTTAGAAGCAAGAAAAATTAGGCAGATGGACAGGACCCATGAACAAACCATGTAAAAAAACAACTGCTGTGAATCACTGGCCACAGACAGCATGAACAATTGGTCAATTTAGATATGACCCCAGGTTCTCATAAGCACAGCCCTTATACATAACAAGCAACCCACTGCGCCACTGGTTTAAAAGATTCACATTTTCTAAACAACAGGAATGTTTCAGCAGAGCACAAATATAGAGAAAAGTCCTGAAGAGAGAGAGGATAGAGAGTGACCTTGTGATTACATTTAAAACATTTCAGTGCACAAGCACAAATTTTTACCTGTTGAAAACAGGCCTGGACCAGGTTCTCTGGGAAAAGGTTTCGGATCAGATCCAAAAAGGCATCCATACTGCTGACTTCTTGGTTCTTGGGGGCGGAGCTGAACTGACTGGACCTGAGTTTTGGGTTCCCAGGGTGTATTCCAAGCACCAGGATGACCCCTAGAACAGCAGCGATTACTGTGGTGGACATGTAGTACACCATTGCTCTGGAGCCCATTCTTCCACTGGAGCGAGCATCCAGACCGGCCAGGCCTGTGGAACCAGAAGAAGAGAGAGATCTTGTATCAACAAAGATAAATGTGCTGTAGACACTCTTTTTCCATTAAACAATCATAAGACACAACACATGTGCTTGAGGACTGACCTGTGATGAGACTGGAGATGATGAGGGGCAGGATGAGCATCTTCAGCATTCTCATTAGGATGTCTCCCGGAAAGGAAACCAGCATGAGAGTGTTTGTGTCCAGATCAGGAACATAACGCAGCATCATGCCCAGCACTGTGCCTGCTATAACACCTGTGGGAGTGTTGATTACACCGGTTATGTTCAGCCTGCTTATGAAAAGATGTATGGACCATTGTAGGATTCCTGGGTATTTCACATGCACCACTGCATAACTGTCCTGTATCTGCAACATCTCAAACTACTGTTGTATAAACAGTGTCACTGTGCTGGGCCAAAAAATTTGCTGAGAACTTGCTGGTTTGGTATTTGTCTGCGGTTTGACCGATGATCACAGTTATGAAACCACAGACAACGTTTATCTTTTATATTTTTAAGAATGTAAGTATAGGGAAAGAGTAGAGGAAAGATAAAGGCTGACAAACTGAGATTAAATTGGTTGTATATCATACATTTTTGGGCCCAAAACAGAATTATTTTAGTTTTCATGACCATTTTTTCATCATTCTAGCTGCTGTGCCTTTAATAAACAACCCCTTTTTGCATTCAAAATTAACTAATCTCTTCCCGTATATTATCAACATTTATTTACGATAATACCATCTCTCCTGCTTTGTCCTTATCACCTCGTGTGATTTGCTATGCTTTATTAGTTTATGACCACCAAACGGGCAATAAAATCATGAACTGGCAAACGTATTTAATCCTCTGAATTTCCAAGGAAGGAGACACAGACAGATCTGAAGTCATATAGAAACACTCCCACACATTCATGCATTCACACACAAGCACACCTAGCACGGTGAGGGCAAGGAGCAGATTGCGTGAAAACCAGCCGCATTGTTGATTTGTGTTGTCTTTTAATTCTGCTTCCACTCCATCGTCCATCTGCAATGCTGCACTTGTCTGTTTTCCCAAATGCTTATTCGTCATTCTATCTGTATAAGTCAAGAGAAAGAAAGAAAGAAATAAAGAAAGAAAGTCCAAGGTAAATAAACAGTGATGATCACTTAAACATCCTACCCTTCACTTTATGCCTCCAGTGAAGTCAGGCCTTTATGTAAGGGGTCAGGAGGTCAAGATTTCACTGGTTAGAACGGTCCAGTAAGACCCTGCTGGTTGATACCAAAATTACTCCATTCTACTTACAAGAAGCATCTTTCTTCATTTACATAATGCACTATGTAGACTAAGCATTTGAAACAGAAATTATTCCTAAACTTTCTATTTATACAAAATTTCATTTTTGCTTATTTTTACTTATACAGTACTGGTCAAAAATTTGGACACAACTATTTTTAAAGTTTTTTAAAAAGACTTAAACTAATCAAACATGCATTTATTTGATCAAAAATACAGAAAAACTGAAATATTGTGAAATATTATTACAATTAAAATAATGGTTTTCTATTTTACTAAACTTCAAAATATCTATTTCTGTGATGCAAAGCTGAATTTTCATCAGTCATTACTTCAGTGTCACATGATCCTGCAGAAATCATTCTAATATGATGATTTATCAATGTTAGAAACAGTTGTGCGGCTTAATATTCATTTTCTAACCTGCGATACTTTTTTCAGGATTTTTTGATGATTAAAAACAGTTGTTTAAATATATATATATTTAATTAATGTTTTATAACAATATAAGTCTTTACTATACCTTTTTTTTATCAATTTAACACATCCTTGCTCAACAATACTTTTTTTCAATACTTTTTTTTCTATTGCATTTTTGATCAAATAAATGCAGGCTTGATGAGCATAAGAGACTTTCAAAAAACATAAAAAATAGTAATGTGTCCAAACTTTTGACTGGTACTGTATGTGCATATTAATCAAGCTTTATCTAAGCTAATCTCTTTTTTTGTTTGTTAAGGATGTTATTATAGACATGCTATTATTATTATTATTAATTATAATTACTATTATTTTGCAGTAATTTGTTAAGTAATTTATTCACAGTTTCTGAATACCACTTCAGTAAATAAACATCCGTGCTTTTATCATTTTTTTCCTAGCTGGGTATGGGCAGGAATTCCCCCTCCCTGTCAGCACACAGGAGACAACACAGGTAAATATCCACAGCACAAAGTTTTATTGAGAGGCTTTGTAAGTGATAATAGTTCAGTAACTCTAGCTGAGACTTAGCTGAGCAGTTACACTGTCCTTGATTTGCAGGATTGTGGGGAATCTGGAATGAAGGTGAAGGGATCCTAGAGTAGATCAGGTAATTAGTCGGGTAAGTTGATGCAAGAAGAAACAACACAACCAGAATGAATGAATGAATGAATGAATGAATGAATGAATGAGTCCAAAAGGGTAAGTCATGGGATTTATGGCATATAAGTCCCCTCTTCTCTACCTCCCGGCGGATCAGATTTTCAGCAAGTGGCTTCTGTGATCTGGTTGTCCAGAGACCACTGGATGGGACTCATAATTAAGGCTGGAAGGAGTATGGGTTCAGGGAAGATAGTTTTTGTCTTCTGAGTGATGGATTCAAGAGAGTGCGTCTGCTTTCTGGTTCTTGGAGCTGAGACGTTAAGTGACTGTAAAGTTGATCCGTAATCAGTGTTACCACTCCTCTTGAGCTAGCTTAAGTTCTCTGTTGCCAATGTCATAATTCTGATCCGCCTGGGACAGCTTTTTATAATAGAAGACACATAGATGGAGGATAGGAGGCGATAGGAGGCTCTCCGTGACATTGAGATAATACCGCTCCTACCCCTACTGTTGAAGTATCCACCTCCATGACGAACAGGAGTTTGGAATCCGGGTGTGCGAGGGTACACAGGACAGAGACTTGGGCTTACTCCAGAGTAGCGAAGTGTTTGGTGAACAGACTTGTTCAAAATTGGAGGTGAACTGGAGATTGAAGTTGACAAAGCCCAGGAATAATTTAAGTTCTTTGATGGTGCTTGGTTGTGGCCATTCCTTGAAAACTTGTACCTTCCCCTGGTCCATGTGAATGCCATGATGGTCGTTGACGTATCCCAGAAACTGGATAGAATTACAGTGAAACTCAAACTTCTCCAGTTGGAGATACAGGTGGTGTTCTCTCAGCTTCCAAAGGAGATGCTTCACATGGTGGTGATGTTCAGCCGATGTACACTATGACAAAGCGTTGAGGGTACTTCCGGAACACCTCATTCATGAATCCTTGGAAGACCAAGGGTGAGCTGGAGAGGCTGTATCGCATAACCTGCTATTTGTAGTGGGAAGATGGTGTCACAAATGCCGTCTTCCATTTATCATCCTACCCGATCCAAATGAGTTTGTACACGCTATGCAGGTCAAGCTTGGAAAAGATCTGAGCTCCTTGCAGCAGTTCCAGGGCGGCATGGATCAGGGGAAGAGGATAGCGATAATTGAGTGTTTGGGAGTTAAAAAATTAAATTTACCCAGTGATTTACTCTCCCTCAAGCCATCCTAGGTGAATATGACATTTTTCTTTCAGACAAATACAATAGGAGCTATATTAAATAACATCCAGACTAATCCATGCTTTATAATGGGAGTGGATGGCAGCCCAAAACTTGAAGTGCAAAAAATTGTACTCCATCCATTATAAAAGAAGTCAAGGCTCCGGGTGGTTAATAAAGGCCTTCTGAAGTGAAGTGATGCATTTGACTTTGCATACGAACTTCATTTCTTTTACTTTTGTAGCTATTTTGCTAGTCAGCACCCAACGTGACATCATTCATTGTATGAGCAAATTCAAAGCATCGCGTCTGGGCATCAATGGAGTTTTTGCTGTTTTAAACTCATAATACACATGTGAATGATCTGTCCAGAAATGACGTTGATCGACAGAACATGTTTATATTTATAATACACTGCAATCACTCCAAAATAGATGAGGACAACTCACACACCTGCATTAGGAACTGTACTTCTTTGCATGCCTATTTAGCCTTTTTCTTCGCAGCACTTGAAGAATGTGTTTGTTGCGGCACCATTAATTGGTTTAATTGCAGGTAATCAAAAATACTATCAACGAATCAAGCCTCCGTTATCTGGGCTAAAATTGCATTTTGGAATTGGCAACAGAGGCGGATGAGATACACAAAAAATGAATCCTACATTCAAAAACATGATGAATGTCTTGAAATACAACATTTGAACAATATTTTGAGGTGTGGTAACTGTGGAATAATTGACTACGGTCCGTTAAATTATTAGAAACCTTGGGTGTGCAATGCACTATTTTCTAATAATTCAAAGGCCCGCCATCCATTATTGCTGAAAACCCACTGCTTGTCTATCTGCCAGATTATACATAGAACATTTCTTTACTGTGTATTTATTCTTTACTATGAAAATATGTAGTTCTTTTAAATTACATATCACATATTGCTGAAGCAAAAAATGTTAAAATAACATTTTCTATTCCAAAGCAAATTATTATTTTCAACAAAACCTTTTGATTAGTCTTCGCTTAACATGTTTGAATGTTAGCTTAACATAGTTTTGACTGGTTAAGGTATTTAATTATCCAGAAAAAAAAGGAGAAAAAAAATCTTTGTTTTGACTTCAACATTGAGGAAGGTGGATATCATCTTGCATAGGGGAAACTGAGTAATAGTAAATGGGGATGCTAATGAATTGCTTTCACCAGGTCTGATAAACTTCCTTGGTGACAGCCTGTTTCTAAAAAAAATTATCTGGACAAATACTAGTGCAATGACAAATTATGATGAAAAATATATTTCCCAAACACCTCAAGCTCTCTTTCTATCAAGCTAATGAGCAGTGGCTAAGCAAAACAGTTCACCAGAATGACAACACACTTAGCATGTGTTTAAAAGTCGTATTAGTAATAGAAAAACACAAAGACCACAGAGATAGATGAAGAAACCGTGATGTCTGAGACTGATGAATTGTAGTTGTGGATGAGATTAACACCCTTGCGTGTAATGGATTGGTCACAAATGTTTCGCCTCAGCAACACAGGCCTATATTACGGCAGGAGTGTGAAGATAGGGTCATGAAATTGCATCTGAAAGCCTTGAACAACCCTCTGCTGCGTTCACATGAGCATGCCAACACATAACACACCACTTTACCATAATTGGTCATTATTATTTTTATCTGTCATCATCTATACTCATGACACTGGAGGCCAATGTATCGCATGGCCTCATTTGATTGAATTATTTCTTAATCTTTGAATGAATTATTTATGACTAAGTATGACCAAGTCTTTGTACTCACAATCCAAAATGCATAAATAAACAGTTTATTAGAAATCTTCCAAGCAACATCTGCACCACACAACATATTGCTTTTCTCATCCACATCAAGCTGTTGGCAATTCTGTGATCCGTATGATTTTCCAAAACAGTCAAGCAAGAGATTTACTTATTCACCTCCTCGCATCACGTGAATCGCACAGCTGTTTTCCTGTAACGCTCCACCTCTTTTATAAAGAGAAATCAAATGAAGCTGAAATGGTATGGCTCGGTTTGAAAGAAACAAAACCCACAAAGCCTTGCAGGGAAACATTATAACCAATCTCTTAATCTTCTAAACTGATACTTTTCAAGCGCTCTCTTACACGCACACACAGAGACAACCGTTGGGGGGTTGGTGTATGTGTGTCCTGTGGCTAATTTTACATAATGATTACAAAATTTGTTTACTTTTTAAAAAGGTTTTTGTTTAATGAAAAATTTCCCTTTTTAAATGAAATTTTATTAATAAGCTTTTCTTTTTTTCTTGGGCCTAAAATGGAGGAATTTAGGTCGATACTGATAATTAAAAAATTATTTGCTAAATGTGCTTTTGTGCTGAAACTTTGGCTGGTTTAGGCCTGTCATGGATAAATAATGATGACAGTTCTGGTGGCCCAATTGCCGTTACTCATAAATGGGTTCTAGTTGGCCAAATGCCGTTACTCATAAATAATCTTAAATAGATCATTTTAATATTTAATTTGCATGATAAATTTTACATAAAATCCGTCCTTTGGATGAGGCATTAAACCGAGGTCCTGACTCTCTGTGGTCATTAAAAATTCCAGGATGTCTTTCGAAAAGAGTAGAGGTGTGACCTCAGCATCCTGGCCAAATTCAACCATTGGCCTCCGACCATCATGGCCTCCTGACAATCCCTATTTCCGCTGATTGGCTTCATCACTCTTGTCTCCTCTCCACCAGTAAACTGGTGTGTGGTGTGTGGTTCTGCCGCACTATGGCTGCCATTGCATCATCCAGGTGGATGCTGCACACCATTGGTGGATGAGAAGATACTCCCTGACAATGTAAAGCGATTTGAGTCCCCAGAAAAGCGCCATTTAAATGTAGGGAATTATTAAATTTTACTTAATATTTTTATAATACATATTATTAATCCAAAGGGAATGGTAAGGGGGGATTGTGGTTTTACTGAGGGGTATGATTTTTGTCATTTTTTTCAACCAGTGGAATGCCATCCCCCTGGAATTCGAGCCCTGGACACACCCATATATACACTGGCAAACCTCCATATGGGAATAATACAGCTCTTGCTCCTTTACAATAACGTATGACTGCCAAGTGGGGCCAATACACATTTCACCAGTCTCAGCCCATTATAAACATCTGCATGAAGCCGGACACTGATTGAGGTAGGAGAAACTGAGGGTTGAGTAATGACACATATAGAATAAACACACGTGTTCAGAAGAAAGCAAGAGCTGAAAGATAGAGCGACATTTATATTTACGAACAAACATTAGGGAATTGCATCATGATGAAGAACTAGAAAAGAGAAATACTCACCTGTTTTGACCTTTTTGCCCTTTCTCTTCTTACTTTTTTTCGGTTTTGAGCTCCATTTCTCTTTCTTTTTCTCGATGTTCCCTGTCCTGTGCATCTGTGTGTTCTTCATCTCAGATTTAAACTAAAACAACAATTGCTGCTCAGACATAAAGGCGGATTGGCAGCATTGCTGCAATGTTTTTTGGGGGTATTTTTTTTTTTTTGAAGGGGGATGGAGGGAAGTCATTTGTCAAGTTTCAATTGCACAAACATAATCCACTGTGAAGCCTCATGGGAGAAGAGATAGAGAGTGAGAAAGAGAAGCTTATGACCCATGATTTTGCATCCCTTTTAACAGTACCTCACAGTTTTACCCTTAAGTCATGAGCTTAAACCTGTTTTCACAAAGGTCTCCGCATTCAAACACAGGCAACATGCCAGAACTGCATAAAAATGAAGTGCTACTACATTCTGCTAATCCCTTTTTTGGAGTGCTGCTTTGTTTTCCAGAGAGGAGGTAACAGGTTGTAACCGAATAAGTCATTTTCAGGCGCACCGCTGGTGGGAGGTCACAGTTTTCAAGAAAGGTCAGGATGTTATAGCCAGTGTCACAATACATCCCTCCCCCAATAAAGTATGTGACCTTTTTCTTTTCCACTAATCCAGACTGATTATGAATAAAAACATGAACAGGATTGGCCACCTATAATGCAAGAGCTTTGGCTGTCAGTCAGAAGATGATATTAAAGTGGTAGTTCATCCATAATATCCCAAAATATCTTCTTTCATGTTCCAATAAAGACAGAAAGTCATACAGGTTTGGAATACTGTACAGAATCAGAAAAGCTACTACTGGTTGTCTTCTGAGTTTTCATTAATATATTTGAGCAAAATTTGCGATACTGCAATAAGATATTAAGATATCTATAGAATACTAAGATATTGCGCCATTATTTGGGTCCAGTGCTGCATTAAGTGTCGTTCACACAGGATGAGAGATGGAACACAAGGGAATCTCGAGAAGTGTGTTTCAGATGAACTACTTTTAACCTGACAGCAGCATCTAAAAATGCAAGACAGATGATGTGAACCACTGAACAGACCCAGATGTTTTGCAACAGCCAAAAATGTCCTTCTGGCGCATGTGTAAAGAGACAAAGAGGGCATATGAAATGTGTAAGGAATAGTGCATTCCAAAATTATTTCAAACTAAACCCTACAGAGTAATCAGGGCCCTGAAGCGGAGCAGAGATTCTGCTTTATTATCACCAATAAAAAAATATGAACATAAAATTTCAATTTGATTTGAAATTATTTTATACTTTTACATTTCTCTTATATTAAGGCAATATACAAATCAATCGGCTTAGCAACAAGACAATTTTACAGCAATACAAATGCCGAAGTCTTCTAAGGTCTTGCTACAATTGATTGACACAAGATGGTGCCATTTTCGTTTATATGAAACACAGAAGATTGAGTCCATGGTGCCATAGTAATACGAGAGACAACAGAGTAGTGCCAGAGTGGTCTGATATGGTACGTTGCCATAGTAACCACTGAATTCCAACAGACCAATCGGAATCAAGCATTCAAAAGGGACCTGTAAAAATTACATGAACCCTAATGCATGGTACATTTTGTGATGGGTAGAGTTTGGCGGATTTTAGTGGCGCTCACATTTGTTATTGCAGACATGACTGATTCTAATAATAGATTTGGGGGGTGCAAAGTCTTTCTACAGCTTACTTTGAAAATTAAGATTGATGGGTTTAAAAAGAATACATTGCAACTCTCAACGCTATGAGGTCCACTGAACACCATCAATGAAATCAAATGATAAATGATCACAAAAACAAAATAAAATGAAGTCTTAACTTGGTTGCTACCACACCTTGAGCCAAAGACTACTCTACTTAGACACTATTTATTTCCTCCACTTACTGAACATCACCCAAGATCATTCCTTAAACAAGCAATCCAACAAATGCCTAAAGCTTGGCTTAGCTAAGCCGCTGGACTATAGCCATATCAAACAGAACAGGTTCGATTTACAGTGGCAAGCTCTTTATGACAGAACAGGATGCTCAGGAAGGGAATGGATGAAATGATTAGCCACAGGCAAAACTACAGCTTCCCAAACCCCCCTTCTGTGCCAGAGGATGTTAGATGGAGTGATAGTCAGAAGACTTGAAGTTGCAGTCGAACCAAAATCCCTGGAAGACGGAAAGGTCTGGGGGAATCCCTTTAGAGAGTTAGCCAGGAATCACAATAAGCATGAAAAAAGTGAGAAAAAGATTAGTGTAATGGAGCTAAACCTTGACCAAGCCTGGTTTAAGATGATTTGGCAAGTCTCCGGATCTATAGCCACATAGCTATTTTGTGTTTTTTTAGCAGGTAAGTTGGAGAAGATAAGAACGCATTTCTTGTGGTTTGGCTGCCCTTATTTGCAGGAGCTTCAGTGACGGTGTGGAAGATAGCAATGTCAAACAAAAAGACAAAGTTATGTAATAAGTTTGAACAATTCTGTCACATTACAGAGACCTTGGGCCAAGTACTGGCTTAAACTAAACAGCAGAGCAACTCAAGAATAAGAACTTAAAGCTATGTTTATTTGTTTCAGGATACATTCTGTTTTCTGTTTGCTTGGATTATTATTATCTAGTTTTTTTTCATATGTCTATGTCTATACTTTATACTTTATTAGTAACTGATCCCATCATAATAAAATACCTATAGTGAAATCGCCACTGCATTTTAACATAACTGGGTAATTATGCTTTTTATAAGGATGAGAGAGTGATGAGATGTAGGGTGTGTTCAGAGGTCTGAATGTGTGTTCAGTGTGTGTGTGTGTGTGTGTGTGTGTGTGTGTGTGTGTGTGTGTGTGTGTGTGTGTGTGTGTGTGTGCCGTGTGCGAGTGTGTGTCTGAGGATTATTTTCTGAGGTTGATTGTTTGGTGTGGGCTTTGCAAAGGGATAGAGATATAATCCCATAACTCCCTGCCTCAGTGAGAAAATGGAAGCAACACAGTGACAGACTGGACACCACAGTTATCTTTCAATGTCACACATGAACTATGCAAACTAGACCCACCTATAAATAATGTCATTATACATTGATGGGTTACATACATTTTAGATTAATATTTAAGCCACTTTGAATTTAAACTATATATTTGATCAGTTGCATCCTGCATTGCCTGGTTATCAAACCCAAGATCTTGTTGATGTTTCTAGCACTGTTCTACGGTTTGAGCTATGGGAATACTTTTTTGTTATAGGAAAATTATCACATATATGAGGTTTTTTTAATGATCATACTGTACCACATTCCAACCATCACATGCAATAAATTATTTCATTAATCAGTATTTTCAACTTGCTTTTAAATATCCATTATTTTTAATGTATAAATATACATTACATTTACACATTTGGCAGATATTTACATCCAAAACTACTTCCCTGGGAATCAAACCAATGGCACTGGTGTTGTCAATGCCATCTGCTACATTTTTTTTAATTTATTTTTTTATTCTGAATTATATCTTAAATATACTTTTGAAATACATTTGACTTTTTTACTCTACTGGCATTTAAAAGCATAAACCAAACTGAATTGTTACATTTCCAATGGGACAAAATAAAAATAATAATGATAAACTTAATTCAATAAAAAATTCTGTAATGTCCTTATATAGTATGCAATTTCTATTATCGAGTGAGAAACATTAATTTAAGGAAATTAATTTAACTGGACAAATAGATAAAACAAAATATTAAGAATTTTTATTGCAGTCTAGAAAAGAAAAAGTGTATCTCAGGTTCACACACTTTTTAAAGACCTATTGCATTTTATTTTAAAACCATGCATCTCAGCCTTTTGCCAGAATGTGAGCATACACAATCAAAATATGTTTAGAAATACAGTCTTAGACTGAGATGTATGTATACTGTAAAGTAAGAATGTTGTTACTTATTTTGCATGTGGTTAACTTTGAAAGGGTGATCAAGTACATCTGGGGGCTTATTCCTTTGCATATGCAGATGTGTTATGGGTCATCTTACTTAACCAAACATACTCTCACACCCTTCCCCCTTCCCCCTCTATCTCTGACAATAATCTGAGTGTATTAATCTGTTGTTTGAACTCCTTAAGCACAGACTGTCTATCACATCTGCTCGCCTCACCCTGCTAAAGCTTTGCTATTTATAAATCCCCGTATTCCCCATCTCTTTTTTTCTACTGCTTTTAGGTTTTTCCTTAACTGAGCTCAGCCAGAACCCTAATTTTACCTTCCTAAATCATTGTCAATCTGTCCTTAAACTCAATGTCTGCAGAATCACCTCTATCGTTACTTCATATCTAAAGCCCCCCCTGGTCTCTACTCATTGTGACAAATTTTCTCTCACTGATATATGTCTCAATCTAGCGATCTATCCTCAGCTGATTGACTTCTCTTTCAGTAGTACCTCTTATATGATATGCCTCATTCATAATCTGCACTCTTGAAACCATCCATCAGCTCTCTGACACTTCACACTACCGCTACGCTCAAAGAATGCCCAACCAGGGCTATTTTTTTAACTGATATGTGCTATTAAGTTTGCAGCAATGACATGTGCAATAACAACACTAAGAGAAATTTAAAGGCAAAAAAGGGAAACTGTGCACACTCAAACAATAATGGATGGCTGATGATAATCATCTGCAAGAAGTCATGTAAAGGATTTATGTCCACTATACAGTTTTTTCTGATGTTATAATATAACAAGCCCAATTAAATGAAGCATTAACAAAAATATAAATAAAGTTCAATGGCATACTGAGAAGGTAAGGGACAAGTTTAAACAGAAACAAGAACAGTAATGTGCAGTAGTTCATAATCTTACCTGTGCTGTTGTGCTGTCTTCCATCCAACAAGATTTAGGTATTAGGAAAGGGACATGTGAAAAAGAATTGACAGAGGGTGAGAAATGGAGTGAGAGAGCGAGAAAGAGATGAGGCAAAGTCACAGTCTTTGCGTCATCTGAGAAAATTCTCAGATTAATAAAAACGGTTTGATTCCCTGAGCCTGGCTTGCTCGCTCAGTCTCTCTCTCTCTTTTGCTCTCTCGCGCTATTTTTCTCATTTTCACACTGACATATTCACACTTTCCTAATCAAATCTATTTTATTAATCCTCCAGTATCCAGTTACTTTGTCAGCTGTGTCTGCTTTCACCAACTAATACATAATCAGTCTAATTCACTAAATTATGGCCAGATATACAGATAGATAGATAGACACGTGATAGACAGACAGATAGACAGATAGACAGATAGACAGACAGACAGACAGACAGATAGATAGATAGATAGATAGATAGATAGATAGATAGATAGATAGATAGATAGATAGATAGATAGATAGATAGATAGATAGATGGACAGATGGTATTAATATCATACACACATAGATAGAAAGATAGACAGATCTAAGCACTTCCATACTACATGAATGCCATCTGAAGGATATGTAAATGAAGAGAAAGACGGAAAGAGAACTGTGGCATTCTGAATAATTTAAGATGTATAACAAGTTTAATCTTAACATATCCCACTTGTACCCACTGGATGGCGATGTGGCTCTGTTCCCCTATAAATATGTGATGCTGAGGGAGGCTGGGCTTAGGGTAGGTATTTGCATATGAGGAATCACACAACTTAGTCATAGGACTGTGATTGAGTAACTGTCATCTTCTGTCACCTGAAATCTTCACTTTTATGGCTGTGTTTGGCTGCTGAGAACCTCATAAAAATGTGTGGTGATTGATGCATCACTCGGATTCACAACAATGGCATGAAAACACTACACACAGACTCATTGGATCTCCTGGATGTAATGGTTTAAACACGTCCAGAGTCACTGCTGAGAACTCTACTTGCTCTGCTGAATCATCACTCGCTCACTACATACTCTACCCAGAAGACTTTAATCAGAAGCAAACCAACTCTTTTAGATTCAACCACTCACCTCAATTTATTTGATGTGGAAAGAAAAGAATACATAGGAACTCTGTGTGCCAAACTGTATCAAAACAAACATTGCCGCAGGTTGATTAAGGTTTTCCCAATATAACATCTGCATGGAATCTGGTAACATATTGAGCAAAAGACATCAATTACTCAGTATGATAGTTTTTTTGTGTGTGTGAGCAGTAAATGTCTATATGAGCAAAAACTTGACCTGGTAGGCTTTATTGACTTTTTTTCTACTTTTCACACATTATTAGATCTGTTATGTCCCTTCTGAATGTCGTTGAAAACAAATACTGAATATGTTAAATGACCCATTACAGTCTCAGCTGGTTTTGTGTGTCCAAAGAGTTAGATAATGTAATTATACTAATGTGATAGTGCTTCTCAGCCTCAATACACCTCTTTTAAACACCTGGCTTTTGAACGGATAGTTCACCCAAAATTTAAATATTGTTTAATTTGGTCACATTTATTCACTATCCCACACTGTAAATTAAATTAAGTAAAATTTACAGTAAAAAAAAAAATGGCAGCCGTGGTTGAAGGAATTTTAACAGTAGAAAATTTGGTAGCAACATTTTACATTTTATGGTTTTAACTTCATTACATTAACTTCAATTCCATTAACTGGTATAATGTTCCAACCTATTGAAGTACTGAAATCTGTTTTGTATCTTTCTAGGGAATTTTGGGAATGTCAATTTACGGTTATTCACTTCCGGTCTTTTTCACTTCCAAAAACAGTATACTTCTGTAATTACATGTAATGTCCAATACAGTTTTCACCGTATATAGTATGGGAATTTACCATTAACCATTTAACAGGATTTTACTGTAGCATTTTTACAGTCTTTTACCATTTTTTACTGTGTGAAGCTAACAGGGAATACTGCCAGAACGGTCTCAGTTCAAAGAGTTCTTTTATTAACATGAATAGAATTTTCGTTCAAAATGATCTCGTCTTTAATTTTTTTTTTTTTTTAAACATTAGCACAAAAACATTATTTCTACAATGTTTTTTTTTTAAACATTACTACATGTTTTAGAATGTTCAGAGAATAGTCAAAAGAAACATTAACATAATGTTTGCAAAATGATAAAAATGTAATTTTCCTTACAGAGAAACGCATAACCAAGTCGAAACATTTTAAAAACAGAACATTCAGAAAAACATGATGGGAATATTAGCAAAACGTTCTTAGTTCTTAGAATGTTCGTTGGTCATGTTGTTCTAAACCTGTTTGAATTTCGTAATAGTAATAATAGGTTTTGTCCATACAATGAAAGTTAACGGGATCCAAAACAACACTGGTCCCCACTGACTTTCATTGTATGAACATTTTTGGGCAAACTGTGTTAAGACAAATGCTCTCACACAAAGTAATGCAATGACCAAAAAAAAAAAAAAGAAAGAAATGTTAGGAAAACCTCTGTCCACACACACAAAAATGTACAACAAAAACGTACATATAGGTATTCCAGTCACTATCACACACCCTGTCCCACAGGACTGACAGATGGAGGGGCAGAGGACAGCTACAGAACTGGAACATTCCCCTCTCTCTTCTGCTGTCTATTGTGGGCTGTAAGTCTATCTCCTGCTAATTGCTGCATTGGCTCAAACACAAAGTCTGCCGCCGAAACAGTACCCAAAAGGGTGTTGTATAGTGAGTAAAATTTACAATGTGCTACATTTCTCCTTCACCATAAATCAATGTGGAGGGAGAGCTCATGTCTACCGCATCAGTCAGAATTGAAATGTTTAAAGGCACACACATTTCGAAGCCCACAATATTAATCACTGAAATGTCTATATATTTTAACAAAATTTTGGCTACTTGTGACCATGATTCATAAATAGGCTCTAATTTGACATTTTTGCAGCAAATTATATTTTTCAGAATGCACTATAGTGACTTTGGTCACCATTTCGACAGAAATTCCTGTCCATCACAATGGAAACCGCAACAACTGTATTTCCCAGATGAAATACGGTTCATCTACCTCTGCTGAGAAAAAGGAGTCACATAACTTAAAAAGTTGCAGTATATTATACAACTTCTAAAGGAGTCCCAGGAGCTGTAATTAATGGTTTGTATTGCACAGAAGAAAGGCAATGATGTCAATGCTATTAAGACACTGCACAGGTACAATGACATAAAACGTGTTATACTTCCTGTGCAACATGAGCTAATTATTACTGTATTTTCCGCACTATAAGGCGCACTTAAAAGCCTTTAATTTTCTCAAAAAATGACAGTGCGCCTTATAATCCGGAGCGCCTTATATATGGATCAAGGCGCTCTGTCAAAATGTTGACATTCCCTTTAGCACAGCTCCTTCTAGTGGATGCATAACGCAAACCCAGTCAAATGTTTGACTGCAGTATCTTCTATTCTATGCGCTTTATAATCCGGTGCACCCTATATATGAAAACAGTTCTAAAATAGGCCATTCATTGAAGGTGCGCCTTATAATCCGGTGCGCTTTATAGTGCGGAAAATACGGTATTTATCAAAGAAACTTTGACTATCACCATTTAATCTGTTAAATTCATGCAAATTCTAACACAACCAACAACCTTTGCAAATGGAACACTTTGTAAATATATTAACTTATACTCATACTCATACTTAGTTAACTATACTCACTTTGTAACTATACAGCTGTTTGTTCCATTTTCCCACAAAAATTAGAATGTCACACAATAATATGAAACAGATTCTGTGACCACAGGAGTGCATGTAAAATGGGGCATGGTAAAATCATTGCCACACAACTATTCTTATTCTGTGTTGTTTGACATTTAAAATCACTTTTTTCTCCCCATCTCCAGATGCAGTTTAATTATGGGAACTTACATCTAAACCCTGTTCCTCCTCATTCCATTTTGACAAACTGTCGTGATTTTAATATCGAGCATCACGTTAGTTCAGTCAGGCCACGTTAGTCACGCTTGCATCAGCTGACAGTCAGCTGTTCCTGACGTGTACCAATCCAGCCTTGACACCTATCACCTGCGGTCTATTTAAACTCCCATTCTTCAGTGTCTCTTCCATCGCATCGCTGCTTGCAATTAACTCCCTTCTCCAACCCCAACTCCACCAACTGAACCTGTAATCCGATCTAACTTTGTTCTTTCTTTACAGTCTCTTCATTGGAAGCAGTCTCTATCACATTTTGTTTACAACTCATGTAATTGTGAATTGTAATTATGTATGCTTATAATGGTTCTGTTCTGTACCCCAGGGGTGTTTGACATGTCTTGCTGCTCTCCCCGCTCTGTCCAAGCATGGCTGCATGGACAGGCGTGTGGACTGTTGCCCAGAACATAACCATACCGCCAACACTAACTGTATGCAATTATAATTGTCATAAATATACTTGACGGAAGTGGTCCTGATTGAACTATGCTTTTATTAAGAAAACAAGACTTGGCTGATTACTAGGTGGCATAGGCCAATTTAATTTAAGGTACAAAAGCATAATTAGTAAAAAAAAATGCTATTCTGGATAAATAACTTTCATCTGTGTAATTATCAATTAGTACACATCATTACATTACCTCTTTTATGCAGACCTCAGTCACTGCAGACAGAGATGGTCCAATCCTGTAACATAATATCAACTAACAATGTTTCTTCATTTAGATTTGATAGCAGCTTCACTTGCACTGCTGGATGTAGATGCAAGGGGGTGTTTCCAAAATGACTTCCAAGTGAAATGACTTTCCTTGACTTTGATATTAAAAAATGTATTTAATCAAATACAAATATACAACAATAAACCCTATAGGCTCAACTTTAGCCAAACCAGATTCAACTGTATAAAGGCCTATACAGATCCTATTTTCAAATGTCCTCTGAATTTTTCTGCAGTTTTTAGTTTAGATTCTCAAGGGAAGTGAAAATGACCCAACCAATTCGACCAACAGCAGACAGTGTTTCTATGAATTTTAAAAGTGCAAACATTAAGTGGTTCAGTGAAAAAAAAATGAAATGTTTTGGAATGCAGATATTTGTGAAAATATTCTTTAATAATGAAAGAAATGCAAAAACTCATAAATTCTCTTCTTATTAAAAATGAACATTTGAAATAAATGAAGCGAGATAATTTTTTGTTCTTTGTTCATGTACTTTTAATTAATTCTAAATTAATTTCAAGAATAACAAGAACAACACAGAAAACTCATCTTGAGGTGTGGATTCATGTTTCTATGGCCTTTTAAGCTGTCATAAATTATTGCACCCTTATATGAATTCATTTGGTTTTACTTTGTAGAATCGGTCAAAAGTTTTTACTCAAAAAAACAAATTAGACCCCATTAAAGGAATGCAAGGTCTGCCTCAAAGACAATCACAGTCTATGCTTATTTTCTCAAGAACACTGCCCGTGAAGTGAAGATAAACTCAAGGAGCATAACATAAAGCCTTTAAGATGCCATTAGAGTCCATTGGATGCCTGTGGCGACTGCGGTCCACCACACTGCGCTCAACCAAGACCCATTAGGACTGGTTTGCCCCATTTCTCAAATCAATGGTGGAATATGTCATGCAAGTTGCTTGTTGAATGTATTTCTGTTAATGGCTTTCCCTCTATTGCCGTTATGAGGATTGTAAAGCAAGGCTGAGGGTGAGATTATAAAAGAGCGCTCCGTATGAGTTGTAATAATATCAGTTTACAGCAAACTCAGCGTGGAGCCACACTTTTATGTGCTTTATAAAGCTGACAAGCTTTCCTTTGCGAACTATCATTCCTTTTAAAGTTCAACCGTTTCTTCTGCCTCCCTCCGTTACATATGAAGCTGTTTCTCATTAAGGATTAAACAGAGAGTTAGGTTCTCTCTTCCCATAATTAAGACATTCCTAAAATCAGTTTCTTCTCTTAAATCCCTTGGTCTGTCCCTCCTCTTTCACAGTAGCAAGGCACTCCACGGATCTGATACCTAGTACCTATCATCTCAAGGTGTGTGAGATTGAGGATTATGTACTTAAGTTTGTGTGTTTTGTTAAAAACATGACTCCTGTATTCTTGACCTCCCCTCTTTGACCCTTTCATCTTACTGCGAAATCCAATTTCAGGCCTCAGTAATCCCTCTCTGATCCCAAATACTTTCATAAAAATACAGCAGTTGCACTTTTAAGGTGGTCACTGTCAAACATGCCCATAATGCTGCAGGACCTGACACATCAATCAAAGGTGCTGCCCCCTTATCTGATCTGTGCTCCCACCTGTGACCCCTGGCTTCTGACCTCTAGTCTGGCTGCTATGGTGGGTGCTGTTGAGGGCAGATTCACAAGACGGGGGCTAATTAGGTCAGATTGCGGCGAACTGTGCATTACAGCTGAAATTGGAAACACATGCTCTGACCCAAAGCAGGATAGAGAGAGAGAGAGAGAGAGAGAGAGAACACCAGGAAAGAGTTAATAGTGGAGCTGGGGGTGAAGAAACTGGGGGTAATGTAAGGTGGAGTGGAAGGGTTCACGAGGTGCAGTTATGGATCTATGAAACTGATGTGCATGAGGGAGGATGAAGAGAGGGAAAAAATTATTTAATCAATTAATGAATAATACCTTTTTGAGACCATAAATCTAACCTCATTTTTAGGAGAGCATCTGTGGACAGCATACTGGTTTCCTTGACAGCTCCGCTGTTTTCAAAAATTGCTATAATTTCTATGTAACAGATTGTAATTGCTTTGATATTTGAGGTTTAAGGTGGAATATCCATTGCCATGGAAATAAATCTGAGACACACACTATGAGCAACACAATGAAAACAAAAATGTACTGCGAGTAACAATTACAAAAAACACTTTTCCAAAGTTTGAAGATTTAATTAATATTAACATTTAAATAATAAATAATATGACATTTGTTCATAACATTTATTATTAACACTAGCCTATATATTTAATATTATTTATTTTTAATTTATTTAAACAATTTTATTATTATTTTGAGATTAAAATATAGCAATACAAATTATATTATTTTAATTTTTTTTAATTACTATTATTATATTATGTTATTTTTATAAGGGGTGTAATGGTACGCAGTAGTCATGGTTTGGTACGTTTTAGGGTCATGGTTCGATACGAGTCATTTATTTTTTCATTTATTTTGAACATACAGTATAAAGACATACAGTACAGAGCAAGCAGTTGTTTTTTATTTGAATTAGATTGTATAATTTCAAGATTTAAAGCAAAAATAGAATGGTATGACTTTAGATTTGGGAAATCATGCTACATAAAACATATCTGCACAAAACAAAAACAGCAGACGGACTGAATGAGAGTATATCATTGATAATATAATGATAATAATAAGCATCTGTTTATTGAGTGTCTTTTGCAAAGCTCAAGGTCATATTCTGTGAGAAGGATTGTCTCTTATCTGTTTCAACATCTGAAAGACATGCAGCTTCATCAAAAGCGCTCATCTATGACAGTGTCAGACTTGCGGTGTGGTCCTTGTGTGATGAGTTGCCCTGTATAGGTGTTTGGGGTGTAGGGTAGTAAAAGGTATTTCACAAAAACAAGTAATACAGGTTCTCACTAAGACCATTTGCTTAACTGATATTTAGAAATGTATTTTTTTCGTTCAAAGATAAGGTGTCAGAGCTCTCTGTGCATGTGCATGTATGTGTGTTAAACCATTTGAGTGCGAGTGCGTGAAAGAACTTTTGTACCTCAGTTTGAGTTTGTCCCTTCTTTCCCTTTCTACCTTTGTTTGCCTGTCATCTCGCTCAATAGCTCAGTGACTCCTCGCTCTCAATCATTCTCTGTTCCTGTGGCTCTCGCTTATTCTCACCAATACACCCTGGGGTTGAAATATCTAAGTGCATATGAAACAAGTTCAGACAAAACCAGAGAGACAGAATAGTGCTAAGGAGGTAAAGACTGGGAGTGAATGACACTAAATGCCAAGAGGGAGGAACAGCGTCAGGAGAGGACAGAAGCAAAGATATGAGGGGGCTGGACCACATTTTAGACCTCACTGAGCTTAGTATTTGTGTGTGTGCTTGTGTGCGCTCACCTGTGTTTGTGTGTGTTAAATATGAAGTTCCACACCGGTTCCCCGTTCCTCATTGAAAAACTCTTTTCTTTACCCCTCTCGTTCTCTTATTCTCTCCCCCATCTCTCTCATCCCCTGACTCTTTCACAGAAAGTCTCACAGGGGCAGGGATGTAACAGAACCCTTCTCTCTTTTGTCTCCTTTCTTTCCCTTATCCTTTCATCTTTTTAAACTTTCTGGGGAAATGGGTTTTGGTGGGATGGAAATTTCTGCTAGGTGAAAGGAGGAAAGAAGAGGGGAGAGGGAGATGGAGAATGAGAGAAGGCAATATACGTCTCCTGCTATAAAAACTAACGGCTGGTTGGCTGTAGATGCTGTAAAAAATCTCCAGAGGAAATTGCTTTAACAAATTGCCCCCTAATTCTAGAGCTGCATGGTCCCGAAATCCATCCTGTTCAGACCAGCATGAACTGACATGAAATAAATGAAATTCTGCTGTCCACAACTTTTACAGTACTGTTATTAACTAAAAGGTCACAAGGTGTAGGATGCACTTGTTTGGGGTGATTAGTTTGTACTTTAACTCTATTAATTGACAATAAATCAGTTAATAAGACATTCTATCCATTAATCTACATTTAAGCCATTTTCAACGCTTTTTTTGTTTTGTTTTTCATTATGAGAACCCTCACACCCACCGCCAGCAGATGGTCCTCGTCCTTTTTTTTCCTCTACCATAATGTCTTCTTTCAGTACTGTGTCCATTCCTCTTCTTCTAAACCAGCCCTCTTTCACTCCCACTGGCTGTTGTCCCCTCACCGCCTTTCGTGAAGATGCCTTACCGCACGACTTGAACACTCAGACCTCCACGCCGCGGGAATTTCTGGATCCACTAAACTTTTTAAATCTTTTGTTTCAGTTTAAACGTCTCTCATTTACAGCTCAAAGTCGGCGATTTGTGGTCTCACTGCTGGAAAAGTAGAGCTGCCGCTCATACACGCAGAGTCAGAGGTGTATTACTGCTCTGGATGTTCACCGCTTGCATGCAAATCCTCCAGAAGGTCGCGCGTGAGGAAAACAGATAAGCGTGGAAATACAACTCGACGTGGACCCTCTCAGACTGGACTCCGGAGATGATGTGGGAGACTTCTGTAGTCTGAACTATGTGAATCGAGAGTTCTTCTGGAAATTTCGTTCATTTTTGCTTGAGACTGACGGACTGTAGAATCAATGTGGTGTCTGTCGAAGATACGTGTGGTCCGAAACTCACCTAAACGGTAGGTGCTGCGTGTTTTTAAAGATAGGCCTTTTAACATGTTAGCGTACTACAGGTGTTCACTAATCACACGCTTCCGATGTTGATAACATCTAAAGTGGTGTAATGACAGATTCATTTCTTTTGGCTTCATTTTCGTAACAGTTAATTTAATGTTAAGCGGGTGTTGATCGGACTCGTTGACAGGTTGTCAAGCTTTGGAATAAGCCGAACGCCAATGAATCGTTCAACTGAGTCGAATCGTTACAATGAATCAGATGACTCGGTTCTCTTTCGATACGAACTGATACAGTATGTATGAAAACAGCTGGTTTTAACAGCATTTTATCAAAACATCCTTTCAAGCCAGGTGATATTGATACATTCCAGTATTGTTTACTGCAACATAGGTAAATTATGTAATTAGCTGAATCATGGCTGCAACAAACTGGACCACAAACCACACATTCTGTATTAAAAAAAATAATTGCAATAATAACTTCAATAAACAGCAATTTGTCTGGACATGTACAGTTTTTGCTGAAGCGGTTAAAGCATGTAACATGAAACCCCATCATCACGTACTGTAATTTAAACAGCTTTTTAAATGTTTTTATCGGAAACCAATTCTTCAAAAGAACCGATTCATTTTAATAAGTTGGACTCATTACTAGTCGAGTTTGAAACGATCGTGAGAAGCGCTTACCCCGGGCCTCGAAAGAGATGACTAAAAACTGTTCTGGCGAAAGACCAAAATATGCTTGATCTGATATTTTTCAGCCGCTAGCGAATCGACAAGACTATTGTAGTCAACGGCGCTGTCCCGTCCCTCGCGTGCAGTGTGCGGTTTATATGTAAACCTTCTCTGTCCGGTGCGTCCGCGTTCCGCTCTCGGTTCAGGTGTTGACCAGGTGTTTGCGTGCAGAGGTCAGCAAGTAATGTGACATTTGTTTTCCTGTCTGCCTGCGTACCTCGGAAGAAGGTCTCTGAAGTCAGTCCAACATGCTGTTTAAAATACACAGTAGGTGTGTTTGTGTTTTTGCATTTACTTTGTATCGTTCCTCAGAATGATAGTTTAAATAATCCAAATCGTTTTATTTTGTAATATTAGAGGTACTTTGGAGGAAAAACAAATGGATGTAGATCTCCACAGGAGAGTAGTAGTTTTTCAGTGCTAATGTGTTTACACAGTAAAGGAGTTAAAGGGGTTGGAGCTGGCAGCCATTGAAAACAATAATGAACACACATGCACACCCTGTCAGTCACCTGTCCTGCTAGCCCATGAAAACAGAAGTTCACAACTATTGTTTACTACATAATGAATGTTTATGTAACTATTTTCCCACCCCTGTAACACATAAAGTGTTGGGGGAAGTCATTGAGACAGAACAAGAGAGAAAAAAAAGCTACAGGTATTTATGAGACGTGAACTCTTCCTCCATTTATCCAGGCAGGATCTGAAGCAGTCCGAAGTTCTTTCTGAGAAAGAAAGTGGGAAAGTGTGGATGGAGATTATCCTAAAGTGTGAGGAGTAAGTGGAATGTGTCACTCATTGTGTGGTAGCCATTTTCAGATGTGTTCAAGCTACTGATTTCTCAACTGCAACACAGTGCCTTTGATCAGAAACATCTGCACAGCATGCTGATTTTTTTATGTGAGTGATTTTATGAGTCAAGTTACGGTATGTTTGTCTTTGAATAATAATCCTTGTCTGCCAAGAATTTTTTTTTTTTCACAGAGGGAATTTGTGCAGCGTCTTTTTTCTTTCTTTTTTAAAACTAATATTAAAGAGTAAAATATATTTTTTAACCTTTTGTTTTATTTTACCCAAGAGTTTTGTTTACAATTTATAATTTAGTTTTAAACAACCATTGTGTATCTGACCAACCCATAATCAGGCGGGGGGTTTTTTTTGTTTGTTTGTTTTTTTCTCCAATGTGAACTTTCCATATTAACATATATTATATAGTTGGCAGCGCCCCATCCTTCAATTAAAGCCTAATTGCAAAGCCTGCAACAAAGACATCTTCATAATTCCAAATAAACCACAGTGATGCAATTAAGAAACTATACAAATGTACTCTTTCTTTACTTTTTGAATAATTCTGAATCTTCTTCCATATTATTTGACTGGGATTGGGCTCGACAGATCGCTAAACACTTGAGTACCAATGTGTAATTGGGCTGGTCATTTATAACTGTCTAATAAGAAATTTGTGGAAGCTGGAAATCAATTTTCGCAGTTCATGTTTAATAAATGGTCTTTTTTCGGGCTGGATGAAAAGGTTTGAGTTCTGAAAGTTATAATAAAACTAAATAGAAAAGATAAACGTGTAAATATAAAGTTGGAATGTGACATGACATGATCTGTTTAACTTGATTTGAAGCCGTTTTCATTTTCTTTCCAATTCTTTGTGGCTTGATATGAGGGTTCAGACTGTGCTGCGTTGGACGCATATGGCCAAGTGTATAGGGTGAGTGGGACGATGGGAAAATTCCAAAATTGTCAGTCATGTCAAGTCTGAACAGGGGGATTGTAGAATGTCTATCATGAGTCACGCTTTTGTTCGGATTGGAGAGGATAGATAATAAAGGCCATACATCTGCAGTAATTGATTTGACAGGCTTGTTAGCGTGACAGCATGAAGTGGTAGTGGATCCTCTGGCTGATTTCCAGTGAAAGAGATTATTTATTAAGTGGGTTTAAAGCTTTCAGTGGCATGAAACTGAGAATTGAATGAAGTGGAAGAGCCAAAGTGTTTGTCTGGCTTTTGTCTAGAAGATGGCAGATTACGCTTGTCATGGGGGTGGGAGCAGTGGGTCAGATCAAAGATACGTGTGGATGTGTGTGCACAGGTTCCTGTGAGGTAGAGTGTATAAGATTGGGTTAAACATGTGGGTTCATTGTGTTCAGGAGCTTGGTGTTTTTAATGTGAGGCTGCAGGCTCATTTTTGATCTCTGTGTAAGGTGAGGGGAGAAAGTGCAGCATTACTCTGGTTGACAGAGTTGCATGTCATTGCTGCAAATGGAGCGCACTGATTGAGTGGTTCTGCATAATGCCCAGCGTCTACAGATATGCCTCCTGCACGTGTGTCTGCCTGCCTGCTGCTTGTGTTCCCATTCCAAAGCAAACATACACATTAACCAGCAAGCTTTCCTCTCAGGTCACACACATACGCATGCACTACACCCTTTTTCACATACAGTAGGTGCACACACACACACACACACACACACACACACACACACACACATACTGCCTTCAACCATGAAAAATGCTTTTACTCATAACTTTTGTTAGTAAGTCATTTTTGGGGGACAGTAGACATCTTTTCATTCATCTGTTAATTTTATGCAGTAAAAATGCACTCCATATATAAAATTATTTGAATGCAGTTGAGCATGTTTACTTTATGAAAAAAAAACTAATGTGTTTTAAGGTCAGTAAGTAAGTTAAAACGTCAATTTTAGTTTTTTATGACAAGGCAAGATTGGTTCAGGTTGAAAAATGCCATGTTAAAAACGGATTTTGCTATGGATACACACATATTAGAGAAGGGGGAAAAATTATAATTATTATGATTAACTAATTGAAATGTATTTTAATATAGATTACTATGTATAAAATCACATATTTAAGGTGTTTAGAACATAATTTAGTACTTTTTATTTGATGGTTACATTACATCATTCAATTTAAACTTTTCTTGAAAACCATCTGAAACCACCATGAGTGTAAAGATTACATTTCTAAGAACTTGCCCTGTGCATTTTAAACTAGATTTTTCCTTTATTGGACTCATTTGTCATTGAATATAGTCTAAATATTGCAAAATAATATCTAAATATTGATTCTTTCGTATGGTCATATATGTAACTTCATTTCAGCAGTCAGCAACATGCTGTGATTTAGTGACTCTTGTTTTTATATTTTTGCATTTGGTTGTTTGTGAGACAGTATGAAGTGAGACTGTATGATTTTGTCAACATTAGAGGTTGTGAAAGAACAAGACTGTAAATCTCGCTGCAAAAATACCACCATCTTACACATAGCCCCAATTATATTTGCGTTTAAAAGACAAAAGAGCTTCATTTGCACATAGCACACCTGTTTCTATGTTGAACGTAAACAGGAAGTAAGCATTTATACATGTAGTGCTCTATTTCCCGGCATGCATATGCATGGACTTGGTGGCATTCTTTCCCTGCTTGTGACAGCAGGCTTACTTGTGCATTGAATTAGAGTGTGTTCGTTTGGCTTGAGTGTTATTAGAAAACTGTGTCCGGGGCAGAGTGCTGTTATTATGAGTATCACAAGTGGTGATTTTGCACTTCACACACAAACTTCTTTCCTCCCATTCTCTCCCTATGAGTCTAATGATTATCTCTTCTTCTCAAACGAACAGTCACTTGACTCTGCGTACACTAGCTTTACTCGCCCTCGCCCCCCTCCTTCATTCTAGCGTGTCCCGCCTGAGGAAACCACATCACTGACATTCTGAGCATTCTTCTTTCTTTCTAAATGCCTCTCCCTCCCTCATCTCTCAGCACAACAGCAAAGGACTGGTGAGTAATTTACACCTGGCCTTAACATTGGACCGATCGACTGCATCCCTCACTGTATCATCCGCAAGTTGACACACTCTAGGTCAGTGTGGTCAAATTTTTCTTGTCAAATACTTGCTAAAAAGCTAATTTAATCAATTTTAAGAAGAAATTTTTGAGTTGTGTTGCTTTTAAGAGCATCACACCTCATGCCTTATATGCTTTATGTAGTTTGCACTCATTTTTGTATATATTTGGTATAAATTGTTTCTATATACACTACTGTCCAAAAATTGGGGTCATTTTTTGCATAGATGCATTAAATTGATCACAAGTGACAGTTAAGACAAATAAATGTTACAAAAGATTTCAAATAAATGGTTCTAGTTTAATTCTTTCAATTAATCAGAATCCTGAAAAAAATATATGACTCTTGGTTTCCACAAAACTATTAAGCAACACAAATTGAGCACAAAATCAGCATATTAGAATGATTTCTGAAGGATCATGTGACACTGAAGACTGAAGTAATGGCTGCTTTGCCATCACAGGAATAAATGACATTTTAAAAAACATTCCAATAAAAATATTCACAATATTAATGCAATATTGTATTTTTGATCCCTTAAAGCAACCTCAAGGAGCAGAAGAGTTAATCTTTTCAACCCTCTCCTCACAATGTTCATATATAAATATTATTTTGATTGTACAATGTGACAAGAAAACCAGTGATGAGGCACATTTATCATTTTTGATGTGGTGGTTTTGCTTCCACCTGGTGGTTGACAGTGTGCTGAGAGTAAAAGGAAGCGAGTGTATCATCCATCAGTGTAGTTTTACTCGAACCCCCACTAAATAAACATATAAATCACCTCCACTGGGCCAGTAACCACCCAGGAGCTTGTTTTAGGTAGAAGACTGCTGAACTTTGGCATTCCTGTCAATAAATAACCTAAATCTCTGAGGTCTTCTCAGTACTGCTGAGAGTCAGGTTACAGAAGTGTGTGAATATGGGATCATCAGGTCAAACGTATGGAAAAAGTATATAAGACAAAAACATATATATTTATTATAAAAGATGATGAAATGAGCATTTATTTGAAGCCCAAAGCAACATCGCCTTCTTTTATTGATTCATTCTTTGGCTCAAACAGTAAAGTAGCATCTTTTTGTTTGCCTCAGTCATGCTCTTAATCTGTGAAATTTACAACCTTTTCCATACATACCAGAGTTGTTTGTGGTCTCGTGTGAAACTAGGCCAGCACCAGACCAACACTGTTAGTGGCTTTATTTCAAACAGAGCTTTGCCAGACGTCGACTAGCCGGTGACTTCATGTCTGTGCCGACCAACCGGAGCAGGCAATGGTGAAGCTAGTTTGTGGCTCCATTCTCCCTCTACACAGAGACATGAATCTGCTGCTTGCAATTTTGCATCTTTATTTCCACTAGCAAATGCTAAAGCTGTAAAGCTATAGTTTTACAGTTTTATGCTTATTTTACTTTATTTTTATGAGTTGGCAATGAGGAAACCTGTTCCCGCTTCAGAGTAAAAAAGTATACAATGGAAAAAGTATGCATTGCAAATTATCTTATTTTGAAGTCAGCATAAAATGAAACCATGTCTATTTTCAAAATGCATGTTATCATCCATGAGTGTTTTTATAAAAAAAAAATATATATATATATATATATATATAATTTGTCATTTTTAATCAAAGAATCAAATGATCTTCTGGTGAAACAACAGACTTCTCTCTGGTGACGTATGCTGGACTTCTCCAGAAATTGAGTCCACAGAAACCCCATCACTTTCTTACTATTAACAGCAAGCTTGTATTCAGATCTGCCTTCATCCAATCAACAACCACTGGAAAGAACTAAGTCTTGCCCTACATTTTTTCCTACCATTCTAAACAGTCCCATGTAAATATTTGTGGTGTCTTATTAAACTCCACTGTTCTTCCTCTTTATGCTCTTTCTAATTCTAGCTTTTTTCTTTTTATCAATTCATAGTTGACACGTCTTGGGAGTGATGCACTGGCTTCCCCTGGTTGCCATGGTGATTGCCTCGGCCATGCCTTTCTCTCAAAGTCCTGTGCCCAGGCTTGTTGTCGCGGCGATAGAGCCTGGCAGAAACGACAGCAACATCAGCATGCCGACCAACACATCAGTGGACAACGACTCCCCTGATGCTGTTTCTCACAACAACTACAGCACACATGACATAGCTCCTCACAGAACAGTCGATAAGCAGAGCACGCTTGAGGAAGACCATATATCCAAAGATAGAGCAAACCGAGAGAATCTTCTAATAGGTGGAGGTAGGACTACCGGAGCAGATGCCTCCAGGCCGCATGAACCCAGGAAATACAAATCACAAAAAATACTGGCTGAAAAAAGCCATGATATTCTCAAGGACTATCAGCTTGAAAGTAGCCAGTTTCATGAAGAAAGCAGTATTGAGGCAGAGACTTTTCTTAAAGATGACAGGAACGCAAGAAGTCCTATGGTCTCTCTGCAGAGTTCTCCAGTGCAGGAACATCTGGACGAAGCTCAAACGGTTGGGAGCACCAATGCTAAAGAAATGGTGCAGCAATATGGAGGGTTTGGAACAGAACAGGGCTTTAAGTTTGATGACATAGGCCTACGAGAAGAAGATCAGCTGCTTTTGCTGGACGCCAATCCTCGGGTACTTTTCTCCCCGGCCCTCTCCCCACCCAAACACCCACCTCTGCTCTTAATGCTGGAGTCAGGCTTTCTGACCAATGACGTTGAGGATGAGGAAAGCCACATGATGGATGCTAACACCTCTGCTCACAGAGGAGACAAAGACACATACAGGAACTTACTCTTGGGCCTTTCTGATTCTGATGGCCACATTCCAAGGGTCCGCCGCAAGCGTCAAGCCGCCCACAGCGCACAAGGCATGGCACGCTCCGTATGTGAGGCCGAAACCAGGTGGGTGACCAAGAAGACCGCGGTGGACTTACTGAGCAACACCGTCACTATTCTGCCTGAGATCCCGACCCAGACTGGGCCACTCAAGCAGCGTTTCTACGAAACAACGTGCCGTAAGCCAGATCCAAACAGGAGAGGTGAAGTGCAGGCGGTGGAGGGGGCCAGCTGCTTGGGGGTGGATAAGAAACACTGGATGAGCAAGTGCGAAACCAAACAATCGTACGTACGCGCACTCACCTCAGATGAAAACAAGAGGATAGGATGGAGGTGGATCCGTATTGACTCCTCCTGCGTTTGCGTGCTGCTCACTAGAGGGACGTACAACACTAAGAAGTTGGAGTGAGGAAGAGAGCGAGAAGGCAGAAGGGACAGCTAGCTTGGACTGTCTGAACATAGGATTGACACGGAGTTGATAGATCATGTGAATTCTGAGTGTTTGAGGAGCTGTATCTGTTCTGGTCCACTGTGTGGGGGATATTTCGTTTCCAGATGTTCCCACATATCTATAGCTGTACCCCAGTGTCTTGCTGAGGACAGCCATGGAAATCACCCTTGTGTTGCTCAAAACCTGATGTTTGTCACTCTTAAACGTGTTAGAAATTCATTGCATTAGATACTGGCAAAAAGGCATCTGCAAACAAATAATGCCAGTAAATAATTTTCACTTTTCCAACCAACAAGTATGAAGTCAGTTCTCCTCAAGTTTATGCAGATTTCCTAGCACAATAACTGCCTTTGTAGTTCATTATAATAGCATACGACTGTGTCTTCATTTTAAACAATATTTATAGACCGATAACAAAAGTGTACGTGTGCTGATTCTTTAAAGGAAATGCCTCATGTTTTGATATTTTCACATGTAATGCAAAACAGCAATACAAGTGAACTGTCTGGGTAATATATAGTCTTTGACGATATTCCTCAAGTCATGTGAGGATGAGGTTGATTCACTTTTTTTTCTAGGTGCATTCTCTGTAACTTATATGTGTTTCATGAAACAGTATACGGGTTGAAGTGATATGAGGTGACGATGAATTCCTCCGCTCTGCTGTCATTCCTCCGGTCCATATCCACGTCTGAACTCACACAAGCAAGAAAACCTCAATACCGAAATCCTTTTTTCTTCTTCTTACTTTTCATATATTGTTGCATTTGTTTTATTGTATCTATAGTATACAGTCAATAAGTTATTACTTCTGAACTAGTATGTAAGTCTAAGTACTTGATATTAATATATTTCTTTATAAATGTACAATAAGTGAAACATATACATCATGCAAATATATGTTTATTTATAATAACCAAAAACAATTAAGCTGTTTAGTGGTCAGCAGTGGTCCTTCAAATGCCTCTCCCAAAACATGAGCCTCTTCGGTTTCGGTGTCAGAAACGATGGTTCACCCATGTACTGTCCACTCAGCAACTGTACAGAAATACAGTCCAAAAAATGAGTGTTGGATGAAATGAACTGTATTCCAGTTCCCTGGTTACTGTATTAAGAAAGCTGTGGAAGTCAGTACACAGGGTTTGATGTTATTTTTCACATTGAGTCATTGTAATAAAAGTATTATGCAATCTTTGTAAGGTAGATACTTTTGAATATGATTTTATTTTTTAAGTAGATGGAAGAGCAAGAGGTGCTTTGGTAAAATACAAAGCGGAATATATGATTGTATTTCTTTGATTTGCAGTTGTCGAATATAAAATCTAAAATCTTACTTTGCACACAAATTAGCCTCTCAAAATCACGAGCACGCCAAACTCTTTAGTACCATTAGGAACACTTTATTTTATTTTGATTTTCATCATCTTCATTATCATTATTGTTTATTTTGCAGACATCATTTTCAATTTGAACCACTGTCATCCTCATCAACAGTAATGGTTTGTTTTCAAATCATAACACAATTTTGTCAAAATGTACACATACAAGTAGCATATTTTAATGACCGTGTTTTTAATATTTCATATTTACGCTTTAAACTAGATCAAATAAAATGACAGTCAGAATTATTAAATGAACATGTACATACAGTTATTCAATACATACATACAGAAAATAAATAGTTATCATAAAAAATAAAAATGAAAATACACACATTTTACAAATTGTTCCCCAAGCTCTTAACCTCATATGTTAATGTACACATAATTTTTATTTTTAACTCCATATTGTCTTGTTCCCCAGTAGGTTTAGTTTGTTGTCGTCTTGGTTGTTTGACATGCATCGCAACACAGAAGCTAAACATTTTCTCTCACTTGTTTTCCCCCCGGCCCTTCCCCATTTCTCCTCCTCGGTTCACCTCTGCTCATCTTTTATGGCTTGCGTTGTTAGAACGATTCTGTCCATCAGGACTCATTTCTGCTGGTCACTTGCTTTGTTCGCAAGCATCTTCCCTCGCGCATCTGTCTCTCTGCCACCACCAGCTTCCCTTCATTTGCTGACTTTTAGTCTTTAATCGAAATGTTCGAAAATGTAAAAAAACACCTAGTAGTAACTGAGCAAGAATTGTGTCCTTTGCAGTCTCATGTGTAGCTCTCACTGCTCAGCTTGTGCCGATTGAGAAACACATCCAGCGAAGTGTTGGCCTCACACAGCCTGGCCCCTCCACTGTGCTCTGAAGGACTTCCTCTGAACCTTACCGTATGTAAACATCCCTGAAGTCCAGGTCGAGTTGCCACAAACATCCTTTGCTATCGATAGACTCAAGAGACCAACTGCAGGCAGTTAACGAAAGCCATTCTGAGGAACTAGGGCTGCGGGCAGCGCCATTGAAACGAAGGATGGAAAGACGCGAGAGTTCATCTACAGACGTCCCATCAGCACAGACAAAGGAAGAGAGAACGACAGAAAGAAAGAATAAACAGTCATCCGATTCCTCCAACCATCCCATTTCTTACCACTCTCGTGTCATACATTCTTCATGTCTTTTGTCGTCCTTTTTTTTGTTCTTTATTTGTCTCTTTCTCCATCCCTCTTCTGTTATTGCAGAATGGTCAGACCAGTAGAGTTATATTTATAAATGTATATATTCATTGCTTTTTTTCTGCTTATCCCCCCTCCTCCCCATGAATGAAATGTAAAGCCGGTTCCAGCTCTCTGACAACGGCGCCCCCTGTGTGCGAGAGACAGAATTACAACACATTGATAAAGTATCAATAAAGACCAATTTATGGAAGCCAATTTCCACCAAATAAGAAAACAATCATGTCATAACTGAGATAAGTCGTATCCGAGATAAAGACAAAATGGTGTAAGTAAAAACTATAACATAATTATGACATGAAAGGCATAATTATAAAACTAAAAGTTGAAATTATGAGTTAATAATGACACAAAAAAAATCATTTATGAAGCCATAACTGACAAAAATAAAAATAGGCAAAATTATGAGTCTACATGATTATTACTAAAATCCTTCATGACAAAAAGATTCAGCTTGGTATGTCACAATTTAAACTTTTTTTCCCCACTCATAATTATTACATTTAATGTCATAATTATGACTTTTTATGTCATATATAAAATTTACCAGTGTATATACCAGTGAAAATAGGCTTCCGTACAGATGGAATCTGCAGACTTAAAAAAAAATAATAATTCTGATCTGAATTTGGGAGAAATTGTGCATGTTAAACCATTTATTGTAAGTGAGCTGAAACATTATCTTGAATGAACAAACGAGGGGTGTTTATGTGTGAAGGACTTAAGAACTCTACAAGATTCCCTGTAGGCCTGATAATGATTCACACACAAACACAAATCCAAAACACACGATGAATCGCAATAAAAACAAGAAAAGCAACCCTTTCCAAAACAAGTTTAATGATACAGACATATAAAGAGCATGTCTTACTCTCTCATAGCAACTAAAGGAAACCCAACAGAATGCTAAAAGTGCATCGGTCAAACTTCTGGTGATTTGTGTATTTACATGCATCAGCATGCAGAGGGGAATCAATAACAGAGGTGTACTGCACATCTTGGGGGCCCTGCCCACACATGGTCATTAAATACTTTCCTTTTGTTCAGAAACAAAAGTAGCTTTTTATATTTACAAAGTCTGGTGGGCAAACTATTTTTATTTGTTTTGAATAATTTACTATAGTATAAAATCTCTATATATAACAGATAAAAAAAAAAATCTAGCTAGCCGTGTCTCACCTTGGCAGTCCCTCAACAGGAGTAGGTCCTCACTGAGCCAGACTCTGCCCTTGAAGATGCTAAAGAAACAGACACGTGAGAGATAGAGTTGCAAAATGTATTTCTAAACAACATTATACAGCATCCACTTCTGCATAAGATAAGGAAACGATGTTATTACAACGTTTATCTGACAACTAACACAACATCACTCTGTCATAAAGTTATTTCAGACTTCATTGCCGGGATTTCCACAAAGCCATGCTTATCCTCAGTCCTGGGTATTTTTCGACTAGTCTTTCCTCTTATTTATCATTTCTTATCTGAATTATGGTATATTCTATTCTATTGACTGCCGTGAAATAGTAAAATGTACTGTATGTCTTCTTACTGGTCATGTGTGTGTGTGTTGTATTTTATATGTTGCTATGCTATATTTTTCACACACACACACACACACACACACACACACACACACACGCACGCACGCACACAGGCATCAAATAAAATTCATGAGGTACTATAACTGAAAATATCTCGACATCTTGTAGCTGTATCTAGTTTTGTAAAACTTATTTGTCAATGAATCTTATAATATTCAGAGTGCCATTCAAAAATGTCACAAACCCAAAGAGCACGGAAATTTGGCTAAATCCTTCGAAACAGTTCAAAACAGCACATTTTTAATGCTTAGCACACGTGCCCGTGACACGTCTGAGCTGCAGTGCTCCTGGGAACTGGCCTGTGTCAGTCCCTTCTTTCCATCCAACTACTTGCTTGTGCAATCAAAGCATAAAAATCTTGATATTACAGTTTCTATTTCTCAATATTTAGATCACTTTTTTTAAACTCTTCACACAGTGAGCACGACAGCAGTCTCTGCTTGGTCACAAAATACATTCATTGACTACATCTTTCAGTTTACATGAATTTCTTTCTTACTCAGACATAATCGCCACAAAACCTCAATTTGCCTGTATTGTTAAACTTCAAAGTTTTAACACCTAACACACAACTGAATAAGACAGCTTTTTTTTTTTACAGTAATACCATACTGAAATATATTCCGAATCTATCAAATAAAATACTATAAAAACAATTAGATGTAGCTGGTTCTTTCACTGCAATCTATACGAAAATGGACAACTTACAACCAATTTTGAACCATAATGTAAACGCGGACCATGTAACATATACTGCAGTGAATACTAAACAGTAGACAGCTGTCACTCTTGTTTTGTAAAGATATGTAACAAAAGTAAACACTAGATGATGTCACTTGTCGTTCGTGTTTTTAGGTCATCGTTTTGTGAGTGACAAAGCTTCGCATGTGTTTTGGAAGAATGACTTGAATTGAGACATCTATGAAGTATTCCTAGTAGATTTTTTTTAAATTTGTCCTACCGGAAAAACGGTAATGTGATTATTAAAACAAAAAGTGTGCCTTCCCAGGGGAGGACGTGTGGTCTCACCATCACTCTGGACCTTCCTCAGGGTGACTGAGGGGGTAGAGATGGCTGAGGCACGGAAGTTAGCAGGCAAGGTCTCTGAGGAGTCAGAGGTCACGCCCCTCAGATCTTTCTCCCGGAACATCTTCCTCCAAGAAGGGGAGCGGGTGAACGTCTTGGTGCCATCCTAGAGCACACAAGAACAGAAGAAAAAAGATCAGCAGTCTGAGGAACAGAATCATATTAGTCGCTCAACAGAGAATAATTATGAACTCAATTATCAGCCATGTTACTTCAATACAAAAAGAAAAAACTGGCTGCTGAATCAATCTCCTGTAAGAGGAGGGTCATTATACTGCTGTTTGCATTTCGGTGGTGGGAGGTAAAGGATGATCAAAATCCAGCTGTGCTCAAGCCCCATGGTGCTCACCTCATCTGGCCTCCTCTCTGTTCCCATGGCGATAAGAGAGTTATATTCCTTCTCCAGAAGCTGTCGTGCCTGGATGTGGAATAAACAGAGTTTACATGTAATCAGCCCGGTCCGGTCAGGGGTAGAGAGTAGGTGCTGCTTTCATCTAGAAAGCTCTTCATGTTTGGAGACTTGATGAATCAACAGGGTTTGTTTTCATGCAAAAAAAAATACATCTACTGTATTAAAAAGACTAACTGTATATATAAATATAAAGGCTGTCAATATCTAAATATTTATTTGTGCCCCCCCTCCCTTGCAAGAAAAATGGTTTCTTGAGATAAAAGCGTCTGGTGAAGTAATACATGTAAATGCAAGTTAATGTGTAGGAGATATATAGGTCATCATGTGAAAGTGTGTAAAACACAGATGTATATTTGTGAGGAGTCCTATCACTGCACCTGTGTGTTCTGATTGGGTATCTGCAGGAGCAGAGCGAGGTCAGTGTAATCAAAGGTGTCGTCCAGGGCGAGCAGGGCACCATGCACACCGATCTCAGTCAGATTATCTGCATACTCCTTCAAGCCGATGGACTGCACCCAGCACATAACACGCTCGTTTGACCACACCATCACATCTAGACAGGAAACACAAGGGCTGGACTATGAACAGAGTTCCAGGAGGGTGATAACCACTGATCATTATCACTGGATAATGATCGATTTCCATCTTGGGTGATGCCTCTGGATTTCATCTTTTGTTTCAGTTGCTCCTGATCTTTCAAAGGGACCTCTCATGGCCAATGCACATTTAGACACATGTGTTTTTGTTTCAGACAAAGTCTTTGTCTCTGTTTTGTGTTTCTAGGGGATTCCAGGGACTTTGCATTTGTTTTGTTGATTCAGCTTCTCAAAGCCAAAGTTCAAAGGAAGGAATGAAACCATGGAAAACAGTTAAACCGTTCCTAGCGAGTCATTTACAGTGTTGATATCAGTGTCAGTTTTAAAAAAAAACACCCTCACAGCTTCAGGTACAGTAACTGCATATTCTGTAGATTTCTGTCTGTACATGGCAGAAAAGCTATGGATGGCAACATGCCCTGTACTAGGGGCCTGGTTTAGCCAGATTTACTATCGTTAAATAAAACTAAAACTTCTACAAACAATTGTCATTAGTTGAAATAAAGCTGAAAAAGAAAGAAAGAATAAGAAATAGAAATAATTTTTTTTTTTTAATAAAAACCTTAAATTAAGGAAAATGTATAAATGTTGCCTTGGTAAATACTGAAATAGGTTAAAGTGAAAGCGCTAAAATTACAGTGCTAAACAAAAATATTAAAAAACTAATAAAAAAGACAAACGCACATAACAAAATTACTAAAATTAAAATATACAAATAAATCTAATTCCAAATATTAATAAATGCTATTATAGTATATAAATAATACCAAAATAACACTTGGTTACATGTCTTAGTAAACCACAGTTAATAATCCATTTCTATGTTTAAAAAAAGAGGAATATCCAACAGATCTCGCTGTTGATTGTTTAGTGTGTTTTCATGTACTGTAGTTGGAAATGCACTGATTTTAAAACAATAAAATGCCAATAAAAGATAAAAGTTTGATATAATAAAATTCTACACTATCTTCTAAATATAAACCACTAAAAACAATTGCTTGGAATACAGCAGGTATATTTAGGCATCAAAACATTAGATTGCAAAGTATGAAAAATGGAAATGAATTTTTATATTTACTTAAGATTACAGTTAACTGTTTTAAATTAATAGTATTTTTAAAGACCCACTTTGCATGCAGCAATGCACACAAAAGTATCCCTTCACTAGTGAGCAGGGAAATGTAATGCATGCTTAATATAGTCTGAAATGGCAAGAAGGCATCTGTGTTGGTATGCGATGAATAACTTCTAGATCAGCAAAGGCATCTGTTTCTAATCAAGGTACTGAATGAGGCGGTAACTGCACCTTTAAAACAACTCACAACTGTGAGATTAATAATGCGATCTGTGCATTGTGCTTTGATCAGTTTCTCTTCAAATGTGAAATCTCTATTGTGCCATTGAATCCTGTGCATAATGGAAGGCTGGGCTGCTCAACGCTTTCCAGACGTCATTACTGGTAATGTATGTTATTATTAACAAATGCATTCTGTGTAAACACCCTTCCTTTCTCTTTTTGCCATAATCTCATTCACTGTCTGATGTTTTGATGAACTGTACATTCCACCGGTGACTGTTATTGCTTTTTCCTTTTTGTACATTTTGTTTATCAGACTGTTCTGCTGTATGACTTGATTGATGATGCAAAGCAAAAGATTAATACGATAAAATCCAAAGAGGACTTGGAAAACCACCAGAAAATGTCCTGAAATTCATGCTATACCAAGTTAGAATAACTTTTGAAGGACATTTTTTCTGGATGAACTAGTAAAGGAAAGAATAGAAACTGTACACTAGCAATCAAATGCTCTAAGTCGAAAAATATTTTTAGTTGTTATATATTTAGTATATTTGCATATATTTAAATTTATATATATTTAGTGTTAATATTATGACCATTTAAAATAATGTTTTCAAGCTCATAGGGGGGGTCATATGATGTGGTTTAAATTTTTTCTTTCTCTTTGTATTGTTACAAGCTCTTGGTGCATAAAGAAGGTCTGTAAAGTTGCAAAGACTATAGTCTTCAATCTTTATAATAGTTAAGACTCATCCACGCCCTCCTAAAACGCCTTGATTAAACACACCCCGCATGTCTTCGTCACGATGTGGGATGATTGGCATAACAACGACCAAATGTTCACGCAAAGAAAGAAGACGTAACCTTTGATTCTCTCTGTTGCCGCAGCGCCATGTTGTGGAGATGCTGTAAATTCCCTCAGGTGTGTGATTTCACATAGAGCAGCTGTTACTACACAGAGCCATTGTTAACTGAGAAGCTGCGCAAATCCACGTTCATCATCAGCATTTATTTGCGCAACTAGTCAGTTAACAATGGCTCTGTGTAGTAACAGCTGCTCTATGTGAAATCACACACCTGAGGGAATTTACCGCTGATTAGAGAACCGGTTTTACTGACGAGATGTGCATTAACAATCGGCCGATCTCGATCGGTGCACCCCTAGTTAAGGGGCCTAACAAGATCCCTACAATGACAGGGCACCCTTGTACTCAATGTTAGGCATCTCTGTCAGCAACAGTAAGCAGGTTAAAAAAAGAGATGAAGGAAAAGATTAAAAAAAAAAAGAAGAAAACCTTTATTCTGGTGCTGGCTCTCATCTCTCCTCCTCTCCAGCTCCTTGCGGTCATAATTGAGGCGCTTCAGGCACATGATGCCATAATGCAGGCTCACCCTGTGGGGTCGAAAGGTCACAAGGATCAAGAGAGAGGTTGTGGGGCTATCTAAATTCATTAGAGCACTCCACTCTGACAAACTGTTACAAGAGCTGACTCCAGGCACATTAGTGATTAGGAAAGGCCCTAAGACACACACCTGCACCATCAGAATAACTGATTGCCATTGGATGGAATGAGATGTGGCAGCATTTAACAGATGGGGAGAGGGAGACAGAAGATACCTGTGGAAACTGTCCACCATTTTCAGCTGCCCACGCAGCTCTTTCTTGGTCAGATGGTCCAACATGCGGGCGTCCACCAGTGACTCCATGAAGTAGCTTCTGTACTGGGGCAAACCCAGGCTGGGCAGCCAATCATTGCCCACCCACTCATGGTTCATATCTCCATAAGCCAGGATCTTAAAACACACTTTATATCACAACTGTATTCCAGTTCATTCCTTACAATGTGTAACAAACTTTAGGGCTTAAAATTCAAATTCTGGGCCAGTTTATAAAACATCACTTGCCTTATTTGATCAGCACTATACATATTCAATCTTTTGATCATGTTCATGAATTTTTGTGCCTAGAATAAAAACCTAAAAACAAAATGACTTCAGTTTACTAAAAACTAAACTAAAATGAAAATGATAACTGAAAATATATCAAATAAGCACTAATTCAAAATATTAAAGTACACTTTAATAGTACAAAAAAAAATACTAAAATAAAACTGGCATAAAAAGCAATGATTGCTATTAAATCTATTACTGCACATTTTCTTTTGTAAAGAAAATGTTTAACTTAACTAAACTAAGCTTAATTTTTAATAAAAAAATGCATATATTTAAAATAAACATGAAATAACAGATATATTATTTAAAATGTTAAATTGTAAACAATACATTCATATTTGTTTATTTTAAACATTTATTATTAATTTTATTATTATTCAATGTACATTTAACATTGAAATTGAAAACCAGAAATTTTAATTCATAAAACAGATATATTAATATTTTTGGCCTTGAAACCAGAAAAAAATCCTTACTCTTGAGCTCTGAACTACCTTCCATTTATCAAAAATTAACAGCACTTAAATGATTCTTATGTGATTTTGATACAAATACACACTTCATTTACTCTTAAAGATAATTTAGTCTCAACAATCTGATAGCACCAGCATCAGTTTGAAAGTGTTTAATGGATGTATTGACGTTACTCACCTGATCCCAGCTGATCTCTTTCAGCTCCTTGTGTGCAAAGGTGATAGCATGATAGGAGAGAGGTGAGGAAGAGGAGATAAGGAATGCAGCAGAGGGGCAGCGGGAAAGACACATCGATGGACAGGAAGAGGGAAGAAGAATGAAGAGGGAAAGCAGGAAGAGAGGTACAAAGGGAGGAACAGTTTGTTAGTGACCGGGTCATTAGTTGGAAGCAGTTCACACTGAAACAGAAAAAAGAGGGAAAGTTGAGGATGTTCAACGCTACAGTCTAGCCAGACACACAGAGGGGGAGAGAGAAAGAGAGAGACACATCAACACATGTCTGATCACTCCACTCTCTCCTCGTGCTGCTTCTCATACTGTCCACTAGGGGGCAGAGCGCTTTACAATCTCGTCTCATTGAAATGTTCTTTTTTTTTAAAAACTGGAAAACAGTACAGTATAATTAATAAAGAAAATTTCACAAAATGAAGATAGGTTCCAAAACAACCCTTACGAAAAATAAATTAATTAAAGAAAGTCAAGAGCTATACTTGTGCTCCGGGAATCCACGATTTCATTGTTATGCTGTAGGGGGCGCTATTACACATCTTCTGTACAGAATTTCCAAAACGAAGAATAAACCGAAACAACTGATGCTTCCACATATAGATATGTATAGGTAGATTCCCCATTAGACTGCACCAAGCCAAAGTCTCTTTAAGACAAATGAAGTCACTCGGCGGTCATCTTTGAAATGCCTCTCGGGCATCCAAGTGCAGCTCCTATCTCTTTGAATGGGGAAACATCAAATTCTGTTGTAAAAACCGCCGGGATTTAAATTCCAGATGAAACGGGATAACCTTTCACAGGTGAGAATGTGTTGGTTTGTTTTTAAATGTATTAACTCAATATTACAAGTTTTGAAACATTGGTAAGTTACTGTTATGGTGAATGAGGTCATGTTGACGTATAGCAGCCCATAGAAACAGTCTCTAATGAGGCATCTACATATACCATATTTTCCGGACTATAAGTCACACTTTTTTTCATAGTTTGGCTGGTCCTGCGACTTATAGTCAGGTGCGACTTATTTATCAAAATTAATTTGACATGAACCGAGAGAAATGAACCAAGAGCAATGAACCAATAGAAAACATTACCGTCTCCAGCCGCGAGAGGGCGCTCTATGCTGCTCAGTGCTCCTGTAGTCTACACTGAAAACATAGGGCGCTCTCTCGCGGCTGGAGACGGTAATGTTTTCTCTTGGTTCTTGGTTCTAAATAAATGCGACTTATAGTCCAGTGCGACTTATATATGTTTTTTTCCTCATCATGATGTATTTTTGGACTGATGCGACTTATACTCAGGTGCGACTTATAGTCCGAAAAATACGGTATATATCTATGTGTTTCCTCACGTAATCCAACATGAGCATCAGACATAAATTGGCATCAAACCTGTTTAACATTGTGGAATAAAATGTCGACCCATGAAGAGGTAATGACTGTCAAGCTTTGGGGTGTCGATCGACTCCATCTACGTTTTGATTATCACTCTGAATCTAATTCAGTCTTTTTTCAGCCTTTTTTTTGTTTCAAAATGTTTGTTAATTTATTTATTGTTTATTCACAAAAGTTACATTCATGTGTTTAAGAAAAAAAACATGCATGATGCTAAAATAAAATGTTTTTTTTACAAGATACAGATACCCTGTTCTTTCTTTTGTTGTTTTGTATGTTTAGATATTAATTTAACATAACATATATAAATTAATACCTAAGTATGCTTAAAATATGATGTAAAGTTCACTCAAAGAAACCTTACAAGGTTTCTTTTTTAAGAGGTTTTGTGTCAATATCCATTTTTTAAATGTATTCTAGTAGTTGATGTCTTCGACACACATTATTCGGATCTGTTACATCTACTTCTCCCAAACTAGTAATCTAATCGGAGCATCAATAAGTACTGAGAGAATACAAAAAGAGTGTACTAACTGGTTTGGTTGCTGCGGTCAGGGACTCCATCTCAGCATGGGTCATCCACACGTTACTGGTTGACTGTGGTAAAAAAAAATACACAAACAATTATCAGGATTACTGTTTATTAGGGTTATGTAGAGTGGGGTGAAAATATCTAGGATCATGCTTAAAATAGGGATTCAAACTCTAACATAAACTCTAATAACTACAACAAAGTATTTTTATGATGTAAAATGAATAAGAAATATTCATGATTCTGTACTCTTTCTAGACCACTAACTACATAAGTCAATTTGTGATATTGTTAATGTGACTCTTTGTACAGATGTTCTTGCTTCAACAGAAGCATAAAATGCTTTTCTGATCATTCTTCAGTCAAGCTGGAGAATATGAGTTCATACAGCTCGAACGCTGATGTCAAGAAAACAAAAATGGGAAAAAAAACATATTACATTACTACATTTTGACTTTTACAGTCTGGGATCTGTAAGATTGCTTTTTTTAAAGAAATTAATACTTTAATTTAGTAAGGATGCATTAAACATATATATTTAAATGTAAGCAGTTATATAATATTTCCCAATATTCCGTTTTTACTGTATTTTTGATCAAATGTGTAAATTCAGTCTTGGTGAGCAGAAGAGACTTCTTTCAAAACCAGTTAAAAATTGTACAGACCTCGAATTTTTGTAGTGTATGTTTATTTGTCAATTCAACTTTTCACTCAAGTTGTTTTGCTGGTAATATTATGTGCAATAAAAAAAATTTAAATATAAATGTTGAGAAGCATTTTATTTGTGGTCTCACATTTTTGAACCCCAAGAATCCTAATTCTTTTATGGTGCATTTAGCATATGTGAGTGTGTGTGAGCGTACAGAGCGTGTGCTGGCCGGGGCCGAGGGGCTGGTCAGGGACACCATCTCCTGAATGGCCAGTCTCAGTTTGAGGCGGTGCAGAGGGTTACTGATGCCGATCTCTCTCTGGATCTCTGTGTCTGACAGGTTAGCCATGATGGCTCCACTCTTCACGTTAGCACGACAGGCTGCCACGTACCATGCTGGCATGCCCACCCAGAGCTAAGAGAGAGAGAGAGAGAGAGGTGACCTCTAGGGAAAGTGCAAAACAAAAGAAAAAGTGCGGACAGGAAGCACCTTTTCTTAGAACATCAAAGTAAGACAGAATGTAATTAGACAGTCGGAAATAATAATGCCATATTTTCAAACATAACAGAAAATATCAATGTAAAGCTAAACAAGCCCATTTTTATCCATTGTAATGCTCAGATATGGAGCCATACTTCCAGCCAGGAGACAACAGTGGGTCCGTCCCAGGATGCAAAGGGTAGCCCCTGTCGGCATGCCTCCTCCAACAGCTCATGCCTAAAAGAAAGGAAGAGATGTTTATTCAGTACAAACAATGACATAGAGTCAGAAGAAAGAGAATACACTTGTCTGGTTTGAGTAAAATTACTTCTTCTTGCTGCGACGGTCCTTGTCCACCGGACCGGCCATCTTAGTGAGTCCGAGGGGATCCACGGAGCCCAGGTCATCTGAGGGGGTCGAGGCTACAGAAGACACACAGAGGATAAGGGTGGCAGGTCAATGAACAGGACTGAAAGAACAGTGGATATTAAACATTTTACTGTCCATTAAGAAACATTAAGTTGTCGAAAACAGTTTATCCTGATGCAGTTAAGAATACCACATAGATTACCATTGTTGCATTGTAGTATAATAATATTTGCTAATCAGTTGATTTCTGAATGATCATGCAACATTGGAGCCTGGAGCAATGATAATGAAAATTCAGCTTTGGCATCCCAGGAATAATAATATTAAAATAGAAAACAGTTATTTTACATTTAATATAATAATAATATTTCACAATATTACAGTTTTTACTGTATCTTTGATCAAATAAATGCATCCTTGGTGAGCCTTAGAGACTTTTTTCAGAAACATTACAAATCTTGCCAAGCGGCTTTTAAATGCTAGTGTACATACAGTATACTAGACATTCAGTTTTTCTTTTCCAGCAGAATGAATCAAACAAATAGTGATGACTCGTGTTGTACTATACAGATTTTTATCTAATCAAATGCTCTCTTGAATGAGAATATCCCTCCCACTTATGCTAAAGGAAATAACTTTCATGTAGCAAATCATGTTGAATGACTGTGACATAAATAAATGTTACTCTTTACTTAAAAAGGCAATGAGCCCTTTGATATTTTTCCTATGCAAACAAATGGTTTCATTAGGAAAGAAGTCAGCAATTTCATAGGGGCCTTAAGGAACATTTCTAGATAATTAAAGTATATTCCTCTGATTTTGTGCAGTGTTCTTTTTTATTTTGTTGTCAAGCACTTTTTCTGTTTTTAAGTTTTTTAAGTAGGACTCACCCAGAGATGCTGACTCACGTCCGGGCTGACCCATTCTGACCTTATCCTTCTTCCCAAAGAGCCGGCCGATGGAAGACTTGATGCTTTTCTTTTTGCTGGCCTTGTGGAGGGAGTCCTGGCTGCTGTTTGAGCTGCTGCCATCAGCTGAGAGACTGGAAAACCACAGAAAGCTCTCTTAAAAAATGTATTAAGATTGAAGTAAGAAGGGCTAGACATTTTCTATAGTTCATTCTCAGAATATCAGTCCTATGTTAAGATGGATTACGGGCCGGGCCAGTTAGCGCACCTGCGGAACTCACGACTGTCATCCAACATTGCACCAGGGTGGGTGTGCGTCATCCTGTCCAATCGCAGAGCACGAGGGGTGGGAGGAGGGGTGGAATCCAAAAGGGCCAGAGACCTGTCGTCATCTTTGTTGTTCTGATGGCCAGAATAGAGTCAGCTGTTTGCACATGTTTATTCAATGTGTGATAGCAATACTTATGAATAATGACACACATGCTCCTACCTGTCTGTCTGTCTCGCGTGCAGGTGAGTGGGGCAGGCGAGGAGTGGAATGCCCGGAGCTGGGTGGAGAGGGCGATGCCAGGGTGGAGGATGTGAGGGATGGGGGGATGAAGCCACGCCCTGTGCTGTCCCGCCCCAGAGAGGTTGGGGGGATGGGGGGGCCGTCCAGAGCCACGCTGCTGACTCTACTCTCGATTTCTTCAGCACGAAGCTCTGTGCTCTCCTTCTCTTCCTGAATCAGCCTGAAGAAAATATGAAAGGAGGGTAAGACAAAGGCTTCTGAAGGTGTCATGAGGCAAGCCTTTTTACAGCAAAAATGACTACTATTCAGCACAAACTATACAGATAAACTAAACTATACAGAATATGAGCGTTAACAATGGACGCTACTGTTCTGTTTATTATAAGCATGCACTGCAGTTTTGTCAACTAATGCTTTAAATGCCTGAGCTCTTTAAACCAGGATGGATTCTGATTGGCTGTCAATGTTTTTATAGTTCACCTGCTGTTAAAAATTGCAATTCTTTTCCCCTGTGTCATTATCATTATATGTAAATATATATTGATCACAAATGCTGTATTCCCTCATACAACATGAAATATTAATATAAATATGAAAATAACACACTTTTGGCTCCAATTTAAGGCCTTAAATTGAAAAAGAACATGGCTTTTTCATATTTACAAAACCTAAAGAGAGAGAGAATGAAACAAAAAGTTTCAAAAAAATTTTTATACAGTAATAGTTTTATTCAGCAAGGATGCATTAAACTGATAAAAAAAATAAAAGTAAATATTTTTGATACAAAATATTTATATTTCAATTAAATGTTCTTTTGAATGTTAGAAAAAAAAAGTTTAAGCAGCATAACAGCTTTGCCATCATGCATCCAGCATGCAACACGATCGAGACTTGCTACTTCCAATACATCCACAACATGCTGCTGTGAGCATGTAAGAAATATTGCTGCTGCAAATATAACATACATGAAATAACCCCCATATAGCTTACATGAATCACCTCATAGCAGCTCTATACAGGTGGAGCTGGGGAAGGTGGCGGGTTTCTGAAGCAATCTGCAGCTGCTACGGTAAGCCCTAGTCATATATTTGAATGATATCTGTGCCATGTGATGATGTCATTAGGTCAGATCAAGTTAGACCTATCGGACTGTGCCATCTAGAGTTTTGTGCCAGAACTCTGTATATATGTATATTTATATATTATGTGTTGTGTAGAAGGTCCAGGTCGGAGTCAGGTGAACTAGGGTTTTCTTAAGACTGAGTTCAAGCAACCTACCAATTAGTCGATTTTGAAATCACTTTTATGCACTGATGTTCCCTGCCCTATACTCTCCTCATCAAGTGTCTCTCCTGATCTTTCCCATTAACCTCCCTTTCTGAGCACTCTCCATTTCAAATGTCTTTCTCATTAAATGAAAGTTTGTTTTTTCAAGCGATCTCAAGGTCCCTCCGTCTGGAGTAAACTCACTTAATCTCTTTGTTGATGGCCTCCAGCTGCTCCTGCAACATGATAGCGAGAGTCTGCACATCTGTCTGACCGCTTGGTGACAGCAGCTCGGATTCGAAGAGCGTCCCGCGATCCTCTTCATCATCAGAACACCTGTCCTCCACACCACCCTCAAACCCAGTGCCCACCATTGCTCCGCTGTCCCATTCGACGTACTGAACATAAGAAATGTAAGAAACAACTAGTATCATTTAATATGAATCCATTTTTATTAATTTATTAGTAGGTTCATACAAAGATGCTCTCACTTTGCTAGTGTCCTCCCTTGCACCGCCCCAGCGTCCACGATGAGCCCGTCTGACCACGCCTCCTGTGCCTGTGTTTCCATAGTGATCTAGGTGGGTGGTGGAGCCCGCAGGAAGTGACCCACCTCCCTGGGAGTACCTCAGTTCCAGAGCACTTCCTGGCAGAGACCTAATAAAGAAGCAGTGGAGGCTATGGTTAAAGTCAACATAAAATCAAAACTGGTCAGGGTCTGCTCATTTTTCACAATGCAAATGATTCCTGATGGATAAAATCATCCCGTCCAATGTTGTTCTCTCAATAAATATCCTGCTCCACTCAGAAATACTAAAACTGTTCAAAGGTTTGGGGTCAATGAGATTTTTTTATGGTTTTCAAAGAAGTTAAAACATTAATATGATGAAATATTATTACACTTTAAATAAGCTTTTAAAATGTATTCATGTGATGCCAAAGCTGAATTTTCAGCAGGCATTACTCCAGTTTTCAGTGTAAAATGATCCTTCAGAATTCTGTTTAATAAGCTGATTTTCTGCTCAAGAAACATTTCTTATTATTATCAATGTAGAAAACAGCTGTGCAGCTCAATATTTTTTTTAGAAATCAGGATACCTTTTTTCAAAAAATTTCCAAAGAGCAGAGTTTATTAAAAATATTTGAACAGAGTTTATTGAAATATTTGAAACATTTCATTCGTCCCTTTTTTTTTTTTGCTGTTTTTGCTGTTTTTGCATTTGAAAAGGTGAAAAAAATGAGACCAGTTTCTTATGTGATGTTAAAGTCTGAAACTATGTAATCTAGTGAGATGTTTCAGTTTGCAGCTGGTTTCTATGTAGATAGCTAGCTATTTGAATAAGACCACTTCTGAGCCATGTAATGAATCCAAGCCAGCAACTCATATGTCTTGAGTCAACACACCCAACAGAAGAGAAGGCCGGGGTCAGTAGTAGCTCATTATAATTTTTTAAAGAGACATGTGAACAAATGGTTTGCTTTGAACAGAGCTGGTTTTGATAAGGTAAAAAGAGTGTTCTTTTACATGACCACTGAGGAATTTTAACCAAAGTATGTAACGGACATTTGATGAAGACCCTAAAAAATCATACCAACTTGTGGAAAATGGGCATTCGATGTCCCTCTTTGAGTATTAATAGTAACACTGATTTCTAAAAAAATGACTCCAAATTTTGAATGTTACATACTGAAGTAAAATTGATTGTGAATGTCATATACTTCCTAAATGACTTTTGAAGAGGACAGCAGCAATGTTATGCATCTTACCGTGAGTAAGAGGAACCAGGTCTTCCTCTCAGCTGGTCCAGCTCTAGTTGAAGCCTCTCCAGCTCTGCAATCAGCTGATCCTGGGAGAAATATGATTTTAGTATCAGATTATGTAGCCATCTGGACTCAGGTCAAGTGAACAGAACCTTCTTTTCTTTGTTTTTTACAATACCATTATAGTTTAAAGAGAAACATACCTTGTTCGCTAAGAGATCGTCTTGGATCTTCTTCATGTTAGCGAGTTCCTCAGAGAGAGCGTTCTGTAGCATATTACACCAGATGCTTACAAATCATTTCATTCAGTTGTAAGGTGTTCTTATCCAAACTGATCTAATGTGTGTTTCTTGGAAATCAAACCCATGACAGTGGCGTGGTTAGCATCATGCTAGGACGGCTCACAATGGAGAAACCGTTGTCCAGTCAACCAACTAGGCATTAAAGTTGGCTAGTTAAGATTAAAATCTTTTCTTTTTTTAGGTTTTGATATGTTTTTTCTTAAATTAGCATACTATCTGAGTGTGCGGTTTCTTGAAAAAAAATCAATAAAAATATATAACAATAAATAAAAATAATTACTTAAATTTTAAGTAGAAACAAATCTAGGCTTTTCTATGATGATCCAGACCTAGAAGTCATGCTTTTGAATTCCCTTCATATTTACAGGACCTTAGGATCCCTGAGCATCATGTGTTTTAAAACGTTATATTGAAATAGTTTTCCTAACTGTTAAAAATGAATCTTGAGACTTCCGCTTCTTCAATCTGTTTTTGAACACACCTTTTGTAAATGTCCACTTACAAACACATCCAGGTCAGAGGAACCAGAAACAGCCTAATTATACTTCCTCAAAACTGATTAGTTAACTACAGTGGTTGTCCAGACATCGTGCAACTAGCAGATTCTGAAAATATGTAGTTTTGCACATGCCTACACCATTCCAGTCACATGTCTTCCGTCTCATGTCTTCTGTTTCTGACATTAAGCGCAAATTATTGTTTCAGCCATTCATCATAGATTCTCTGATGAGAGATGCATTGGGCATGAAACACCTGCTTTTGTGCTAAAATAATGAGTGAGGACACATAGAGGAAGCCTGGAACTCCTATTAGACATGAACATAACTGAGGCAACATCTGGATTTGGAGGTTAACATCAAAGACGTGGTGACATGTCAAGGCTATTTTTCTGTTTTCTGGATGTGTGTGCAACGTTGTCAAAGAAACCAAATCTGAAATTGTGGAGGCCCACACCTTCTCCTCCAGGGCAGCCATTCTCTCCTTCAGGTGCAGCTGCAGTCTCTCATTGGACTCCGACAGAAGCTTGTCCACCGTGTCAGAGAGACGCTTGTTGTGTTCGTCATTCATCCGCTCCCTCTGCCTCGCCTGGGTACATTAAAGTGATGAGAGATGATGCTGTCTGGTTTCAAGCAAATCTAAGTAATATAATTGTTTCTCGTTAAAATCACACATCCCATCAGAAAGAGTTTCGCTTAATGATGGAAAAAGAAGCAAAGTGCTAAAAAAGAAACATGGTTGCTTCTCAGATCAGAACTTTAAATATAAATGAATGTTTTTTTGTTTGTTTTTGCTTCTTATGTGCAATACTCATACATCTACAAAATTTATTTCGGATTCTCCAGCTGAATATTAATTATCTTTAATTGTATTTAAAATATTCTTAAACATGTTAAAAATTCATTTATTTAATGCATTTTGAAGATGTCTAAAGCAAATATTTTATTTACTTTTTTATTTTAAATGAAATACAGGTTGCAGATATTAGCTCGTTTAGGAATGTTTGAGTAAACTCAATATTTGTGCATTTCAGTGGCGTAGCCACGGGTGTGCCAGGGTGTGCCTGTGCCACCCACAGTGGCAGCTGTCACACCTAAAAATACATGCAGAATTATTTTTTATAGTCTCAATAAAAAATGTTTACTAAACTTGTTTACTTAGAATATATATATTTTTTTAAAGCAACCCTTTCACGCATAAATTACAAATATTTTAACTGACTCCTTGTTTCCATGGCGACGCGTCATGATTGTCACGTGACACACCGCAGCCACTAACAGATGTATCGGTATTCGTTTTATTTCATTTTTCATTTTTTATTAAAATATATACACAAACTTGCTTACCATGTCAACTATCTGATATTCCGATTCTTCGTTTAAAAACCTTTATAAATTATCTTGATCTATAACGAGATGAGCGCTGAGTCCTGTCAGCCGGATTTTACGTACAGCACTTGAATTCCCCAGTTTCTCCCGAAATACATGAAAGTAAGTGGCTGTTGAACTGGACCAAGAATTGAGTAAACTTTATTGTTCTGCTATGTGTGTCTGATATATGAATGAAACACGTCTGCAAATTACATTTGATTAGATAGTTTTTGCTGCTTCCATAGACATGAGTGTGTATTTTACAAACTACCAATGTATTGTTTTACTAGTGATTATGTATATTTAAATGTATGAAACCTAAAAAAAAAACATTATTGTGGCAGGGGGGGGGCGTGGTTTAGCGAAGTCTGCAGGGGGAGAGAGAATCAGGAGACGAGCGGTAAGTGAGTGGTTTGGGCGAAAATTATCATCACCTGTTTCTGGTTCTAGTAATTGGCGTGGAGAGAGTATAAAACGCCAGGAGAGTCGGAAGCAAGCGAGAGAGAGACGGACTGCTGACGCGAAGCCGGAAACGAAACCGGAAAGAGTAAATCGGAAGTGCCGGGACAACGTGCCAGAATAGAAGTCACCATTTGGTGTTTGCAAAGTTTAAGTTATTTTCTGTTTAATAAATACGTCAGCAGTCCTGCCGACCCCTTTGTCCACTTCCTTGCCCACACGAACTTACTACACTGGTGCCGAAACCCGGGAAGGAAGTAGGACCGCCGCCGCCATGCAAAGCCCGTCCTCCACGCCACTTGCGGACGTTATTGCTTCCCTCGCGGTCCTGCACCGCGAACAACACCAGGCCCTGCTGGACCTGAGGACCGATCAGGAAAGACGATTCCAGGTCATCGTTCAGGCTCAGCAGGAGGACCGCGAGAGGTTCCGGAGCTGGATTGATCGGGAGGTTCGCGCCAAGGCCGCCGGGCCGCCCGCCGCCCCCTTCCATCTGCCACTGCACAAGATGGGGGCCCAGGACGATCCGGAGGCATTCCTGGAACTGTTTGAGAACTCGGCGGAGGCCTGCGGGTGGCCCAGCGAGCAGTGGCCGGTGCGCCTCATTCCCCTGCTCTCCGGCGAGGCCCAGGTGGCTGCCCAACAACTTCCGGTGGCGAACCTCCTGGTCTTCAACGACCTGAAGAGGGCCATCATCCAGCGGGTCGGCCGGTCGCCAGAGCAACATCGCCAGCGCTTCCGGTCCCTGGACTTGGGCGAGGCCGGTCGGCCCTTCGCGATGGCCCAACAGATATCATTATATTTAGTAATGATTGGCAGCGGTATATGCAGCATCTGAGGGCTGTCCTGAGGTCGCTGAGGGGAGCGGGGCTCACGGCCAACCCAAAGAAGTGTGCGATTGGGCGGGTGGAAGTACGGTATCTGGGCTTCCACTTGGGGCATGGGCAGGTGCGTCCCCAAATTGATAAGACAGCCGCTATTGCGACCTGCCCACGTCCCAAGACCAAAAAGGAGGTGAGGCAGTTCTTGGGGCTGGCGGGATATTATAGACGGTTTATTCCTAATTATTCGGACCTCACCAGCCCTTTGACTGATCTCACTAAAAAGGAGGTGCCAGATACGGTCCAGTGGACGGAGCCGTGTCAGCAGGCCTTTACTCAGGTCAAGGCTGCCCTGTGTGGCGGGCCGTTGTTACACTCTCCTGATTTTTCTCTCCCTTTTCTGTTGCAGACAGACGCGTCGGACAGGGGGCTGGGGGCAGTCCTGTCCCAGGAGATAGAGGGAGAGGAACGGCCGGTGCTGTACATTAGCCGGAAGCTCTCGAAGAAAGAGGCTAAGTACAGCACCATCGAAAAAGAGTGCCTTGCCATCAGATGGGCCGTCCTCACCCTCCGCTATTATCTCCTGGGACGGGAGTTCACCCTCTGTTCGGACCACGCTCCGCTGCAGTGGCTCCACCGCATGAAGGATACCAACGCGCGGATCACTCGTTGGTATCTAGCTCTTCAGCCTTTTAAGTTCAAGGTGATCCACAGGCCGGGTGTTCAGATGGCGGTGGCCGACTTCCTCTCCAGAAATGGGGGGGGGGGGGGGGCTGCAGGCCGGATGGCTCTCCGGCCTGAGTCGGGCGGTGGGGGTATGTGGCAGGGGGGGCGTGGTTTAGCGAAGTCTGCAGCGGGAGAGAGAATCAGGAGACGAGCGGTAAGTGAGTGGTTTGGGCGAAAATTATCATCACCTGTTTCTGGTTCTAGTAATTGGCGTGGAGAGAGTATAAAACGCCAGGAGAGTCGGAAGCAAGCGAGAGAGAGACGGACTGCTGACGCGAAGCCGGAAACGAAACCGGAAAGAGTAAATCGGAAGTGCCGGGACAACGTGCCAGAATAGAAGTCACCATTTGGTGTTTGCAAAGTTTAAGTTATTTTCTGTTTAATAAATACGTCAGTAGACCCACACGAACTTACTACAATTATGTGGTTGAAAACACTGCATATTAATTGTGAAAAATTACAAGCGCTGACCTTCTAAATCAGACTCTCAGGGGCACAGAAATAAGAATCCAATATATGGTGCAAACATGCTAAAAATGTTAAAATGTAATTTACATTTTAAATTATTTTTGTTAAAATATATCTGCCGACATTTGGACTGCCAACCAATCAGCAAAAAGCAGCTGACTGTGACCCCAGCAGTCTATGATATAAACAGATCACTTTTGATTGCACATTGCTAGCTAGCAATATGTCGCAGAGCTCCTTTCTTAATTTTTTTTTAGCAAAAAACCTTGGCTTGATGGACAGCCGGACACAAGGCCTAACGTTACACCTGATGAGGATGTTTCTCCCTCCCTGGGCCCAACATCAACAGTGTTGCCAGATTGGAAATGTCCAAGTATCGAACCAGAAGTTCAAAATGATCATATTTGGAAGAAAATTATTACATTTAACAATTAACTACATTTTGACACGACCTGCAAATTACCACTAGGAGTATGGTTGGACGGAAGCAGTGCGACAAAAATACTATCCCAGAATTTTGCACAGTAATCTGACAATAAATGTGGCACACCCAGATTTTCATATGCACACCCAGAGTCTCTTTTCTGGCTACGCTACTGGTGCATTTTAATAAAAATCCCATCCATAGTGAAAATACTTCACTATATTTGAATCTAACATGCTGAACAAACGGAAAAAGAGCGGATGAGTCACCCTCTGTAGCTCCTGATTTTTCTCTTCAAGTTGTGCCTCCAACTGTCTCAGTCGCTCCTCAAAGTTGCCATGACGCTCCTCCGCCTAAACAACAGAGAAAGGATAAAAAGTTTATTAACATTAGTTTGGAGTTGAGTCAACAGCACAGCACGTCAAACAGATCTGAACCTGACAGCACACACCTTGTTGAGTGCCGCCACCCTCTGAGCGAGCTGAGCCTCGATCTCGGGCAGCGTCTCGGCCCTCTGGAGGGTTTGCTGCAGCTTCTGTTTAGCATCGTCTAGACGCTCCTGGAGCTGCCTGTTCTTCTCTTCACTCTGAGTGACAGAACAATGAGGCCAAACAATACAGAACACTATAATGAACACATTGTCTTTAGGAAAAAACAGTGCTTTGTTTTTGGTGGAGACCTGGTAAAAACCCAATGGAACTTCTTTTTGTCAGAAATGAAGCCACCAAAGAACCAAAAGAAAAAATTATGAACAAAAATCAGATACAAACCTAGGCAAGATGTAAAGTTTAGTCATTACGTTATCTATAACTAGTGATCATTTCGATACGTATGAACAGCAAAGACATGTTACATAAAACCAACACGTCCAGACATAACACAGAGCCTGGAAACAAATTCTAAATTCTTGTAGACACAATAACAGACTTCAAACCCCCAAGCCTCTAAAACATCAAAATAAATTCACTTTGATTTAAATGCAAACAGTAAATTAGGTGCATTAACACTTTCTTAGGTTCCATAGCTAAGAATGTCTAAATCTGCAGTGCATCTCTATTTACTGTGAATATATAGTGATACATTTCCATTGTGGGGTTTGTTGAACTCAAGATTTGACAGCAAAAAAAAAAAAAGTTGAATTTTTTTTCCCAGATAAAATAAAAAGTTAGTTTCTTATTTTATTTATTCATCAAAATATCACCCAGTTTACATGTCCACATTCATACCACTACATTATTTTTGATTAATATTTAATTTAGCAAGGATTAATTTAAAGGAAAGTCACAGCAAAGACTTTAACAAAAACAAATGCTGTTCTTTTGAACTTTCTATATATCAACAAATCCTGAAAAAAATGTACCACAGTTTCCACAAAAATATTAATCAGCACCAGTAATACTAATGCTAATACTGATGTCAATAAAATTGTTTTTGAGCACCATAAATAAATCAACACATACAACAGTTACTTTAAATTGTAATAATATTTAAGAATATTTAAAACATTTTTTACTGTACATTTAATTTAATTAAATTTAGCCTTGGTGAACATAAGAGCCTTTATTCAAAACCATTAAAAAGTCTTACCAACCCAGAACATTTAAATATTAGTGTAAATTATATTTAATAAAAACCTTAAGAATAAAATTAAGAACAAATATCAAGTTTGTACTGTCTATTCTTTTTCCTATAAAAAATCTCAAATAAATTTTGCCTTGTAAAGATTGAAAGGTTTTAAGGGAACAATAATAGTTTGATGCTGTGGTTAGTAACAAAGAGTCTAGGCCTATTTATTGACCAATAATCTGACTATTGGAGGGGGCCTACAATGGGTCCTCATGGTCGTTATGGTCCTGAAACTTTAAGGTGTTAAAATACAAAAGACATCGTGAAAACTGAAAAGAAAGAAAAGTCTTGAAATGTTTTCAGATGGAACAAAAACAAAACCAAATCTTCAGGCACAAATGGCGCCATACCCTGATAATAAGCCCCAGAGACTACTGTTGATGAACACACTGTTAAATGTTACACCTTTCATGTGTGTCTGTACATGATTTTTCTTTTGTACCTGTCTGTATAAAGACTCTTTGCTGGCAAGCTCGTTCTCCAGCTTGTCTTTGATGTCATGGAGAGAGGTTGCCTCCCTCTGGGCGCTGAGGTACCTACAGACAGAAACACACACCGTGAGAATCTGCAGGCTGCTTGAGAAATCAAAACTGCAACTCTATCTGTGTGTCATTCCAGAGTGCGGTCACAACAGTGAGTGAGTGAGCTCTGGTCTAGTTTACCTGCGCTCTAAGGTGGTAATTCTTTCCTCCATGTCCTCTCTTTGACACAGCGCCTGGGAATGAGGGGGTGGAAAATTATGAGATAAAAGAGAGATGATGTCAAAAAGAATAAAAGACAACAACATATGGTTAACTGATTGCAGAAACACAAACACACACTAAACAATCACAATCAGACCATTTGGTAACATTATTATGGTTGGGCGTCTGTCTAGACAGCAGTTCCACCGTAACTGTTTACTTCAAATGGAGCTGACTATAAACATTTATTGCGAAACAAAAAGAGCAGTATCAAATATTACATAATTGCTAAGAGGGAGAAAGAAGAGGCAATGGAAAATGAGTGTAACGAAAAGAACGACAAGCAGTGTGTCCAAGGAAATAAGAAAAAAAAAAAACTTCATTTGCCATTATCAAAACTGTACTTTATGACTTATAAGCAAAAATCTGCTCAAGGCATTCGATGTAAATAGGACGCCAAGCCACGGTAGCTACCGGCAATTCCCAAAAATTCCATAAGTGGCGAGTCGGTGACATGAAACAGACGCCGTTGCCAAGTTGCCGAGTCTTTGTGTTACCGCAGGAGAATACAGAATGCTTTTATTATACAGAAAATTAGACTTCTTCCATGAGGAGCGTCAGGCAGACAGCTGATTATTTTGTTGGCAGTTTGATTGATCTCGCTTTGGCCGACAGACACACTCATCAACAACTAGAGCACTTTACCAGCAATTAATCACTGCATCGTGGAAGGAAACCCTTCTAAATGGGAAGGGAGACGGGATGACAGCAGAACCATGGTTGCGTGACATGGGGCTCTTGATTTTGTTTTGAAGAGCTCTTGATGAGAATTTAACTTCTGACCAACCTCTTTCACGTCCCTCTGATGCTTCTGATTGGCTTCCTCAGATTTAGCTAATTCTCTTCTGGCTGTAGTGAGCTGCTCCTCGATCTCTCCAACCTGCACATTGGAGACAAGGAACGCATGCAAACATGAATGCATGCAAACACAAAGACCAGCCAATGAAACCTGGATACACTCCAGTAGCCATTTCTCCCTCTGACATTTCTTTTTTTTCTTCTTTTTTTTTTTTTGCAATTAGGAATGCTGCATACATCCACCAGAGGGCAGCTGATGTGACACAGTCTTTCGCTCAGCATCTCCTCCGATTCTGTATCTCTATAGCAACCAGAGGAATGCCAGACTAACTGGAACCTTCTCATCCAAAATGTGCTTTGAGTGTGTCATACTATAGGTCTTCTCCCACCTCGTCTGCCTTGTGTTTCCTTCCTGTTTCTGTGAACATTATATATGCATCATACACACTTAGAAGCTATGGCTCAAAACCCAGCTGTCTTCTAAGGCAGGATCCTAACCATCATGAAACCTGACAAGTCACTGATTTGGAACACTCCACACAGAAAAGAGCACACTTTGTTTTCACATTATTTCAGTGGAGCTGACTCTATAACAGGCATACACTACCATTCAAATGTTTAGGGTTTTAGCTTTAGTAGTAGAAGTAGAATTTTTTTTTTTTAAATTTAGATTTAAAATAACTATTATTTTAATAATACTATTTCACAATATTACTGTATTTTAGTGTTTGTGTGTGTGTGTGTGTGTGTGTGTGTCTGTATGCATGTGATTTTCAAAAATACAAAACCATTAAAAACATCTTACTGTAACAACCCCAGACTTTTGAACAGTAGTGTCCATAAATAGGCAAAATACCTAAAATATATATTTTTTTAATGGAACATTTTTTTTAAATAATTTATATCCTTTTTAAATTAAATATGTATATGAGATATGGATATGACCTTCCTGCAGAGTTTAGCTCCAACCCCAATTAAACACACCTGAAGCGGAAAATCAAGGGGTTTTATTATTACTAGAGACTTCTAGGAAAATACACTGGGGAAGGTTGGACACCCTTGCATTATGGGATAGCATTCTCTCTTTGGCTAGAATTTGGCTTCCTTTTGAATCATCTTGTCTTGTCCGAAGTGTGCCTATGATGCCTTAAAATGCTCCCTCTATAAGCAGCAGTGCAACACTCACCTGTCTGCACATGAGCGCCAGTCTTTCTTTTAACTGTGAAAGCTCTGCTCTCTGTCTCTCTATCTCTCCCTCTCTCTGTCTGTCAATCTCGCCATCATCCAAGATGGAGGAGGGGCCGTTCGGGAGCCGCTGTGTGAACAACAGAGGAACATGAGGAAAAAAAGATTGAAAACATTCGAATCATTATCCAAATAGTTCTAACTCACCTCCTTTCCATTGTCCAAACCCCGTTCTCTCCTTTTAATCTGATCCCGTAAAGACAGAACCTAAGTGTAGCGAACAAATCTAAGCATGCAAGACCAGCGTGCCACATAAAGAGAGAAAAGGAGGTACAAAGATACATTGCAAAAGTATGATATTCACCTCATTTGTGGAAGCTCCCAGCTCTTCCTCTAGAACGGCAACTCTCTCTAAAGCCACACGCAATCTCTCACGCACCTGAGGGAGAGAAGAACAATGCACAATGAATCAACAGGGAGAACCAGTCCAAGAAAACATTACCTCCATGAAGGGACGCAGTAATTCTGTAGATGTCTGACTGTTTAAACACTGATAAAGTGCAAAATGAGAAGGTGTCCCGCTTCCCTGATAGCTATGCCTTAAAACAGAATTATTAGGTTTTTTGAAGGGACCAAATGAAACCATCAGAGAAGTAATGGTTTGATTTTGTTATTTCCCTTCTAACAAAGCTACTGTATAGCTTAAGAAGATTTTAAATACAGCATATGACTCATATGGGCTATTTTTGAGATACTTTTATGGTGCTTTTCATCATTTTTGAGACTTAAGGGCACTCTGTTTTCATTATGAGCAGAACTAACCAGAAAAACACAATGAAAACAGAAATCAAATGACAGCTGTGGTCACAAAAAATTCAGATATTTGAATTTATCATCATGCCAAAATATCGTAGGACAGGAGAGAGTAGGGAAGGGCTGCTGACCTTTTCGTCCAGGGCTTTATGGTGTTCGAACAGGGACTTGAGGGCCTTGAGCACCTCCACCTCGCTGGAGACTCCAGCCGGAGACTGAGCCTGCCTCTTCACCACAGTCATCCTCAGAGAGCGCTCGTGACGAGACACCAGACACTCCAGATGCTCCAGCAGCAGCTAGACGGCACAGGGAAGAAACTGGGAAAGTAAGAATTTACAATGGGAGATAGGGATAGTTATTACCCCTTTCTTTACTCTAGTGAACTTTTCCCAGAGTAGGCCTGACTCCCAGAGAACAGTCTTAGGGGAGTCACATACATTACCATTCAAATTTTTGGGGTCAGGAAGATTTTTTGTTATGTTTTTAAGTCTTTTATGCTCAATGGCTCAAGGCTGTATTTATTCGATCAAAATTACAGTAAAAGCAGAAATACTGCGATATAATATTACATCTTTAACTGTATTCTATTTTAATATATTTCACATTTAAAATAATTTATTCCTGTGATGGCAAAGCTGAACTGTCAGCATCATTACTTCAATCTTCAGTGTCACATGATTCTTCAGAAATCATACTAATATGCTGATTTGCTGCTCAAGAAACATTTCTTATCATTATTAATGATGGAAACAGTTGTGCTGCTTAATATATTTGTGGAAACCGTGATACACATTTCCAGGATTCTTTGATGAATAAAAATGTCAAAAGAACAGCTTTTTTTGCATAAAATAGAAATCTTTTGGAATATTATAAATGTCTTTACTGTAATTTTTTTTATCAATTTCATTCATCATTGCTGAATGAAAGTACAAATTTATTTTCCAAAAAAAAAAAAAAAAACTCTCAAGCATCAAAAAGTCAACAAAGAGGCTACAAAAAAAAAAAAACACAGATTATTCCCAGAACAAATAGTCCATTGTTCATCAAGTTGACCTTTTGTGATAACATGTTATCACAATATTAATATAAGGGTAAATTGAAATGGGAAAAAAAAGTAAATGAAAATCTTAATTTGATGCATCGAAGAGTTTTGACCCAGCTACAGAAAACATCCATTTATTCATTTACATTTATTCACTTAGCTGACGCTTTTATCCAAAGCGACTTACAATTGCCACATATGTCAGAGGTCACACACCTCTGGAGCAACTAGGGGTTAAGTGTCTTGCTCAGGAACACATTGGTGTCTCACAGTGGATTCGAACCCGGGTCTCTCACACCAAAGACATGTGTCTTATCCACTGCGCTAGCACCACCCCATATTTATGTCACTGTATTTCTGACTGTTTACTGAGACAAAGCCCTTGCGAAAACTAGTCTACATATGATTATAGGGTAACACTTTAGAACAAGGTTCCGTTAGTTAATGTTAGTTAACTACTTTAGTTAACATGAACTAAGCAAGAACAATCCTTCTACAGCATTTATTAATCTTAGTTCGTGTTAATTCCAACATTTTCTAATGTGTTATTCAAATCAAAAGTTGTGCTTGTAAACATTAGTTAATGTGCTGTAAATTAGCATGAACTAAGAATGAATAACTGTATTTTCATTAACTCACATTAACAAAGATTGTTAATTATTAATTGTCATTGTTTGTTCATGTTAATTAATACATTAACTAACATTAACTAATAAAACCTTTTTCTAAAGTGTTACCAATTATATATACAGTGTGTGTGTGTATATATATATATATATATATATACACACACATATATATATACAGTACAGACCAAAAGTTTGGACACACCTTCTCATTCAAAGAGTTTTCTTTATTTTCATGACTATGAAAATTGTAGAGTCACACTGAAGGCATCAAGGGCTTTTTGACCAAGAAGGAGAGTGATGGGGTGCTGCGCCAGATGACCTGGCCTCCACAGTCACCGGACCTGAACCCAATCGAGATGGTTTAGGGGTGAGCTGGACCGCAGACAGAAGGCAAAAGGGCCAACAAGTGCTAAGCATCTCTCGGGGAACTCCTTCAAGACTGTTGGAAGACCATTTCAGGTGACTACCTCTTGAAGCTCATCAAGAGAATGCCAAGAGTGTGCAAAGCAGTAATCAAAGCAAAAGGTGGCTACTTTGAAGAACCTAGAATATGACATATTTTCAGTTGTTTCACAGTTTTTGTTTTGTATATAATTCCACATGTGTTAATTCATAGTTTTGATGCCTTCAGTGTGAATCTACAATTTTCATAGTCATGAAAATAAAGAAAACTCTTTGAATAAGAAGGTGTGTCCAAACTTTTGGTCTGTACTGTATATATACATACATATATATATATACAAACATATACATATACATATACATAAACATATACATATACATATACATATACATATACATATACACATACACATACACATACACATACACATATACATATATATACATATATAAATAAATAAATAGGGTTAAGGTAGGATATTGCACCCCAGCCAAAACATTTAATCAAAAACAAACACCCTAAACACAAAACCACAAACACAAGCAGGGCATATAAAGAGTGTGATGTCTGTTTCACCCGCACAGATTATGGTTATGGAGTTACTGACCCGTGTATTGTTCCTCTCTGCCTTGAGCTCAGCAATCTCCTCTTCTCTCTCCAGCAGCTGCTCCCGACATACATTCAGCTCTTTGGTCAACACGGCAAACTCCTGGTCACACACACACACACAACAGAAAATTAACTCTGTTCTGAACTTTACAGGCTCATAGCAATCAACACAAATAAACCAAAGAGTGTGTATCCAGTGCAGTGGTCAGTCTAAAATATATTTACGGATCACTCAAACCACACACACATAATGTAGAAATAAACACACATATATGTGTCCACCGTGTAGTCTGGGCTTCAGACAGCCTGCCCACGGACCACCCACAGACTCACTGAGCGTCTGAGACACACTGCATACAAACAACTGAAACACACAATATCTCAATCTGGCAAGCTCTAATCTGATTGGCTGACTTCAGAACATTTCACTAGGTGTAAGAGCCCACAGGGTTTAATATCAGACTGTCTGAAAAGTTGTGTTTGCAGGCTGATACAAGAAGTTCAGCTGTTTCAAGATGAAATAATCACTGGATTTGCTTAGTGATTTCAATACCTTGAAACTATATATATATATATATATATATATATATATATATATATATATATATATATATATACATCCATCAGTGATGTTATTGTTAACTAAAACTATTAAAAATGTTGTTGATGAAATCAAACTAAAATAAAATACAAATATCGGATGAAAAACTTGAATGAGAATTTGAAATGTCTGAAATTAAAGCAAAATAACAACAAGAATTACAACTGTTATATACAGCAGTAACCACCCAACAATGAAACCATAAGAATAACAAAAGACCAGAACGTTTAAAAAATCTACTGCAATTACAAAATACAAAAACTTTCAATGCTTATTCACCTTAACACAAGGTGAGGACAGCGGTGAATGTGTGTCTGTGAGGGTTGCACAGTATATAGTAATAAAGGAAGTACAATTAAACAAAATAAGGTACTGTGGGACAATACCATCATTTGGTCATTTTGTTACCTGACCCAGAGGACAAAATACTGCTCTCCAGCATAGTTCAGCAGTTTGGGCAGTGAGATGTGAACGTCTCGTGGGTTAACATGAGATCATTAAAATCACTTGTTGAAATCATGTTACATCATTTTTGTTGAAACATAGAGAAACAGAATCTTCACAAAATGTGTCATGTTTAATAATTTTACATATCAGCATTCCAGGCTGCACAAGAAAAGTAGGCATTTACACTCTTTGAATAGAGAATTTACTGATCGTCAAAAGTTAAAATGTATTTCTGTTCTCATCAATATGAAGACCATCAGATGACAGCAGATGGAAACACTTTATTGCAAAAGTGTAGAGAAAGATTATTAAATTATTGCACATTTGCATTGAGTTGAGAGTTTGTTTGGACTTCCCGTGTGTTTTGTGGCAGTTATGTTTTTGTTGTAGCCTTATAGTCTGTGAGCAGTGTTGCAAAATGTCAGCTCTTTACCTCCTCTTTACCTCCTTTTTATATACATTCTGCAAACAAACGGCCAAATCCAACAACTGAACATGTTAATGCATTAACTTTTAAAACATGATACTATGCTAATTACCAACATTGACATTGCAGCATCATTTCATAAGTAATACAAGGCTGTTGATTAGTTGAGTTACTGGTATCATAAATACCCAAATGTTTGTATCGTGCAACCAGCCCGTGTTTGTGTGTATATAAGACTGAATCAGCATTCGTTACTTTTATTGCTTCTGTGTGAACAGATGACAAAGTCCACATTCTGAACACTTCAATGAGCAACTCTCGGGTGTAAGGTCTTCATAGCACAATGTTGTGTAAGATGACATATGGCCTCACATGGCTGCCACTGCAAGCCTAAAGCCACAGCATCTTTGTCCAGCTGCCTATATGTGATCGGGCACCTTCCTCAAGAATCACACACCACACACCTTCCCTGTCTTACGCAGACAAAACTGCTATTGCATGTGTAATTATGTACTCGGTGTGTCCATTTATTTAAATGCAGAGCAGATGTTGGCTTCTTTTTAGATGATGCTAAATATGTTTGCGAGATGACGTAAAGAAGCACTAATAACTTAATCTAAAAGTGACTCAAATCCTGGATCAATCAAGTCAACGTCTCAAGAAAAACAAAAGGAGATTTAAATCCGAGCCAATCTTACTAAGCAATCCCATTCCCTCCACAAACCAAACCCCAATCAAAAGGCCTTTAACAAGCAAAGCACAATTCTCGACCAATCACGCTGCATGTACCTTCTGAGCTCAAATCGGCCAATCATGTTTCCTTTCCTTCATGATGAATGCGTTTGGTGGGTCACGTCGCATCCTGTCTATATCTAACTGCCTTACTTTCTGCCAACATGCAAAAATAGGGGAAAGAAGCTGGAGCAAGGAGGAGGAGAGGAGGAATGGGGGGGCTGAGCTTAGGAGTGGTATAGTGGTACACAGATGGTAACTCAGTGGGCCCATAGGACTTTGGCATTCTGGAAATGTACCTTGCTGAGATTGGACTAGAATTATGTTTGGCACAAGTATGCCAAACACAACTGCGTGATAATGTCCTGCCTTATTTCGCTCTCTCATTCAAGCTCCCGCTACGGCTCCACTGACTCAAAGGACCTCAACAATGGCTTTAAATTCTCTTTTTTTTGTCTCTTTCTCGATTCACTTTTCTATCATATGCCCAATGCTGATGGGATGCACCGACTGAACCCTGCTTAATGTATCTCTGCTCTGAATACGTGTCTGCTTATTTCAGAGTGTTAACAAATGTTTGTGTGTGAAAGAGAAATATATATTGATTCTCCCTATCTCTGTGTTGCTATGCTCCTTAAATATCCAGTCATTCCCACCGAAAATGGGTCTCTCTGTTATTTCAAGCCACATGTTGGTGGCAGACAATCCCAAAATGTTTCCAGTGATACAGACGTTGATCTTTAATTGGTATAAAAATATGGAGTTAGAATTGTATAAAAATGAATATGTTCACAAATACAGAATCATAAATGTGTAACCTAATTCACATAAACAAAACATGATTCATAAATATCCAAATGCACTGACGAAAAAATTTATTGTTCAATCCGCATTTGCAAATTGTCCCACATTTGTGGGTCGCCTTGGAATTGTGACTTTTCTTACAGGTTATGATTCACAAATTCATTGGTACAAGTATATTTTCTTCAGACTTTAAAAATTACTTTTGTAAAAAAGTATTTTTTTATTTACCTGTAAATAAGACAAAATGTAGTTAATGAAAAACTGCAGAAGATATTTTTTCAAGGAATATATGTTAAATTACTTTCTTACACGATTACAATTTCGTTTTTCTTGTTTCTAGAAACAATGTAATAAAATACATGACATTTTGTTCAATCTATGGTGAAATGAAAAAATATGTTGATGAATCAATACAGTTACATTCAACTCAATGTTGTCCTTCTGCTGTACAATGCACTTTAATGGAAAAGGAGTGATGATGTGCTGAAATGTTACATTTACACAGGAACATTCACATGTCATCGCAACCAAATGAACAACCTGAAAATTCAGGTAGTGACAACTGAATTTGACTCAAATCCACATATTTTACAAAGAGCAACTTTTTTTTCTCTCCACTAGGAACATATGCTCCAGAGAGTTTGGGATATTAGAAGCGACTCCTTTATTTTGTAAACACACAACATAACTTAGAAGATTCACTTTACTACAAATCAAAGTCGGTGTCACTCTCCAAATTTTCCAGTGTACTTATATGTCTTTGAGCACTAAATATAATGTGACAGGCAGCAAGGAAGCCAGCAACAGAGTGACTTAAATTACTAAACTAAAAGTATTACTTTGAATTTTGTTTCTGTGTAATTGTAACATTTAAACATGACACGACTCTCCAATAAAAAGACATATTGCAGAGAAAAGATTACTTGAGTTGATCATTTGTGAAATCTATATGTGAATCTCAAAATTTGTGACAACCATAATGTGAAGATTTGCTAATGCAGATTTAAAAATCTATTTGTAATATAAAATCATTTGCAAAACTCAATTTGAATAAGGTTATGCATTTGTATATATATTCATTTTAATACTGTTCTGAGCCCATATACAACTGTAATGCCTGACAGATTTATCCATTGGCCAAGTTCATAGATAAGCAGATAATCTCAACAAGATATATAACACCTTAAATTAGATCAGAGGAGACAAACAGTTCAGGACCTGATCCAAAAATGACCAGAAAAGCCCACAGCAATTTAGAAGATAGTTTAGCTTAAATGTCAGCCAAATCAGACAAATATGAATACAGACTGCCCAATGCTAACAACGGACATGATACTAACCAGACAAGCTCAGTTCTGACTCTTTAAAATTCTTTACACCCGTCTGTGTGTGACATCACTTATACGTCACTGGCAGCTCATCATCAGACATGGTTCATCTCAATGACCTGTTTTTTTTTCATGCAAACTATTCCATCCAAATTCTTAAGGGAATATTCCAAGTTCAATCCAAGTTAATGGATAAGCTCTGTGTTACATGCAGCTAGATTATCAGTGATAATTCAGCAAAAGCCAGCACCATGACCATCAAGACCTCAAGACCTTTGACAGCTCCAGAGCTTTTGCAAAAACTAAAGACTGAACTTCTGCATTTTCATATTCCCGTCCACAGACAGTCAGATAATAGGGGTGACGTCAAAATCAAAAGTGCATTATGGGTTTTCCCGTTTCTATTGCATATTGCAGGTTTTATTAAAAGCCATCTTTCCAGCAGTAAATTCCCCCTTTAAGCTCAACTGACAGTATTTGTGTCATAATTATCACCCCAAAAAAGTTTCAGCCCTTATCTTAAAAATTAAAAAAAAAAAACAATGTTATGGCGTGCTCACAATTTGGGCGCAAACTAGTGTCATTTTAATCAGAATCCTTGTGAATTTTGCACAAGGGGGGGAAATGTGAATGCAGATTTTGCTCATTTTCAGGTTGGTCACGTGCATTTGCCGTGCTGAACAAACAGAAAACTGCTTGATTAGAAAGTGACTTCTGTTCAACTGTGCTTTATACATTCCTAGGCTACTGAAAACAAACAGTGGATCTTTTTTGTAAACAGAATTATGCTCATTTGGCAAGAAACTTACAATGGAAGACAACAGGACCTAATTTTAAAGCTACATTTTTGCGAAAGCACTTATATCAATTCCTCTGTTAAAAATTGTGTATTACTTGATTAGTACTGTAAATATATTTAAAACATCATTTTTGTAGACATTTGTTTGTTTGTGATGTTGTGCTGTCATGGGAACATCGTAAAATTGGATATACTTTACACAGAAAAGGTTAGTAAGTGACCTTTTCACAATAAAATCATGTTAACATCTTGTGTTTTTGTCTTTCTCAGTAATCAGTATTTTAATGTTTACACTTACTTCCACTGTAAGTCCCTCACTAAGATTTTGCATTTTTTAATTTTTTTTTTTATAAAAGTAGCAGAGATATTTTTTGTAGCAATCCATTATATGCCCCATACACTGTCATTTGAGCAAACAATGTAACTTTGACTGAACCCCTAGTATTCCTTTAAAACATGTTACTCCAAATAAAGGTGGTATTTACGTAGAGGATCCCTGATGCGTACCTGTGGCAGTGCGATGGAGAGTTGTCTCTGTAGCGAGTCCTTCTCGTGACCCAGCTCTCGCAGACGTAGCTGTGCCGTGCCGAGACTCTCCTGGGTCTCTCTGAGACTCTCTAGCAGCCGCTCTCTCTCCGTCAGCATGTTCACCATCAGAGACTCCAGATTTCCAGTGCTCCCCCCCTCGTCTCCACCGCGGGCCTCCCGGCCCCCATAGCCACCACCCATGCCCCCTGCTCCGCCCCCCATACCCCCACCACCTCCAGCAGGAGAGGACGGGCCTCCTCCACCACCACCCCGGCCGTCCTCTGAGATGGTGGGCATCACCTCACACATCATCTTGAGGCCGTGAACAGGTGTGAGAGTTTAAGGGCGAGTGTGTGTATGTACTGGCCCTACAAAAAGAGCAATTTGCGAGGATCACAGTGTGGGACTGTGAATCTGATGGTGTTTGTGTGCCTGAGAGCCTACGGCACACAGATAAACAACTTGTCATTCACATGCGGGTGTTTCGGGTGGATTAGTGTCTGGTCTATGGTAAGAACGTGTGCCTTAAGAGTCTGTAATGTGTGTGGGAATGTGAGTATTGCAGATATGTTATACTATGCGTGCAGTTGTTCTCTCTTTCTTTTCCTCTATATCATGTCCCTCAGTGAGTGTCTGTTTGAATTCAGCCTCTATTCAACCTTTCCGTGTGGAATCTCCTAATTGCTGTGCTCTTCTTCAAGGGTGGACATATACCGTTAGAGTTGTCTTCTTCACAATGAGTTTATTATCCACAGCTTTTCCTTTATTTTTTCCTCAGTGCTCATGTAGATTCATGAGTTGTGTTGCTATTTCCTGAATGGCTTCAAGGCTCCTGATTGGCTCTTAGTATGTGCTATTCAAAATCCTTGGCTTGGGTGCGTTTGGGTGGAGCAGCAGGGCGTGGTCTCAGGTGGGACAAAAGTGGAAGGAGAAAGTAGGAGGGGAAAGTCACTGGGTCGCAGGGACTGGATTGGGGAAAAGGAAGGGTGGGCATCGAGGACAGTCTTCTACCCAATGGGTTCGAACTTCAAGTAAAGGAGAGCTGAAGAGGGAAATAAAGGAGAGTGACATTAGCACAAATGGTCAAAGCTGGGCAAGATATGAAGAAATGAAGCATTATGCATCCAATCCAGTGAATTCACAGTCTCTGAGCAAACCATTTTAAAACAGCAAGTTTCCCAGTAGACTTTTTTTTTACAATAGCACTTTTATTGACTCTTGGGAGCCCAAAAAAGGGAAAGACAAGACAGTATACATGGAGAAAATAATACAATAAACAAAACCAAAAAGACTTTGGAGAGCAACTCTTATGACATTTTACTTTTGTGATTACAAATAAACCATGCTTTTTAATGCATTGGGATAGATAAGTGGGGAATGAAATGTCCTGTTTAATTGCAGATGTACCTTTATGAACATTTAAACATGGGATTAGCCTACTATAAAAAAAAAGGAAAACAAGTTAAACTAAAGAAACCACACATTTACATGGATTTGCTATACTAGCCATTTAGTATATATTGCATAATAATACTAATGGTAATCAATCCGAATGAATATATGCAATGCACGCACATGGAATGCGTGATCTCTGTGATGCCCAGATGCACAAAACAGACCCTCCCACCTCTGTAATAAACATGGAGATGTTAGTCCCGTCCGAATTGGTACATGAAAATCGCAGACGTCAGGTGGTAAGAATCGAAACTCAAACGTAGTTTAGAAAAATAGTCCCATCCGAATAGGGCTACTGATCATTTAAAGCTTTAAAACCTGTTGTGATTAAAGACAGTACTGCTTAAAAGTAATATGCCAGTCTTGACCGTGACATCATTGACATGCACATAATAACTTTCTGATTCATATTCCGGGTAAGCCTTTATTCTGAAAACAGATTTCCATATGCTTCTGAAATAGTGACATATCAGCATATCCTGAACATTTTTTCTGTTTTCTTGAGCCATTTATAGTGCACTTTAGTCATTTTGAAGAGTAATTTTATTCAACTCAAAAGCTATGATTTGCGAAATAGAGGTCACGAGACTCTTACAAATATAAGCCATGATGATTCTTTAAATCTTATAAAATCTTCATTAGAAATGAAAAAGTGTTTAATTTCTCAAAATACTTAAGTTGTTTATATCTGATATCAGAAATTACCTTGCATGGACGTAGATAAAAAGGAATGTTCAGTTACAGTCGATATTCGGAATACGACCCACAAATCTTAATTATACAAGCATATGCTATCTAATCAAGATTTCCAGAAACCAAAACACTGGATTATTCTGGTTATGGCGATCAATGTGTTGGCATGACCCTTGCCTAATCACAGTATGACCAAATTTTTATGCACATCAGAATATCCCCGTGCATGTAAAAGCACCGAGTGAGAGACATGGACTCAGCACTCAAATCACTCGGCTCTTCGACACAGGAGTCAGCACTAGATGGTGGCAGACACATTGGGGAGCATCAAACTAAAAATTACATTGTAACCATCGGGTTTCCCCCTTACAGAAATCTGGGAATAGCATGAAAGTCCAGTTCCAGTGAATGTCGACAGGAATTTGGAAGAATCAATAGAGCAGTGATTCCTCGCGCAGGCCACAAATCGTGCTAAATACACCCAGTCTTGAATGTTAACGACGTCGAGGCGAATAAACACATTGTACCAGCCTCGATTCTGCGACTGTCATGCAGAACATTCAAATCTAGACCCAGTTCAGTTTGTTTTGTCTCTCTGGCTGTCTGTCTGTCCGTCCCTCCGTCTTTCTGCCTCCCTCTCTTTCTCCGACACACACCTATTTCAAAACCGTTCAATATAGACCGCAACCGTTTCCTACAACGCTTTAATTTTCCGTTCGTCTTCTGACAATGCACAGACTCTGTAAAGCCTAATAGTCGAGAGGCTAATGGATGCGCATGATATACGGAAATGAAATCATGGTGTGTAACGATCATGTAGCCGGCCACCGCTTTTTGTGTGTCCGTAGACGAGGAAGAAACGGGTGTCGTTTAAAGGGAACCCGTGCGTGATTGGATGCTGCTGATCTTGTTTATTCCGCACTAACATGAATGGCTCGATGAAAAGAATAAAATAAGCACCGCTCCGTTCGCAATTCGCCCAAACGCCGCTCAGCGCTCAACCTGGGCTGGATGTGTGTGTTGACGAATTCCTGCTCCACCATGATATATATATGTGCCGTCTGTCTTCTGCAGATACGCGACCGGACATGCCGTCGAAACGCAACGATTACATTTTGACTAGTCTAACGAACAAAGCATCGTGTAATTTCTTCAAATGTTGCTGTTTTATTCTATTCATCCCATCCTTTCGCCTCGCCCCCTCCTCCCAAGTCCTCCACCCCCCTCCTCTTCTACACAGCTGGGCGATATCACACACACCAACATGCGAAAATACACAAGAAAATGCATGCGATGCTGAAATATGCACCGCTCACCGTTGTCATCGTCGAGAGTAAACGCTAGACATCATCATCATCATCATTTCATCCCCGTCGACCCCATCGGAGCGCAGCGCTTTCGGGTGCCGAATTCGCCCAGTTATCAGCCTCCCCCCTTCCCTCTTCCTCACACATGTAACTACGGCACCGAGCGAGCAAACGTTACACCTAACCACAGACAACTCCAATCTCTCTCTCTCTCGCTCTCTCTCTCTCTCCCTCCCTCCCTCCCTCTCGATGTAAAGGTGCTGGCTCTTAAAGAAACATTCGAGCCTGCTTCGCCACCACAGGGAGCACAAACGCGAGCTGTTGCTAGGGCTGCTGTGCTCCAGCACTTTTCCGCACATAAGCGGATGAACGTGTTATTTTAAGAGCGGTGCATGAGCATTCATGGGCGAAAGGTCCAAATGGTTCAGCGCTGGCGGGGTACCACTGAGAGCTTCAGCAGTCGGTCTGCTCTCTCTCTGTGCCGCCACATCCACTCCCTCTAGCGGCTGTTTTCAGTAGTGAGGCTCTCAAACCATCCGCACTTGTTAACAATCACATTTTTTTTCAGCGTCTCATTGCATCATCACTCAAGTGCGGCTTTTATTGGGTTTTCAAATGTTAAATTGACGATAACTGTGTTTAGAGTTAAATATTTTGCATCTACTCCTTGTCGAAATAATTTTTTTCTAGCAAAACCAATTAGGCTACTCTATGAAACACAATGTTTATTAAAAATATCTATTTAAATACAGGCTACACATCTTACAAGAACACACTTGAGTAGCCTATTGCACCAGTGGTCAAACTGATGTAAATATAAAGTGTATATTATATAAAGACTTCGGTCGACGTTTAGGCTATAGACATCTCCATCAGCTTTAATTTGCACAGTAGCCTATATTACTCTAGTGCATGTTAAATTGTCTTTTGTCACATCTAGCATAGCTAACTAACCGTTAAACACCTTAAAGACATTTTAAACAAAACAAAGGATTTCTACATTTATAATTAGGCTACAAGCTTTTTTCCCGTCCGATATCTGAAAGCGCACGAGTGGCGCAGCTAGAGATGTGCGTTTGTTCACATTTAGCGCACACTAACTTAATTTAATAACAAACTTACTCATGTTCAGCCACTGACACATATGAAAATGCAGTCGAAACATTTATATTTAAAAAAGTAAAAATAGTAGTCTTGTTTGTAACACCACCTTACTTTGACTGCATTTGGAAAAGTTTCAAACTCTGCTCAGACACCCTATGACTCGTTCGGTGGAGAAAACCTTTCTTCTACAAAAATGCAAATAATTTGTGATGTAGCCTATACCCAATATTTTATATCTAGTCATGAGATAATCACAATAAGAAGCTATCCGCATGACGTAGTGCGTGCGCTTGAGGAAAACCAAATGACCCGCGAGACGCGCCTTGAGCCGAGGAGCCCCTTGAGTGGCGGAGGCCACGGGCATAAATACTGCAAGCCAATGAAAAACAGACACCGGAGAGTCCTCCACCAATAAACCAGACGACGAGGAGGGCTTCTGCGTTGATAAACGCCAGTAAAACAGGGGGAGAGCAGGGTGGAGCTATGAGAAGGGTCCCGAAAGGGATGACGTAATGTGTTTTTAGAGGATGATGTCATCGTTGTGCACAAGGAGAGGATTTAAAGACACAGTTGTGCCATGGTATAACTTGCAGCTGGAGCCATTGCTGCACAAGAATACAGTGTGGGATTTCTGCTTTGAAAAATGCCTCAATTGATATTTTCTTAGCTTTTCTACTTTGAAAACCCCCAAAGCATGGCAGGACTTCATATGGCATTTTACATAACATACCCGAATACATGGCAACATGGTGTTTATCAGAGTGTCTTTTACAGCTGCATCATCAGAGCTTTTCGAGCCAGTGTGCACTTAGGAAAAGAGATAAGGAGAGGACACTGCTGAGGTACACTGGAATATAACCAACCGTAGTCCTCATGGGGTACAAGAAAAGTTCAGGATGAGCAGATGGTCACAACAAAGCCTCCAATTTAAGAAAACCATAACGTTTAAAGATTTTTTTAGGTATAGTCCACCCCCACATTTACAGTTTTGCCATCTTTTGCTCACCTTCGTGTTATTTCAAATCTGTATAACTCTATTTTCTTCTGTGGAACACAAAAGAAGATATTTTGAAGCAAGTTGGTAACCAAATAGTTTTGGTTACTATTGATTTCCACCAAATAACCCCCCACCCCCACCCCACAAAGAGGTTTGATGGTTTAAAAACAAAGGTTTTCTTTAAGAACATTTAAACATTCATGGAATCTTTCAGTTCCACACAATGTTCTTTATAGGCTCTTAAAAATAAAGGTTCTCTGCATTTATGGTTCCATGAAGTACCTTTAACAGTCATGGAACTTTTCCATTCCTCGGGAGGGTACTAAAATAATATCTGCACTAAAAAATGGTTCACAGAAAGATTATTTGGGGGAACAAACAAAAATAAATCAATAAAAATGTGGAACCTTTATATTTCAGAGAGCACAGATGTCAATTTATGTGATGCACAAAACAACCAAACAGCAGATTAATAACCATTGTGCTTTTTTTAACATTCAAACTATTTATTAGAATTCTGTATGTTATGGTTCTTCTTGGCGTACAATACCCTTGTCTCCACGTCCTGTAAATGACTCTAGAGATGATGATCGCAGTGGGAGACTGTCGTCTGTCCCTGTGAACTCAGCACATTTAATTTCTCTCTCTCTCTCTCTGTGTGTGTGTGTGTGGTGGTGGTCTGAAGTGCAGAGCGGTTTGGTTCTATCACACAATAGCAAAGTGTTGACCCAAAAATCACCTGAGCATTATCAGAAAGTACATCAGGACCAATGTTTTATGCTCAGGATGCAATCCATTGTCTGCATTACCACCGCCGTCAGAACGTACAGCTCAGAGAGTGATAAATACTGCGCATAATGGTGCAGAAGCAGCAGAAATTTCTCATATGTGGATATCGTGATTAAGGGGATGACAACCAAGTAGGTTTGGCACAGAGTTAGAAGTGCTGAGGGAAGTTTTATGAGCTCTTAGCTCCCTCTCCTGTCCATAAAGGCTATTGCAATATGGCCCACATATAAACACTGAGGTGCTGTAGTGTTAAATAATAGTGCTGTGTTAACTGCTTAGTTGTCTCTTATCATCACTCACAGACTGAGAAAGGACAAGTGGAGGGAAAGATCAAGGGCAGATATGTAGCAAATGTGATTAAGAGAATGTCAAGACAGAATATCAAATACCTTGTCCAATAAGAAATCAGCTATTGTGCGATTCTAATGGTCGCTTTCCTCCACAAGAACCACATCTGCCTTAGATCTGCTTCTGCTGAAACTACAGCACAGAAGTGAAGATTTTAAAGGGATAGTCCAACTAAAAATAAGAATTATGTCATCATCCTCATGTTGTTCCAAACCTGTATGAATGACTGACTTCGGTGAAACACAAAACGTCTTTGTGCACCATTCACTTTCACTGTATCGAAAATCAAAGGAGTAAATGATGGGATAATTTTCATTTCTCTGGTGGACTAATCTGTTAAAACACCTGAAAAACTTCATGATAGCGGACTATGTATGATAAAGAGGGTGAGAGTGAAAAAAGCAGAGAAATTGTTAGGGGTCTAACATAAGCAAATGTGAGAAACAGGATGTGTAAACCAGACAGTCCATGCTCCAGAGACACAGTAAAATACCTACTGACTTCATAAGGGTTGGTATCACAAAAAAAAATGTAAATATATATATATATATATATATATATATATATAAAGAGGCATTATGAAAAGTGGATGATTCAGCAGTCAGCCCACTCACTGATGCAAATGACTCGAACAGAAGCCCTCTTTCACACTATCCAAAGCAAGTACTCGTTTCATCAGACTCTTCCCACAGTCTCTGAGTCATCTTTCTTGGCTCTTTATTATATTACTCTTGTCTTTTACAAGCTACAGAATTCAACAAATAATTCCTTCCTCCGTTTGCTGCTTAACAGAGTTCCCTGTCCTTGTGAAAAAACACCAAACTGAAGCAAAACCTGACTTTGTTTGTCACAAAGGAAAATTAAATGAATTAAATGCATGAAAACAGATATAAGGGTTGGTTTTTATTGACAGTTATGTCTTAGGTCTACATGATATCATAATTGACTTTCTTAACACACTTATTTTTGATGAATCTCACTCATTATTATTCAGTATTCATTTAGTATTAAATCATTATTTAGTAACTTTTGAATCTGTAAATAAAGTATCATTTTATTTATTTGTTTTATTTTGCCAAACCAACATGGGACCTCACTGGCTTTCATTGTACGCAAAATAAACAAACAGATAAATACAATAAACGCATCGTTTTATGTTCCACAGCAAGAAGTAAAGTCATAAAGATTTGGATTTTTTGGGGTGAACTATCCCTTAGAAAATCTCTAGTGGCAAAAACCCTCAAGTAAACAATCCCTGTGAGAAATGTTTAAATATGTGGACAGCACTTAGTTTCAGATCGCTGCACTGATTGTGTGGAGGGAGATTATTTACACACCAATAGTAGCATCATTAGAGACTAGTGTAAGTGAAAGGTGACAGCTGCAGCAGAAGAGGCGGAGCATTAAGGTCACTGGGGTTAGGCAGTGTCTGACAGAACTGGAATGGAATTTACAGCAAGTATGTGCCATGTGGCAAGGAGTGTGAGCAAATAACACTCAACACAGATCAGTGAATACTTCAGAACAATGCCGCTGTCACAACCAGCTTTCACAGAGATGGAAAAAAAAACTAAAACAAATTGATTTATTGAAAGAGAGAAGCAGAACAGCTCTAACTGACATTTGGAGCTAAGGAATTAGTTTAGTTTAGAAACAAAATGGGCTGAGTCATCATATGGATGGTTTTGTTGCAGATCACAATTTGAATTTAAAGTTCATTGTCATTTATCGACCCAGTAATTTGGATTTTTGCTATGTTACACATGATCAAACATATTTAAAGCAATGCATAACACTATAATCTTGAAATATCTGTTGTGTTAAAGAAAACGAAAATTTTACCAAAAAATTTAATTTGTATCATTATTTACTATTACTTTATATATAAAAAAGAAAAAAAAAAACATTTTTGGAGGTTGTGAATAAACTATATCGGAGTTTGGAGTATGTAACATTTAATAAATGTGTTACTTGCAGTTTCTTTGCCGTCGTTTGAAAAATTTAAGTTTTTGTTTTTCTCCATACATTTCAATGTCCAGGCAAAATCAGTGGGGTTCATTGTTGTTTTGACTTTTACTCTACAGACAGATTGTTAAGCCATTCAGTTAGGTTAGTAAATGATGACAGAATTACAATTCTTTAACATCCCTTTAATACAAACCACATTATTATACAGGATTTAAAATCCGACAGTTGCATATTTTCTTAAATATCCTTTATTAAATGAATGAAGAAATACTGTCATGGAATCAGTGAGATTTAATATTACACAGAAAAAAGTAGATTCATTGCACATCACTGTATGTGAATATGTTTGATTTACAGTTCTGTGCCCGTCCCGAGTCTACTTGAAACCTTAAATCAGAAAGCCTTGTCTATAAGGTTTTTCTTACATAATGTGAACCACCAGTTAAACACATTATTCCAGTCTAGAAGCAAGCAAGGCTCTAAACTTTGAAACCAGGACAAAAGTAACAAAACCCTGACACACAAAGCCACATATACAATATTAGCCATTCTTTAGAAGGAAACAAGCGAACCATCTAGATTGATGCCACTGCATTAAAGATTTGAGCATATTTGGTTAAATATGAAGCAGAAAACACCTCGAGTGTGTATTTGAGGAGTGTATCCTGCTAATTGTTGTTCTTGTCTGGTTATGTAATGCTAAGAGAATAGAATAAGAACAGGTTAAGTCAGTAGGCTTGTATGTGTATGTGCTCTGTACAATTCAAGAGGCGGGTTGTGGACACTTTTAGATCAGGTAGAAGTGTGTATGTGTTAGGAGGTGTGCTGAGGCAGATTCTGTGGTGGGTCAGCTGGCAGGTTATTCTGAGCGACTGGGACTTTCACCACTAAAAAATACAAACAGCCGATGTTCACCATACTGAAACATTCACCTTCATAGTGTAAACAGAGTCAGTTTCAATGTTCTCACCTTGACTGTCTTCATTTGCGAGTTTCTGCATCTCTTCTTGAAACTGGAGCTCTCCGTTAGGACCTGAGGGGGGCTGTCTGTTCACTGCCTGTTGCTCCATTTGTTTTTGTGACATCTCCATTACTGCCTGATTAGAAATAAAACAAGCTCTCAGTTCTCTGGCATCAAAATAATCTATACAAAAATACAATTATAAAACAATGAACTTAAATTCATATAACATGTATAATATAAATAAGTGTAATTGTTAGTTACTAGTATATAATTCATAAACAACTATTTTTTAATATTATACAAACATTCTTACCAAAGAAAATTTGTAATATTAGCAAGAAATTATACAGCTATGCAAATTACATAAACACAACCCAAGAAAAGGGTGGGAACCATCTGAAAGCAGTCTTTTACCTTCTGATATTCTCGTTTCTGGGCTTCTAGAGCTTTGCTTCTCTCTTGGAGAAGTTCCTGCTCCTGTCGTAATTTCTCCGCTCTTCTGCCAAGCTCCATCTCCTTATCCTGAAGTTCTGCCTCAAAGCGCTGCAGCTCCTCTTCGGTGTACACTGGCTTTGTATCATCCAGTGTCTTGAAGTGTAGAAAGATAATGAGTTGGCACAAAACACTGGCATGTAAAGACAGTATAATAAAGTGGGACATGCATCTAACCTCCCATTCATTTTGGTTGTTAAACTCTTTCTTCTCCGTAGATTTGAGGAACTCTTCCAGGCTGACCAGTCGATCACGATTGAGATCTACCTGCAGTGAGAGGAAGCAGCGAGCGAGGAATAAGCTTATTTTAAAAGTCAACGGTTTAAAGGTAATTAAAAAAGAACTGAAGCAACTAATTAAAAAAAGTAATGCAGTGAACATTTTAAATCAGTTAAAAGAATGATTATTTGTTCATCTCGTGTTTCCTGAAAGAACAGAACGGATGGAGTCACTGCTTCTCCACACATTGTGAATGTGTTAAAAAGCTGAAGGTGAAAGACACACTCATTACATTCAAAAAAATTTCATGCAAACATAGCATTTAGGCTTTTATGAGCATAACATTTTTTTTTTTTTTTTTTTTTTACACTCAACACACTCAGTAAGATTTTTACGTTTTGCATGACATGTTCCCGCATCCTTAGCCTCTCTTCCTCCATCTCCATCATGTCATCCTCTTCATTCTTAGGATCATACACCTTCTCCAGCTAAGACAGTAAAAAAGAAAAGATGAAAACATCGGAAAGAGAGTAACAGTTTGCACCTTTTCAGGCATTACCATTCGCTCATTTTCTGCATGTCAAGAACAGCTTTTATGAGCTTCATCAAACATGCGATTATGGATTCCTATGTTGATGATGTTTAACTCGGGACAGCCATTAGAGCCCACTACAGTCTTAACTGCTGACTCAGTCACAGCATAAAGAGGCTTCCATCCCAGTCAATAGCAGATTGCAGTGATTCACTGACCTCAAAGGTGAAACATTACCTCTTTTGTGAAGAGGGCCTCCAGCTCTTGCTCATCCAACACTCCGTCACCATTCGTGTCTAAGAGAGAAAACATGATTACATTTATTTTCCTTGTAAAACGGCTGCTTGTGGACAGCTTAAGGATGAAAAGACTCACCGTGGAGCTTAAAGAATGTCTTGGGATTGAACTCCTGTGGGTCAAGCCCATCGGTCTCTTTCCAGACCTCCCGCAACTGATCCACACTTCCCTGAAAGGATGAAAAGGAAGTAAAAGAAGAATGTTTTACTTAGCAAATGTGCTAAGCAGCTCATCTTAATCTATCTATCTATCTATACATCTCCCTTTCTTCGCCCCCTCACCGGAGCGTTAACTTTAGGATGTTGTCGGTGCTTTTCTTTCAGCTCCTGGATTCTCTTCTCCTCTTCCTCTCTCTTCTCCTGGTCCAAACTCTTCAGGTACTCCCTCCTCTCATGCTCTTTCAGCATCTCGTAGCGCTTAAACTCCTCATGACGTTCTGCATCATAATTCTCAAGATCTTTAGTGGCCTAACAAGCACAAAAAAATAAAAATAAAAATAAAAAATTTGGGTATGACTCTTCACTTTATTTTTATAAAGTTGAATTTATTATTTATTATTATTATTACTTCCAAGTCTTCAATGCGTCACACCCATAAAAACTGAGCGTTTCTTGAGCCGGCCTCAAAACCAGGGTAGAAAATAGTCTATTACTTAGCGATTTTGATGTTTTTGAATGTGAAAACCACTTGAATGTCATAAGTGGACCTCAGACAACAGTATAAAATTATAATTAAAAAAGCCAGCTAAAAACCCCCTTTAAATGTTTTTTTGCAAATTCACATTATGGCATGTTAGGAATGCGTGTTACCGTAACGATAAGCAGCTCCAAGTCTTTAGCCTCAAAAGTGTTCTGATTATGAGGGTCCAGATGTTCAAACTGCTTCAACAAGGAGGCATGATCCATCTGGACACCTGCAATCACAAAGCATTTGTGTGAACATGCGGAGTCACGTCAACAGATTTTCTTGCCCAGCAGAATCACTCGAGTAACACATAAACACACTCACTCTGTGTGTTGGTGCTGTCCAGTTTAGCCTTCAGCAACATCCTGAGGCGGGACACCTCTTGCCTCTTCAGCTCATCCAGTCGCGTCCTCACATGGTGACCCACCAAATCCAACTCCTTACTGAGGCGTCCATTCTAAAACAGTATCCTTCCAATAAGGACTTCAAGTACCGATGAAATTATAAAAACTTCAATGCTCAAAGACAAAACAGCATAAGAGACATACTGCATATTTGGTATTTTCTTCATGTTCTCCAAAAGGATTTTTTTTTTCATAAAAATATATATATATAAATATAAGATTTATCGAACCATGAACCAAACAAACCAGCTCCAGGAACGAGATGAATCACAACATTACAATCTTTAATTTGAAGCAAACAAGCATGGAATTTTAAGAAAAAGACTTTCTATGTACTTAATGTCTTTTATGAAGCAATGACCTACACATCTCAAATTACATAAAATAATAAAAATATGAATGCAATATGTAATTTATAAAATGTTAAAAATGAAAAAAAAAAAAAAAAACATGTTATTAAAATTAATTTAAAAATCCTTCATAAAGAGTTCATAATAAAGTCCTTAAATAAAAAAGGAGCTTTTAAACCATGAACCAGCACGGAGATGAATCGCATTACAAACTTTAATTTAAAGCAAAACAAGACTGTGTACTTAAATGTTTTTCATGAGATCTACGCAACTAAAATTATATAAAAGAATAATGATACAATCAATAATTGAAAAATAAGTAGTTTGTGAGAGTATGTGACAAACTAGATTAAAAATGAAGCTGAAATCACACTTATTTGTAAATTCTACAGAAGCATTTTATAACTCACTCTCTGAGCTTCTGGCAGGTCTGTCTTGAAGGACACTTATACCTTATTTTATATAAAGAAGAGGACTGGGACTCTTCCATCTGGAGCCATATTGTTGTTGTGCTTTACCTTGATGTCATCTGTGTTGGCAGACTGGAGTTTTTCTCTGAAGTGAGGGTCTGTTTCCAGCACCTCGATCACCTCTCGGAGGTAACGGTCATAGTACAGACCAGTATCCTGAGATATGCACATAAAGTCAAAATATGTGATTATTGAGCAAAATGATTAATGCTCTAGCCGGAGCAAAATTTGAGACCAGTGTTACCGCATTCTCCTCTGGTTTCTCCTCCTCGGGAGGGTCCTGGTTGCGTTCTATTGGCACTGCCCACACCACGAGACACAGAGACAGAAGCAGCAGCACCTTCACGCCCCCAGTCATCCTGGGATACCTGTGTATACATCGATTGGAAAACATCTACTGTCACACAAAAGAAGCATCAGCTTATGTTTTTAGAGACAGAGAGAGCGGTCTCTTTAAACAAACAGGTTTATTTATAGATGTTCACATCGATCATGATTAGAGAGAGAACAGCCGAGGAAAGGAACAGTTCGCGAAAAAAAACACGGAACATATTTCACAACAGATACAACTTCATGAGAAAAACAGTCACACACAGCTACAGACGCCTATAGAGTCGTCTGGTCTGAAAGTCTATAGTCTAAATCAAATAAACGGCAAGTTTTCTTACCACAGAGTCAGATCCTGTTTGAGCGGTGAGTGAAAACCTCCGACTACAAATTACTCAGCGTCACTGCCTCTGTGCCTCAAAAACAAGCGCGGCCAGGAATTATGACGCAATCCAAATGCGACGCTTTCTGCAAATATGAACCTATGATATGAACCTACAGTATTTTGTCTCTGTTACACCGTTAGTTAATATATATATATATATATATATATATATATATATATATATATATATATATATATATATATATATATATATATATATATATATATATATATATATTGTAAGTGGACCTAAACAAAACAAATTATTTGCATGTAAAGAAATAATTTCTATTTTCTATAATCTTTCTATTTTTATAATTTACGTAATAATAATAATAATAATAATTATAATATAATAATAATAATAAAGATGATGATGATGATAATAATAATTATCATTATATTTATACACTAACACTTTGTAAAACTCAAGGACCAAGATTGATTAAATTAGTTTTTAGAAGATCTTGCACAGTGTCTTTCTTTCTTGCTTGCTTTGTTTCATATTTTAATTATGCTAGATGGACTTTGACAATCTTAACTAATTACATTTTTAGAAGGCCTTGCAGCATTATCTTTCTTTCTTTCTTTCTTTCTTTCTTTCTTTCTTTCTTTCTTTCTTTCTTTCTTTCTTTCTTTCTTTCTTTCTGTCTTGTCATCTGTTGTTGTATAAATGGACTTTGAGAGATGCACACTGTTGGCAAACATAGACACTTTATTTTAATTACCTCTAAAAATAGATATTCGTTTTTATCCAACACTTTGATTACAAACAGGCTGAAACACTGACAAACAAAATAAATTAAATATAAAAATGTGCACACACACAATAAATAACACGATAATACAAAACGTAGAAATGTAATACATAAATTCAAAAGGGTAAACCTGAAAAGCATAAAAAGTCACAATTACAGTTATGGCAACAGAAGTTAATAAATATGGCACACGTAAATCGTAATCCCTCAAACAAATAAATACAAATTATTATAAATTAGATCACTTCAGAAGTTACATAAGACAAAAACATAAATGTCACATTGTGTTTAAATCAGTTTTACTGATAAATAAAAGTGAGACGCGATAAATATCCCTCATGAATTAATTAACCCTGTATTAAAAGTCTATTTCTCTTAGGTCTGTGGGTGTGCTGGCTCTTTCCTCTTCATCATCCTCATCCTCATCCTCGTCTTTCTCCTGCTGTGCTCCGCTCCTCAGTCTCTCGCGGAGAGCGCCCTCTATCTGCTCAGTGCAGCACTGCAGCAGCACCTGTCGGCACCAGAAGCAGGAGTTATCAAGCGGGAACACAACAATAATCATTTTCTATCTCTCTCTAAACATGATAATTATTGTTGTTTTATGTTACGCTGTCTCAGACAAATATTCGCTCACCACATCAGTCTGACAGAGTGTGGCCAGGGCAGAGGTCATGACACTCATCTCTCCCGCACTCTTGGTCCTCAGACCCCGCAGGGCAGAGTTCAGTGCAGCCGCTGCCACCAGTGATGGAGGAGTTCCCAGAAAGCGCGAGTCACACACACACAAGGCGACAAGTGTATCGCTGTGGCGCCGCAGCGTTGCGACGAAGTCTCCTGTGCGCACGTCCCCATCCCTGAGTTCCCCAAGAGTGCGCAGGAAGTGTGGGATAAAGTCCTGAGGGGTCACTGCTGCCACATCCCACCTCAGAGTCGCCAGCACCACACGCTCCATTTCCTGTTGGAGTGAGCATACTGACTAGTACTGTCTGTGTATATGCCAAAACTATACACTTCAATTATTTAATTTACAATTAAAAAAAACAAAAAAACAATCACCCGCAGGTTTGATGAGAGAAAGTGGTACTCTGCTGCCGCACAGAGAGTATCTGCACTAACTGTGTCAGTTTCGGTCAGTTTTGAGGCCACCAGGACACAAGCTGCAGCCAGACAGGAGGGAGACACAGGCAGGGATAGAGTGGACGACAGATATCGATCCAGAAGAGAGACAGCCAGGGGAAATACAGACTCATCACAGTCACATTCACTGCACACCTATGAAAACACAGAAGAGGAAGATTTCAACAGCAACACAAAAAGCCCTTATAGTCAAGGCAAACATATAAATGACTGTAGAAACTTTGTCCTTGTCATTCAGTTAGTATGCTTCATCTTGATCTGAAGTCCTCAGTTAATTAGCTATTTAAAGTATATTTTCCTTTAGGGTTATAAATGCAGGTAATATTGACATTATCATTACTGTTGTATATTTAGAACTAGACTTTCATGTTTATTTGTATTTATTTATTTTTTAGTGTTTTTGTTTTTCATGGCTTTATGCTATTTTTTGTGTACTGTGATTTGTACAAAGGCATGTGGGTTTAAAACTTTACATTTTCTGATGAAGAGCCTGTGTGCTCAAAACGTCACTTATGTGATAGTCGGTTATTATTTATTTATTTATTTTAATTTTATATTTTGATGATTTAATTAATTATTAGATTTTCAGCAACTCACATAAATCTAACCACAATTTGGCAATCCCTAGTTTAAGGGTTTCAGTATACACTGAGAGAAAAAAACGTAAAAAAAAAAAAACATCTAAGTAAAATATTAAATCAATATAAAATTTAAGCAGAAAAACTTTTTTTCTTTTTCTTAATTTTTTGTAAAACTCTACTAATCTCTGTTTTAAAACTTTTGTTTATAACTTCAATAATTAATTTGACCTTGTATTTTGAATTGTGAAAAAAAAACATGAAATTACTGATATTAAAAACATGAACAACATATTTGACTTTAAACACTGGATTTTGGTGTTTAGCATGTAAAAACTACCTCCATAGTCCACTTGGCCAGTTCCTCTCTGCGCTGTGGTTCTCTCTGGATGAGAGAGATGTAGAGAGGAGACGGCAGGTATCTCTCCTCTGACTGCAGAAGTCTCTGAATAACCCTCAGTCCGGAGGCGCTGGGGTCCCATGGGGCTCGGACCGGAGACTGAGTCCTGTCCTGGCCCTCTACTTCCTCACACCACAGAGACACAGACATCCCTCCTGCCAGCAGTGTGTCTCAGAAGTCTTGGTCCCGAGTAAAAGAGTTCGTGCAAACTTCCTTGACCTCTTGAAAGTGCTTGGGTTTTAATGTGTGTTGGTGAGTGAGTGTCTGTGTGCGTTTCTCAACTGCCCTCTCTCTTCAGTCTGCTTTTATATGCTGTGAGTGAAAGGGTGGCTGCTGAAGAAAAAAGTGAGGAATAAATGAGGGGTGTGTAAAATGAGTGGAGTAAAGAAAAAAGTCCACAACGCTGGCTGAACAACAATGGCATCAACAGGTGGAGAGAGGGAGAGAGAGAGAGAGGGAGGAGAGAGGAGCGCAGACAAGAGAGGAAGTCGCCCAGAGGGACACAGCAACAGCTTGTCACCGTCACTGAGCGAAGAAAAGAGAGAGAGAGGAGAGAAAGAGGTCATCACCATGCTGTGACAATGGGAATGACTAACAATAAGACTTGGATGTTTGTTGACAGTGAAGGGTATCAGATAAAGATGGTGGGATTACATTTACACATCTATATATCAAATAAAGATTTAAAACTGCATATGCAGTAATTCATGGACATTGATGTATTTGACTCTGGAAAAGTCCTGCTAGTGGTTGAGGGTCATGGATTTTTAGGCCTTCTCCACAAATGTGTTCTCATAACTTTATAGCATTAGAGACATAAATGCCATTTTTGTCTCGTGACACCCATCAGAAATGTTAGATAAACTATTATCTAACCTAACTTGGCATTAAAAAAGCAGCAAGTCTTTCATTTTTCAAGTTTATTTTTAATAATTAAGTCAAAGCTGAACCAATCAACCCTATGTTGAAACACAATCTAATTTCTTAAGTTTAAGCTTAAAATAGAATTTTATCAATGAAAACCACCAAATATTTTTTAATGGTTTAAATCATGTCTGTTTAATTGAATTGTTATTATATCATACTATATATATATATATATATATATATATATATATATATATATATATATATATATAGAATAGAAAACATAATTCATATAATATTAATACAATTAGATCAACATTTTCTAAAGATTAAGCACCTATTTTCACTGACCTTTTAAGACAAGGATTCCAAAACGTTTAGTCAGGCAGACCTTAAATATTTACATGAACAACCCTCTGAGATTTTCATTTAATGATTTAACAACACATGCACATGTTCACAGTTCTCAGATGTAGGTTAAGGTTCACATGACAAAATAAAAAGTTAGTTTAGTGCCTTATTTTTTTTGAACATTTGATTTGAGTTGATGGACTTTATTAATCCCACACTGTGGAAATTCACTTGTTACTGCATACTCCACAAGCATGATGCAATAAACAAAGAAAAACATACAAAAAACATACCGTTTTGTTTTTGCAACTGTTAGGAGGAAGGATCTGTGATAGTGCTCCTCACACAGTGAATGTACCTGTGTATTGCTGAAGGAACTACTCAGGGACACCACAATCTCATGCAAAGGGTGAGAGTTGGGTTTATAGCACTGGATTTTGATATATATTGGTATTTATCACTGCAGTTTTTGTAGTAACAGTCTTTTGAGGCTTCATTTCAAATTTTAACCAATACAAGTTTTTGTCTTGTCTAGAATATGTAATGAAGCCACAGAAGGCTGTTACTACAAAAAAGTGCAGTAAGACTGAAACTGATAACCCAGAACATCTGATTTTCCAGGTCTGAAATGACATCAGGCTCAGAGCAGATGCAAAAGCTTTCTGAAATCTGATACAGGAGTGTGAGACTGAGACTGATGAGTAGAGATGGAGAGTGTGCAACCTTTGTTTTCTTTGCACTGAAGTCACACTCGCTCACGTGCCACCTTATCACCCCGTCACCCCCGGTTTGCGTGGTATCTCATTGTCAAAGCAACTAGTCTCCCATTATGCCTCTCCATCTCACACAGCACACACTCGTTCAGCCCCTCCCTGGGCCTGTGGCAATCTGGTGTCCTGTTTAAAGAGCGGTGAGTCCTCATGGGAGGGCTGGGCGAGGTATGTGCAACAGACAGTGGAGCCGGCAGGTCAATGAGCCGTATTGTCTCTCTTTACAAATCACTGTCAGACACCAGTGCCTGGCCTTCTGCTCCCACTCACTTCACACACACTTCACACACTCGCACTCGACTCCTGGATGGCCCTCACAGTCACAGCAGGACATGTTTAAGTGGAGACCTCAGGACTGAATTTGTCTGTGTGTCTACAGGTGGTTGAGCTTTTGTAAAAAAAATGATTATAACTTGCTTCACAGCAACAGTTTTTATTTTATTTTTGATTTATAATTTAGTGCAGTCATTCACAGGACATCAGCAATTTGTGTGAATTTCATTTGCTTCTGTAGCTTTTCAAACACACCAGCAGTAAGACCAAAACATTCGCCATCACTACTTTATACTGTATAATATATTAGAACATATATATTTACTAATATATATTAGAATGATTTCTGAAGGATCATGTGACACTGAAGACTACAGTAATGGCTGGTGAAAATCCAGTTTTGCCATCACATGAATAAATATATATCTTTTTTTATATATTAAAACAGAATATTGTTTCTTTAAAGGGGTCCTGTTATGCTCTTTTACAATGTCTTGAAATTGTTTTCGGGGTGCACTATATGCTCTTACATTATTATTATATATATATATATATATATATATATATATATATATATATATATATATATATATATACTGATATTCTGAGTATGGGTCACCATACTTGGCTGTATGTCACTTCACTTTCATAATTAGCTAGGGGGGAAAAGGTTTAGAATAAAAATTACATTAACTTGCGTTTTTGATGTTTCTTGTGAATAGAGTTATAGAATATGCAGAAAGAAGTATAAGAAATGATTGTGTATAGAACAGAGTTATACAGAATATAGTTAAGAATTATACGGAACATAATTCAGATATTTTATTTTTTTTAATAATTCTAAGAGCCCTTTTTATGTTCATATTAAATTACTTGATTTTTTTAATAAATAGAATTAATTACAAAGAAAACAGTTGCTGTCAAAGAGTGAAGTTAAAGAACTGTTAAATGTGAATAGCATATGTTTTGTTTTGAGTTCATAAAAAATGTATTTCAAAAATTTTAAAATGTAGAATTTAATTGGTTTAATGTCTTTGCAAATCAGAAAACACCATTGACATTGTTTAGATCTATAAGACACATTTCTGATTGACATAGTGCTAAGGGAAGTTATAGGTGGTTGCTATGCGATCGGTTGGATGTTTAAGGTGTTCTGACTGGTTGCTAGGTGGTCCCTAACTGGCACAAGTCAAATAAGCCCAACCCTTAGTCTCTATGATATTCAGATTTTCACTGATTTATAAACCACAGTTGAAAACTGCAAATCTGGATGTTTGTAAAAGCAATAGCAAAAGTCTCCTGAATAAAATATTAATTTCTCTCCCATTTGTGTGAAAAGAAAACAGGACAGAACACTGTGAAAATGTGAAAAGTCTGATAAAACTCTCATCACACAACAATAACCCTCTAAAAACCGATAAAGTTCTCAAATGCACAAAAGGAGATTCACTTAGACACCACAGAGCTGCTTGAACTGCTTTAGCCCTTGAAAACTAACTAGAGCTTAACTCAGCGCAGATTGAGGTTGAATGAGACACTCTTCTTCTTTTCAGTTCTTCAGAAAAGCGAGGTCATGTCAGCCGTAAAAAAAGTGACAAGATGAGTCTCAGGAGTAAAAGAGCGTGTTTGTGTACAAGACAAAGAAGAGTGGCAGATCGCAGGGCTATTTAAGTGCCGTGCTAAATTCATACGCTGCAGCTGTATTCAAACAAACACAGTGGGAAAATGAAGGGAGGCCGAGAGAGAGACGGACAGAGAAAAGAGCAGTGAGCAGGATGGTGAGAAGGAGGCGTGGTTCTCCACCCCTCATTTTCCAGCTCATTTGGTAGGACAGTGGGCAACAGTGACCCCATTTACCCTGATCTTTTAACCCCAGTCAGACACCTGCTGATGGAGTGTGTGTATGTGTTTGTGTGTGTGACGCCGTCCTGTGACAGACATAAACTAAATGGATTTAACAAAACATGTCAAATGTTGAAATAAAAGATTTTCTGGTTCATTAATTCATCATTTTACTCTAAAAATGGATTTTTGGTTTCCAAATAATAAGAAAAAAAAAGAGAAGAGGGAACTATTAAATGCAAAATAAAAGTGATCTAATAAGTTCTCATAATAATAATAATAATAATCATTTGAGTGTACATTTACATATAAAGTACTTCTAATACATATAATGTTTTAAATCAAAATTATAATAAATGGTTAAAGAGAAAGCTTTTCGTTACTGTATATTACATTAGGGTGTTAAGATAAAAAAACGGATAATATTTATCTAGGGTGTTAATAATGAATTTGTTTGAAATTATCATCATTTATTAAAATAAAAACTAAAATCTAAAAGAACATTTCATATAAAGGAATTCTAATATTATTTTGACGTGTTACAGAGAAAGCTTGTTATTGGTTTATTGTGATATTAAGATAATTTAAAAAAGACTTTATATATGGCCTTGATTTGTTTTATTGATTTATTAAAATAAAAACGAACATTTCCATTAAATTTTTTATTATATGATTATGCATAAGAATGTAATGAAGATAATACATGCATGTAATATATAAAGCTAATGTTTTTAAGTAATTGTGAAGTACTATTGAGAAAGCTTTTGTGCTGGAGGTCAAGGCTGTCAAGGTTAAATCCCCTTACATGGGTAAGGAATGAGAACAAAGTGGACATTTGGTAAAGAACAAGACCTCAAAGTCAAAATGTCAGGGACTATATTTCAATGTTTTATTCTTTAGCCATATGAAAAAGCTTCATGTTAAAAACTAACAAAAGAAGAAATATGAAGTAGCTCTTGCTACATTACATGCAAAATGGTAGTGCACACCATTATTTACTGAGTATACCAGTAAAGAGAATGAAAAGTAAGTGAAGGAGACACAGACAACATAAATAAAGACAGAGATAACAGAACAGATATACATTATCATACAATACATAATGAATACCATTGTTTGGGTACTGCGAGTATAGTAGAGTGACGAGTTCGGCAGGGCCGAAAGTGATAAGAATCCCACAGAGCAGCTCTAGAAGTGTAACATGAGAAGTGACGATAGTGAAGGACAAGAAAGGGCCAGGCCTGGGACATTTTATGTTGTTGTTGTATTGTCTTTTATGCAGCAGTGCTGCCACTTTAGTTTTGTTTTGTGTTCGTTTATTGAATAACTAAAGTTTTAAGTTTATCTATTCACCGGTTCCTGCCTCCTTCTGCCTATAACTACCGACTTTGTTAAAAATGGATCAAACAATTACATCTAATGCTTACAAAAGCATAAAATACTAACAGATCAAATGTGAACTGCGACTATAATGCTCCCACTATAAGCATCACGGGAGGTAAGCGTCCCCTCTCTTCAGTAACTCTGTCTGCAATGCCCAGTCATTTTAGGGGGGGGGGGGGGTTAAATAAAAATAATCTGTTTTATTTTAAATCAAAATAATCTGTTCCCCTTCTGCCAATCACCTTCTGGAATTAGGGGTATGTAGGAGGGGGGCGCTGTGGCGTCTGCCCATTAAACATCTGGCAGGATGAAGGTCCTCTGGCCTCTGACTGAGTGAGAAGGGTGTGTGTCTCTTTAGGCTCTGAGTCTGGACTCTCTTCTGATGAGCTGGACTGGACACGCAGCCCAAGAACTTCTTGCACTTTCAAAGGCAGCTCCTGAGAGCAGAACAGTCAGTTAGCATTATGTAGTACGCATGACCACCACGGTATTTTTAATAGCATATCAGCAGACATATCTGTCCCGTCTCACCTTGCAGTGTGTCAGCTGCAAATAAATAGCCTCTGCTCCACAGAGAACTGACTGCAGATCCAGCTTCATGGTCAGCTCATTAATGTGCTGTAAACACACACACACCTTTAGAATCAACTTACTACGAATCTCATGTTCCCGGTTCTGCTTTATTTTGCATGGGCTAAAACTAATTTATACTCACCTTCAGTATAGAGTTAAAATCATGATTTGAACCAATCAGCTCCTCTTTTTGTGACTCAAGAATGGAACAGGCCATAAGTAAGTGGAAGTTTTCACAAGGCAGACGGGTCCACAGAACCTGCAATAAAAATGCGTTGTTATTGTTCAATAAAACTATTAAAATCATTTCCATTAAACTGAAATAAAGCTGAAATAAAATAAATTATAAATAGTAGATGACAAACGTAAACTATATATATATATATATATATATATATATATATATATTTATATATTGCAAATGAATTATAAACATTTTATTTACTGTATTATTAATGATGAGGGTACATTTTATATCAATGTTTTAAAAACAGAATACGAACTTGACATAATTAAGAGCTAGTGACATCATCTGAGTTTACAAAAGTGCCAAGTTCAGAAATTCTTCGCTAATGAGGTGTTCTTTTTATTTTATCCATGACAAGATTTGTTGAGTAACATTTACACAGTCACATACAACATAGCAGAAAAACAATAATGAAAGTCATAGAAAATAATACAAATAACCGGTTTGTGTCATCTTACCTCCCACAGGTTCAAGATGTCTTCAAAAGAGAATTCCCTCTTAAACCAAATCAATAACCAGCGGAAACAGAAACAAAGTGAACCACTGTCCTGAGAGTCTAAGAGAGACAAAAAAATACAAAAATACAATTAAACCAGCTGTGCATCAGCCAAAAGAGCAAAAACACATATAGAAAGTAGAGGTTAATAAAGAATGTGTTTGTGTTTACCCAGGTAGTCACACAGCTCTGGATCAAGTGCTCTCAGTAGGATGCTGAGCTGAAGCAACTGCTGTTTCATGGCCTCTTGAGACTCTTCAAAGTTCTGGTGCTAAAGACACATAAGGACTTTATGTCCAGAGCTAATGCATCGATTGAATAACACAATCAGAAAACAAGTGTGTTTACTGACCACTAAATCCATAAAGCCTGTCAAACACCAGAAGGACTCCACCTCATTCTGGGTAACAAAGAGGAGAGGAGACAGAAGATCGCTCATCCCCTGGACATAACCTGATGGGCAAAGCGAGAGAGCGATAAGAGAAATAACAGCATCCTCTAGTGGCCAGGGGGTGGAATTAAAAGGACATACCCAGATCGAAGTTATACATGCAGTACGTCATCAGTACATCATTAAGCAGCGCAAGACCTGGGTTCTCATTCCCAGAAAAGAAGGAATTGTGTCTGTCTGTTCGATTCACATCCCGTTCTGTCCAATCAAAGAGCAGGAGCAAGTCAGATGTAGAAAGAGACCGGTCACACTGTAAGATCTATGACACAGCTGAACGTACCTATGAGGCTACGGTGCCCTCGGAAGAGAGAGTTCCTCATCTCCTGCTCTTCACTAACTGACTTCCACTGAACCTTCATCCTGAAATACTCATCCCTGAAGTGAAAAAGAACAAATGTAAAGGGCACAAAAATTCAAAGAATAACTTATATAGATGTTCAGGGGTTTTAGAAAGCAAAGAGGCCTTATCAGATGCGTTTATGTATATTAATGAAGTAGTCGTATAGTAGATTTAAACTTGGAAATTTAAGTATAATTGCTGTTATCAATTAAAAGATTGAGGTCAGTAAGCTTTTATTCAGCAAAGATGCATTAGATTAATCTAAAGTGACAGTGAAGATATTCAGAGTGTTACAAAAAATTATTTCTAATAAATTCTGTTCTTTTTATACTAAAGAAAAAAGGTTTCACTGTTTCCAGTGTTGAAAAAACTGCTAAAAATTCAGCTCTCTCATCAGAGAATTAAATTACATTTTTAAAATTCATTAAAATAGAAAAAACAAATATTTTAATGGTCATAATATTTCACAATATGACTGTTTTAACTGCATTTTTGTTCAAATAAATGTAGCCACAGTGAGCATTAGAGACTTCTTTTTATAAGAAAAACATACTGACCCCAAACTCTTTGAAAGCAGTACACATCCTATGCTAAGCTTTGGACTTAAGAGACAGTGAGAATACTGAAGAAAAATGACACAGGAAACTACAACAGCTGCAAACGGCTAACTGGGTTGAGGGAACAAGTACACTATACAATGTTTGAAACCTTAATGGTGTGCGATAAAAAATAAAATAAAAAAATGTGTTCATCTTACGTTTTCACCTGAAGGATGTCCTCTCTCTCTTTGGTTGTGCTGTTCCATGGGTAGAACCCCAGTAAGAACTTCCACACCTCCCTCCGCAGAGACGGAATAACGCCCTAGAAAAAGCAGGAAATATTTCATTCAGTGGAAACTTCATTGGTTTGTGGCATGTAAGTGTGATTGGAAAAAGATCACTGAAACTTGGACGTACCCCTCTAAACACCAGCTCCTTGACCTTCTGTGGATCAGTGACACGGCCCTCTGGATCCAAAAACTGATCCCAGTTATCCAAAGGCTTCCCTCTTTTGACCTCCGGTCTGGGGCCGAGCTCTGCCCCCTGGTGGAATACACAATCTCTTTTAATGTTTATGCACAATCAACATTACAACACAGTCAGCAATCGATGCAACTCACACAGGTAATGAGTTCAAAGCCTGGCTCCTCATCAGCTGGGTGTGGGCAATGGGCGTCCTGAGGTGAGCGGTTACTGAGGGGCGACTCTTGATGTGTGTGTGGAAGTGCTCCCCGGAAGAAGTTCGTCACTTTGGAGAAGCCCCCGAACGTGGTCGCGTAAGGATCCTGAATGAACCTCTGTAGATATGACCAATCAGATGGCATGTTTACACACGCTCTTGTTTAGGGCTCTTACCACATTAAAACACAACAACTATGACTTACAGACACAAGATCTGCACTGGTATCATCAAAGAGGTGCAGCTCATCAAACGACTGCGATAGGGCCCCAGAATCATGCGGGTATGCCAGGAAGAGCCTACCATCCATGGGAGACCTTACAGCAGAATGTGTCACTTGAGTATATAAATATATGGGTACTAAAATGCAAAACAATAAATTAGTATGCCACTCACGGGGCCAGTCTGATGTAACGCTGCATGGCTTTTAGCAGCTGTCTAGCGCCCCCTTGATGGAAGTGCAGAGGAGGGAGAGGATCACCCCCTCTGGTGGTCAGCACCAAGAAGTTCCTGCCCAGAGAGAAGCGAGCCCTCCGAAGAGAGTACAGCTCTGAAAGGGGCAGGGAGAAGGAGCCCCACTGACCTACAAGACATAAATGTATGTGAGCATGTACAACAGGGATTCTCAAATCTTGTCCTGGAGGGCCAATGTGCTGCAGAGTTTAGCTCCAACCTTGATCAAACAGTGATTTTCTTATGATCCTGAAGACATTGAGTAGCATGCTCAGGTGTGTTTGATTAGGGTTAGAGCTAAACTCTGCAGCAAAGTGGAACTTGTGGGCTAGATTTGAGGATCCCTGATGTACAGTATCTAAATGCATGCGCACATCATCTGACAAGTTACAGTTTAGCCCAGTACCTGTTGCTCTGACTGGTGGGTGCTCATGTCGTCTTTCCTCCTTGACTGTACTGATGACGGCCCAGTCTGGCTCATAGCCCGGGTCAAACTTAGTTTCCTCTTCCCCTCCTTCCTCCTCCTTTCAAGAAACAGAATTTAAAAGAGACAGAAATTCAGGTGACTTTTTTTTAAAGATGCTTTTAATGTTGTTGCGTTCAACAAGGGCACATTCATTTGCTTAAAAATACAGTAAACTGTAATATTGAAAAAATACTAACACAACTGTTTTCTATTTCAATGTATTTTAAAATGAAATGTATTCCTATGATGGTAAATTTGAACATTACTCCAGTCTTCAATGCCACATGATCCTTTAGGAATCACTTTTTTTAGTAGTCTTTGATTAAAAGAAAAAGAACATTTATTTGAAAAAGAAAAATTTTGTTATAAAAATATTTTTATAACATTCATTTTGAAATGTAATATGCAATTAAATGGCGATTTACATTTTCCCATACATATGTGCAACGTTTAATGAAAAATTTAAATTCCATTATATGATTTATATTTCCCATTTACTACACTAGTTTTAATATATAAATTCAATACATATTTAATGCTAAGTTGCTAAATTAAAATGAAAAGTATTCCCCAAATTGATTAGATATGTTTAACATGTCCAAGCAAAAACGGTTGCAAAATAATTTTTCTTAAATTAATTTAAGTAATGGGTATAACACTTGGGAATGCATTTATCACAATACCACATGATAATTGTAGCAAAATGCAGTGTGAATTTCAAAATGCATTCTGAACCAAAGGTATAGCAAAAGGGTAGCAAACATGAAGAGCCTACACGTTCCATAGCTGCTTATTCGATGTGCTTGAGAATAGTTTACTCTCACCGACAATCCCTCATGCACTGCAGAGACACACATATTTCACTGACAAACACCAGGTATGTGTGTGTGTCTCTGTGTGCAAGTGCGTTTGTGTGATCATGTTTACTCCATATTGTATTTATAAGAGCAGTTAGCCACATCCAGAACAATGAATGGATCTCTTTGGCCCTCTGCTGGATGTATTTGGTAATTACACCTTTTTTCTTCTAAAACTGTATTTCCTACAGATTTTTCAGTAACCAACTGATAGCAGAATTCTGGCCCAGAAACAATATCCAGAAACAACCTAAATATTTCATTTTTTCATCATTGTTAAAGATTATTATTTTTTTTTTAATGGTGTAGTTGAAGAATTTTGTGGTAAATGGATAAAAATACTTCATATCCCCCTAAACACAGCATAATCTGTATCATAATAAATACAAATATTGTTAAAAGTCACACATCATTTGTTGTTTGTCACATGTATCAGAACATTTCTGTCCTGTGGGTAATAGGAGGATTTCCACCCGGCTACCACCACAAATATATTTCAAACCTGTGGGAATCACTGACGTATTAAGAATTTCTCAGGGACTTCACCACTTTCGTGGCTGAATATCCATGACTTTTACAATTACTCTTGATCACTGGAGGGTAATTTTAAAGAAGATTTTTAAGAATTTTTGAAAAGATTTTTATAGAGATAAATGGTTTTATCGTATGAGTACAAATATCTTCAGTAGGACAAACATGTTTTGATTTCCATTAATATTCAATGACCTTTATTTCCATGACTTTCCCAGGCCTGCAAATCACAATTTACTTTTTTTTTCTTTCTTTCTCAATATGTGACAAGTGACAAGTGACCTTTGAATTCTGTTGAGCAAACGGAGTGATCCGCCCTCTACCTTTTTGGTGTAGAAGACAGCAGGAGCATTTCTCATATCCTCCTCAACAGGGCTCCACTCCATTGCCGGCTCTCCATCCTGCAAGAGTTTATATGTGATAACAGCCCTTAAATACTCTCAGGCTTTGTAAATGGTGTTAATAAATAGACAAAATGATTTATATATCATACTGTAATACTTTATAACATCAAATGTTTATTAATACAATATGTTAATCCTGCTACAGTGTGTTGATCATACCCGCTCAACTATCCGGATGAAGCCGGGGATGGTGGTGTCCTGATTGCTTCTTTTGGCATTGGTGTGGAGGTAAACACCCTCCTTCTCAAAGATCAGCTGATGATGACATTTAAAACATCACACTTTTACACCAGGACCAGGTCAGGTCAAAAAAAACTACAGATTAATCATTTTAAACAAGATGTCAATAATATATAATGATTATCTTTCAGTTTTGATCATATCAACAGCATTAAATAGCAATAATGAATTTAAAAAAAATCTAAAAACCTAACAATAATTGTAATAACTGTAGCTTTAATACTATAGTGGACATTTCCTGATAGACTACAATAGATTAATAATTCAGCGGCTTACAAATAATTTATTTCAGAAGTGAGATAAGCAACAGATCATCATATGGAGGAATCTCATCTAGCTGCTAGTTTTAATCTATAATCTATAATATTGCTTTAGGTTATGAGCAAAGATCTCCAGTTAACCAGTCCGACCAGTGACGCCGTTCAATAAAATCCTCCAGGCTGAACGAGTTACCAAACGGGTGACAGTGGTATGTGAAATATCAAGCCATCACAAAGACATGACAGTGACTAAACCATCAGGTTTGAACGACATGTCAGTCATCAGCTTGGGCTAGCGCTAACTAGCTAAACCTGTAGAAATACAGGAAAAAAAAACTTATCCTGAGACATTAAATAAACGTAAAAAGGTAAAAAAAAAAATGTATATTTAGTTTTGTGTGGTGTCATGTCAGATGTGACATCGTTGTAAGTAAGGTTAGTGACAAACTCTATCGCTCCTCACCTTGTGACTCTCTGGCTTCGCCTCCATTCCTCCTCCTGAGTTCACGGTGTTTGATCAAAACAATCACACTTCCGGTTTTTTTTTCTGGATGACACCACCCACCTCCGCTGCAGCCAATCAGAAACTCATATCATATGACGTTTTCTTTATTTTGTTATTTTGTACATAAGATGAGTATCATGTTCTTTCTTAGCATATATTTGTTGATAATTACAGTAATACAGTGATTTGTAATGCAAATCAGATATCAGAATTGTGACAGGGAATCATTGTTAAAAGTCATAGATTTACAACGTTTACACTTTTTAATGTCACATTTAGTTTATTTTTGTAATATCGATAACTTTCTCATCCATTTTTTTATCTAAAGAAAATCTGCCTCCCTTGCCTTTCGACTGATGACAGAAGCCATACAACAAACAAACATCATACATGCATTCATCTTAAATTATGATCATTGCGGCTTTGAGGTTATGTAAAATTTGGCAGATTATTTTACATTAATTTCATGAATGCAAGTTAATAAAGTGATGAATGGAAATTGGGCAGTTCAATTAAGTATAGAATTTAAATAAAAATAGGCAAATGGGGGATTACTGAGAAATGAAATGTTTTTTTTTTATTACAATTTGTATAACTACAGTTTAACTACAAATTGCATGTTTAAACTATGGTGAGTGTAGCAAAACGTTTTAACTGTAATAACCTTTTTTAATTAATACAAAACCATGTGTAATTTTCATAAGTTTTTTTTCAAACTATTCTTATTGTCATTTTATAATGAAAAACTGTATATATTTATAATATTTATAGAAAACATTCAATGTTAGAAAATATCATGTATATCATGGTCTACGAGTTTGAGGCATTAATTGTAACATTAGTGTAAACACCAAATATTTTGACCATACTTTTTTTTTCATAGCAGGAAAACTTTTTTTGAGAGACACCAGGACTGCTGATGACTGGAGTGGTAACAGAAATTGAAATGGATTTATATATTTCATTTATAATGTATTCATTTAGAAATTTTGAAAGAGTAATACATGTTTTTATTACTACAAGGCTTGATTATTGCAATTCTCTTTATTTGGGGATGAGTCAGTCTTCCATAAATCGCCTTCAGATGGTTCAGAATGCTGCTGCCAGAGCTCTGACAGGAGATCGCAAATGGGAGCATATAACTCCTGTCCTCCAGTCACTCCATTGGCTACCTGTGCAATATAGGATACATTTTAAAGTACTGTTATTCGTTTTTATATCGTTAAATGAGTTAGCACCATCCTACCTTTCTGATTTATTGTTGATCCATCAACATACAAGAGCTAGGTCTGCCAACTTGAGGCTCTTAGTGGCTCCTAGATCGAGGCTCAAGACTAGGGGAGATCGAGCATTTTCCATAGCGACACCAAGACTCTGGAACAGTTTGCCCACTGATATTAGAACTGCCCCTACTCTGTCCATGTTTTTTTTAGTGTGTCAGTATAAATATCATTTTAAATTTCCAAACTTTATTTTTTGCCATTAATTGTAATAATCCAGTGACATTTTTGTTTGCAGCCAGTGCTCCACAAAGAGATCTGATCTCATCATCATCAGTCTGTCTGGAATAACATGAAGAAACAGAACAAACTGAAACAGACTCAAGCAAGTTTTGGTTAAGTTTGCTCTTTAAACTCTCTTAAAACTCTTTATTATGAAAAAGTACAGATCACTATAACTCTTGGAAGTACAAGCAAAGTACCTGAAGAAATGTGACCGTATTAGTTTGCACAAAAACACTAGCCTACTGCACGTGGAGTCCAGTAATCATTATATAGCATTTATTATCAGCTTCTTTCAATGTCACACCAGCTCGTTTTTTTTTTCTTTTTGAATGTTACCTTCGCAAATGTGTTTACTCCTGTGTACGCGCAAGACCACCGCGCGTGCACCCGCTCTAATGTTGCCATGTCCGCTTATTTCGCGTATGCAGGGCATATATTGCTATTTGAGTTTACAGGCGATTAACTATGGAAGGCATTTTCTGCCAAATTTAAATAAATAAATGAAATGATTAAAATTAACTATTCCATTACTGAAAACAGTACGCAAAATATGTGACAAAATTGAGAATGAAATTAAATGATTTCATTTTCACGGTGACATACCTGTCAAATTGAAAAATAAAATGCAATTGCTGATTTCAAATTTCATTTTCAATACAGTCTCGAGGCAAGACTGCCAATATTAAAATGAAAAGCAAACGTGAAAAAGAAACTACACATACAGTTTTTACAAAGCTCTTTATTAACGCTCACGCAATAATAGTGACACAATTCAAATTTAAATGTAAAATTTACTTGTCATTTTAATTCCTCTTTTATTTCTCATCTTTCTCATTTTCGTTTTCATTTTCAAAGACAACCTGCATGCAAATTATATGTTAATGAGTGGGTGTGGCTTATTCAAGTGAAGTAACGGCGCTAGAGACAGTCGTCGAAGTCTCGTGTGCATGAGTTGAATGGTGGTTGAAACAATGTGTGAAACGACATTAAAATGTGAATATATTGTAATCGAGACATGGCGAATCTGTTAGTGAGCTTTTGCGGGAAGCTGCTGCAGCATTAGAACGTGGAAGAAACAACCAGCCTGACCAGCATGCGTCAAACCCTCGACCCACTGCAGTTCCTCGGCCTGAGCCTCCACATCCCCGGAAAATCTGCTGTCTGCTGAGTTTGTGACGGCTGCAAAATGTCCAAGTGTATCCAAGATTAGGGCTGCTCCGATCACGATCGGCCGATCGTTAATGCGCATCTCGTCAGTAAAGCCGGTTCTCTAATCAGCGGTTAATTCCATCAGGTGCGTGATTTCACATAGAGCAGCTGTTACTACACAGAGCCATTGTTAACTAAGAAGATGCGCAAATAAACGCTGAAAATGAACGTGGATTTGTGCATCTTCTCAGTTAACAATGGCTCTGTGTAGTAACAGCTGCTCTATGTGAAATCACGCACCTGATGGAATTAACCGCTGATTAGAGAACCGGCTTTACTGACGAGATGCGCATTAACGATCGGCCGATCGTGATCGGAGCAGCCCTATCCAAGATAGATTCAACTCGTAGCAAAATGAAGTCATTATCATCCAAAATGTTTGCTAGCTGGTTTAATTCTGCTGCTATACTGGCCATAACCGCCATTATAGCTCCTCCACGTAACAACGTAATTGAGCCACACCCACTCATTAACATATAATTTGCATGCAGGTTGTCTTTGAAAATGAAAACGAAAATGAAAACAGTGAAATAAAAGAGGAATTAAAATGACAAGTAAAATTTACATTTAAATTTGAATTGTGTCACTATTATTGCGTGAGCGTTAATAAAGAGCTTTGTTAAAACTGTATGTGTAGTTTCTTTTTCATGTTTGGCTTTTCATTTTAATATTGGCAGTCTTGCCTCGAGACTGTATTGAAAATGAAATGTGAAATCACCAATTGCATTTTATTTTTCAATTTGACAGGTATGTCACCGTGAAAATGAAATCATTTAATTTCATTTTCAATTTTGTCACATATTTTGCGTACAGTTTTCTGTAATGAAATCGTTAATCTGGTTTTAAATTTAATTTTAATCATTTATTTATTTATTTATTTAAATTTGCCAGAAAATGCATTCCATAATTAACAGCAGTGACTGTGTTGTTCTAAATTCTACATAGCGTTTTATGGAGCGGTTATGACTACAGAGATATGTACTCGTTTATTTCATTAGGCTATAGAAACGATTATCTTGCTGATAGTTAAAATTTAGTGTTGGTTAATCAAGAGGTTTTTAAACTGGGGTCTAGGGACACACAAAGGGGCTACAAAGGGTCCACTGAAAACTTTAGGGAAAAACAGTGTAAAAAATATTAAAAATAAAAAAATAAATAACAGAAAAAAGATTATATGAATAAAACATTGATTATATTAATAAAAAAAATACACATTTAAATAACAATATATCTAATGGTATAGAAATGAGTAGAAAACTTAAATAATGTTATGTAAAGAAACAATATTTTGCTAATATTTTAACCATATTTGCTATATATATATATATATATATATATATTTCACAGTATAAATTGGGTCTTTATACGTGATATATGTAAAATATATACAATAGATGGGTTTTACATTTTAAGAAGTGGTCTTTCGCACAAGGATGGTCATATCAGCGGTCTGTGGCACCTAAAACAATAAAATAAAAATACTGGGTAAATCAAAATTTTTTGTGTGTTTTCTATGCTAACTGATCAACCCAGAAATATCGCATGAAACACACACACACACACACACACACACACACACACACACACACACACACACACACAAAACAGGTCGCTTGTTTTACAGACCATTTGCGCGTTTCTTTCGCGCAATCTGGCAACACTGGTCTGCTCCGACTGTATCAGCGCTGTGCGCCGTCGCTGCGCTGGAGTCTAGGGGAGAGACAAGCACGGGTAACAGCCTCCTAACAAAGAGGGTTTAATAAAGTTTGGAAGTACAGGACGATTGTGGCAGAGGCGGGAGGATATTGCGAGGGTATGTCTACTACTTGTTTTTCTTTTCTCGAATCTTCCTGATGCCGTTAAAATTATGCAAAACGATGAAATAGGTTTTTAGCTGCATTGCTAACGCTGGAGCGCACTGGCCTGTGTATTTCACTTGGCCACTTACCAATGAACTGATCAACAACACAAGCTCTAAATTAGGTAACGTCGTAATGCAAATACACCGCTGATTTTTCCAACTGCATTTTAAAGCTGACAGTGACAAACAAATAAAGAAAAGAGGCAGAAATCATGGGTGACTGTTCGTCATGTTGTCCCGAAAATGCTCAACAGGCCTCGAATTTTTTTAAAGCGTTTTACAAAGAACTGAACCTCGTTTTAAACGAGAACGTCCCAAGCAAACGTGTACGTGTGCTACACGTGCGAGGGAATGGAGGCGTAGATGACCCTTCAGTCAGTGGGGGGTTTGTTGCACAGCAGTTGATGAGCTTGATGATTAGTCAAACAAGCTGGTTTCCAAGCTGTTGTGCAGTTCTGAATAACATGCAGGTTTATTTGCCTAAATGAGACTGATACTGCACTTTTGATGATCTATATTTATACATATTATCTTTTCTTTTCTAGGTAACATCAGCGGGTTTGGGCATCCTCTAATCTCTCCCCTAGTTCTCTCCTGCACTCAGACACCATCACCCATTTCAGATGTGCCTCTTCTAACAGTCCCACCAGCATTAACTAAACCACGTTCTCATTACCAAAGAGCGCTAACCACAAAACGCATTTCATAAACTCGCACACACACATTCACACACACACCAGCATTCCAACATTCCAAAAGAACCTATTCCGAAAACAGTTCAACAGAGCCATAGGTTGTTGCATAAACACATCATGGCCTCTGTCACCAAATCGTCTAACCCCGAGATCCCCGATAATCACAAGGAGAGCTGGCTGGCGCTGCTCGCGGCTGCTGAGGCCTACAGTCAGACGTCCGGTTGTGATTTGGCGATTTTGACCGCGTATAAGAAGTTCCGTCCTCCCGGGGTTGAGGTGAAAGGAACAAGGAATCATGAAGGGGGTGGAACTCAGGTGCAGAAGTTTGATTATGCTTATCATGTTTGGGGACCAGGGGCCTTAGCTGAGTCTTCACGGCGATACATGGATGACATCGCAGTCCTGCACTCCACCACTGTACTGACGGCTCAAAGACACACCCCTCTGAATAAAAAGGAAGGAGGAGCCAAGCTGGGTGTGGATGTGCCATCTGACAGGCTGGTGAGTGCTGTGTTTTAAAGCATTGTTGATCAGAACACCTTTGTGATTTACTGTGTCCTCTTTCCAAAGAGCCTGACTGGAGATGGAGTCGGGACTGTTAGTCCCAACATGAGGCTCTATTCTCAGAGCTACCCGTCGATCTACAGCCCGGCCGCTGGTATTGGCCAGGCTTGCGGTCAATATGGGAACGGAGAGCGTGACAGGGAGAAAGGGGTGATGGAGGAACGTGAGAAGGGAAGAGAAAGGACGGAAATTGAGGACTTGGAGGAAGATGATGAGGAGGAGGAGGAGGAGGAAGATTTGGAGGGAAGGAGACGTAACCTAAATGAATCAGCAGGTAAATGCATCTGTTTTTTTGTTTCATATAAGAAGGAGTTTGTCATTTCTAAACTCCAATTCGAATTGAATGGATCTCTCTCTCTTTTCTCAGGTGTCTTTTCAATGGATGAGGATTCTCTGTCCCGGGACTGCGAGCCCTTCTTTGAGTCTGATGGGGAGGAGGAGAGCACTGATGGTGAATAATAATAATAATTATTATATTATTTTAAATGCTTATATACCAATATTACGATTCTGGTAAATGGCAAAAAAAAACAGATTACATATATATAAAATAGATAACAAGTGTTATTTAATTATTAGTATTTTAAACTAATAACTAAGTGGCTGTTAAGTGATGTTAAAAAATAGGGGAAATCAGCATGTATATAAAATATTTTAGCTGGTACAGGTTCACCACTGTTCAAAAGTTTTAGGGTCAGTAAGGTTTTTTTTTAAAATTATTTTTATTAATACATTCATTCAGCAAGGACATGTTATATAGAATTAAAAGTAACAGTAAAGACATTTTAAATGTGACAAAAGATAATAAATTATTTATTAAAAAAAAAAAATGCATCACTGTTTTCATGAAAATATTAGGCAGCACAGCTGTTTTCAACATTGGTAATGATTAAATAAATAACATTTAAAATGAATACTCCCAAAAACAAGTTATTTGGAATTGTAACAACATGAAACTATTACCGTTTTATTGTATTTTTAATTTAATAAATGCAGTCTTGGTGAGCATAAGATATTTCTTTCAAAAACATCTTACTGACCCCAAAAATGTGCATTCTTATTTTAAAACCCTTATTCATTAATCACAAGCGAATAGGAAAAGTCAAATAAACCATTTCAAGCAGAGTGACTGTTCAGGTACTCGGTGTTGATTTCATCAAAGAGATCATGGTCTGAATTATGATGTGCTTTTATTGCAGTCGTTTGTGTATTTATATCTGTTTTATTGCTGCCAGGCTCTCTGAGTGAGGAAGCTCCTCCCCCTCCACGTGGCCTGGCTGTAGGTCACCTGGCATCTCGCTATTCTAAGCCCATGGCAATGGCTCGTTCACTGCCTGTCTCTATACCAGTGTGGGGCAAACATGCCCCTCAGGGCGACTCCCATAGTGGAGAACGGGTCAGTTACACACACCCTCCTTACTGCAGCTTTATATAGACTGACAATTCAGATGACCTTTTATTGCAGATTATGTATGCACTTTCAATACAAAGGATATGTAAGATTATAGGAAGCGAAATTACGCCACCTACTAGATCACCAAATTTGAGGCTAAATTGTACGTATCATTCATTGGTAAGACAATTTCATAATTCATGAAATTTGAGACAAAAAAAACTTGGGACACACCATTTTTTTTAACAAATTTTATACAAGATGGAGGATAGGGCAAAAGGAAATCTACATTGTCAGTATAAATACCTGTACATACATTTGAATGTTTATGGGGAAACTTTCATGTTTGTCAGGGCTGAAAAATGAGTCTAAAAACTATTTTTAAATACATTTTCTTTTTGGAAAATGTATACTCTACCATAATTGCAATATTATTGTACTGCATTATTGACCCAGTTATCTATACAATATTTTGTTGCCAAGTCCTTTCTGATTAACACCTTTACTGCTGTTGTGACAAAATGCACTTAAACTGTGCTGCTTGAAAGTTTAACCCTTTCAAATTTTTAATATTTCTGCTTCAAGTATGAGCCCCAGATATCATCAGATTTCCACACAAGTCCTGAAAGTAGACAAAGAGATTCAAATCAAATCAAACGGCAAATGTTTGTGAATCTTTTCTTTCAGTATCTGTTGTGACCAACTTTTGCATCAATAACTGCAACTAAATGTTTCTTGTATCTGCTGATCAGTCCTGCACAGCTGCTTGGAGGAGTTTTAGCCCATTCCTCAGTACAGAACTGCTCTTATGAACTTGCTTCAGGTCCCTTTCACAACATTTCAATTGGATTAATGTCCGGACTTTGACTCGGCCGTTTCGTTGTTGTTTTTTTGTCAATGATAGCAAGCCGTCCCAGCCTAGATTCAGCAAAACAGGCCCAAAAACCTTGATCTGCAAAACATTTCTCCATCCTCTGACTTGTCCACATGATCTTTAGCAAACTGCAGACGGGCAGCAATGTTCTTTTAGGAGAGCAGTGGCTTTCTCTTCACAACTCTGCCGTATACACCATGGTTGTTCAGTGTTCTTCTGATGGTGAACTCATGAACATTATCATTAGCAAATGTGAGAAAGGCTATTAGTTGCTTAGAAGTTACCCTGGGGTCCTTTGCAGCCTCAGACTTGCTTTTGGAGTGATGTTTGTTGTACTCCTGGGGATAATGTTCATGGGAAGTCGTGGCCTAATGGTTAGAGAGTCGGACTCCCAATCGAAAGGTTGTGAGTTCGAGTCCCAGGCCGGCAGGAATTGTGGGTGGGGGGAGTGCATGTACAGTTCTCTCTCCACCTTCAATACCACGACTTAGGTGCCCTTGAGCAAGGCATCGAACCCCCAACTGCTCCCCGGGCGCCGCAGCATAAATGGCTGCCCACTGCTCCGGGTGTGTGCTCACAGTGTGTGTGTGTGTGTGTTCACTGCTCTGTGTGTGTGCATTTCGGATGGGTTAAATGCAGAGCACAAATTCTGAGTATGGGTCACCATACTTGGCTGAATGTCACTTCACTAACGGTGGTCTCGAATTTGTACACTGTCTCTTTGACTGTGGAGTCCAAACTCTTTAGAGATGGATTTGTAGCTTTTTCTACCCTGATGAGGAACAGCAACTCTCTTTCTGAGGCCCTCAGTGATCTCCTTGATACACTTCCACAAACATTAATAATCAGACTTTGACAGATCCCTGGGACGACTATCCAGTGACACCGGATAGTCGTCCCACTGACTGAAACCACTCTAATTTCACATTAACTGCTAATCCTAGAGATTCACATACTTTTGCCGCTCACAGATATGTAATATTAGATCAGTTTCCTTAAATAAGTAGATGTCAAAGTATATATTTTCATCTAATTTATTTGAATGAGAGGATTCACTATGTCAACTTTCAGGAAGTGTGTGTGAAAATCCGATCACGATCTTTTGGGTCATATTTATGCAGAAATAGTCAATTCTGAAGTGTCCACAAACTTACAAGCAGCACTGTATAATTAACAAATTTATAATTGTTTTTAGAAGAAAAATGGAATAACGGCCATTGTGGTTTTGATGATGTCACGTTGTTTTTAGCTTGATTTCAGTGTCTTTTATTTTAGGTGGGCTGCACGGACCTGGACCACATAGCTGCCAGTATGAAAGCCCTGCTGGTCCCCGGAGCCACAGACGGAACGGAGATGTTTGGAGCACTGCCACGACCTCGCCTTAACACGGGCGACTTCTCTCTCAAGCACTAAGAGAAGACCAATGTGTGCGTATGTATGTTTGAGCGCAAGTGAGAACGAACCATGAGCATGTTCGTGTGCGAATGTGATTTAAACCGAACTGGAGAGTTTGATAGATGTTTTTAACAAAGATGTTGCCAAATCTGACGCTTCTCCCACATATCATTAGTACTTCTACGACACTGAAAGTGGCGAAACCTTTACCAGCCCTTCACATCTGCAGCAGAAGGGGGAGAGGTTTGATTAGCATGTCTTAATTGGAGAATTTCTTTTGACGGATGGTTATGGCAGACTTCAGTTACATAGTGCATTTCATTGAGAAACACTAACAGAGCAAAAGTACATCATTACATTACTAATCATACCCAGCAACTCTCCTCTGAAATGTGGGATTTACTGAGAGTATATGAGCCTATTTACACGCTGAGATACTCTCACATCCATCACCAGAGGAGCATTGTACATTAGCAGAAACACTACTTGTACTTGGATATATAGACTGCTGCATTCAGATGTGTATTCAGTAGTTTATATTCCATGGCAAGATTGCCAAAGCTGACTAGATGTTGATGTGAATGCTTGCAATGATGTCACTCTCTGCCTGTGTGCACTCGTTTTTATTTCAGATACTGTCCTGGAGACTTTCTGAAGTAATGCTTTATAAAGCAAAAGACAATAAGAGGACAAAAATTTCGGTAACTAAAAATTATTGTGCTGATAACTGATACAAATGCAAAATTTATAATTGTTGATTAGTATGATGACGTCTCAAATCTTGATAGACTGAAGGACATTTCAAATGTGAGGGTTTACAACACTACAGATCTCAACCAGCTATGCGTTCATCTTGAACATTTCACAACTGTTCAATGTTTCAGTAAATACGTTTTGAATAAACAAATTGTTTGTTTTGTTGAATTCTGTTGCCCTGTGCATCTACCTGCATTGAAATGTTCAGAGATTTTGTCTAGGTGTGGATAAGCAGGCTGAAGAATATATGTGTGACTCACTGAGCAAAGTCAGTGCTTCCTGTGCTCTGCAGAGGGCGGTGCTGCTCTTCTGTAGTTTTTATGTAAGACCACCCACAGTCTCGAACATTTTACTAGTAATAGAAAAGAAGACTTCTTTTAAAATAAGTGTAAATGGGTGTATTTCGTATGCTTTTACATATATGCTGTTGCTCATTAAATATAAGAAAGAAACAACAACATACCCTTCATATATAACGCAATACTATTTTGAACTAGTTTATTAGACCACAGAGATAAATATTCATTACAGTATCTGCATTTGTCATAACATGGAATATAAAATTAATACAGTGACTTGCTAAAATACTGAATAATATTTTGAATCAACCTTGTGGTTCGTAACAGGCAGATTCAGTTTTAGAATACAATTCTCCACTCACGGTTTCAGTAGTTTTATTCATTTTGTTGTGGTTAGATAAGTTTTGCATCTAACTCCCTACCAATGACTCTCCCAAAGTCTCCTGTCCTCTTTCTTATATCACCCTTACCCTGTTTCCTTCCAACCCCTCTTTCTCTTGATGTATTCACACCCCTACTGATCCTTCTTTCGGATCCAGCAGTAGGAGTTCCTTCCCACCCAGAAACCAGGGAAGAGTTTCTCCTTGAAACTGGACACAAAGCGATGAATCAGTCTGGTCTCCTTGGAGCCGTTCTCTCCATCTTCAACAAGGAAAAATTTTATGATGCCAGCTGGCTGGTCAGCGTAGATGCCGATGGTGGGACAGAGGGGAGCTTGGAATTCGATGTTCTCTCCGTTATGCCAGACGTGGTAGCAGGATCCGGCCCAGCCCACACCCCATGACAGGTCATTCTCTCCCAGACCACATGGGCCATCCTTAGCTTTCCGCCCTGCACTTTCACACGCTGCCCCAATCACCACCCAGCCCTCGCAGTCCACCTCCCAGTACCCACGACTGCCCAGAAGACCCTCCTTACACAGCACCTTCAGGAGGATATTGGGAAAGTTATCCAAAAGCAGTTGCCTGGTTACTACGTTGGCCATGACAGTCTTACACATTACTTTCTGTCATTTACTCGCCCTCATGTCATTTCAAACTTGCATAGCTGTCCTTCCGAGTTAAACTTGTGAGTGAGTGATTGAATCATTCTGATGGGTTTTGTGAACCATATCAACAGATCCACTGGAATATTACACTGAAAGATTTGTTCATGAAGCTATACAATCACATACATAGATTAATGGAAGCCCATTTCATAAAAAATATGCTACATAAAAAAGAAATGCCAAATAATGTGAGCTAAGCATAATTATTACAAAAAATGTGAGACTGTTAAATTAAAAAAATTAAATTTTTGCATTTAGCAGACGCTTTTATCCAAAGCGACTTACAGTGCATTCAGGCTATTAATTTTTACCTATCATGTGTTCCCAGAGAATCGAACCCCCAAGCGCAATGCTCTACCAATTGAGCTATAGGAACACTGATGTAAGATAAAACTTTATTATTTATATAATTATTAGATTTAAAAAAAAAAACTATTTTCGACAAAGTTGAGTAATAATTGTTATAATTAGGAGATTGCAAAACGTATGAGATAAAATGTCATAATTGAGAAAAAGACAAAATGATGAGAGGGTAAGTTATAATTATGAGATCAAAACTGACTATTTTTCTCATCATTATGACATTTAATCTCATCATTCTAATTTAGAATGTCATAATTCTGATGTTTTGTCTCATAATCATGATCTAGCTTCCCAAAATTTCGATTCATTTTAAATCATGTTTTTTAATCCGTGTTTGTCTTCATAAAATCTTTTCATCAGATTAAAAATTGAGAATTCATTTATATATAAATATATATAAATATATATATATACAGTACAGACCAAAAGTTTGGACACACCTTCTTATTCAAAGAGTTTTCTTTATTTTCATGACAATGAAAATTGTAGAGTCACACTGAAGGCATCAAGGGCTATTTGACCGAGAAGGAGAGTGATGGGGTGCTGCGCCAGATGACCTGGCCTCCACAGTCACCGGACCTGAACCCAATCGAGATGGTTTAGGGGTGAGCTGGACCGCAGACTGAAGGCAAAAAGGCCAACAAGTGCTAAGCATCTCTGGGAACTCCTTCAAGACTGTTGGAAGACCATTTCAGGTGACTACCTTTTGAAGCTCATCAAGAGAATGCCAAGAGTGTGCAAAGCAGTAATCAAAGCAAAAGGTGGCTACTTTGAAGAACCTACAATATGACATATTTTCAGTTGTTTCACACTTTTTGTTATGTATATAATTCCACATGTGTTAATTCATAGTTTTGATGCCTTCAGTGTGAATCTACAATTTTCATAGTCATGAAAATAAAGAAAACTCTTTGAATGAGAATGTGTGCCCAAACTTTTGGTCTGTACTGTATATATATATATATATATATATGTGTGTGTGTGTGTCTTTATGTAGTTTATGAAGCTTAAAAAATGTTGATTACATAGACTTTCAATCAATGGACAAAAAATGTTCTTAAGATGAACTAACGGCTTTTGGAACAACATGAGGGTGTGTAAATGTGACCCTGGACCACAATTTTTTTTTTCAAAATTGAGATTTATACATCATCTGAAAGCTGAATAAATATAATTTTCATTGATATATGGTTTATTAGGATCGGATAATATTTGGCCGAGATACAACTATTTGAAAGTCTGGAATCTGAGGGTGCAAAATCTAAAATCTAAATACTGAGAAAATTGACTTTAAATTTGTCCAAATGAATTCTTGGCAATGCATATTAATAATCAAAAATTAAGTTTTGATGTATTTACTGTAGGAAATTTACAAAATATCTATTGAACATGATCTTAATATCCTAATGATTTATGGCATAAAAGAAAAATAGATAATTTTTTTTGGCCATTGCTAAAAATATACCTCAGAGATTTAACACTGGTTTTGTGGTCCAGGGTCACAAATGATGACAATTGTTAGTCACACAGCTTTGTGTGAACTAACCCTTAAAAGCGTTCATAAAAAGATAATACTGGAAAAATAGATTTTTAGAAATCACACTGCAAAACTAAACAATAACAGCGAAACATGTAGAGACAGATTGAGAGACTCACTTACATACCTGTGGTGAATGTTCATATCTCTCTGGCCTGTCTAGAACAGGACACACTTCCTCTGACATACGTGACACTTTGGCTCCACCTTCTGAGAGCCACAACATTTTCTGAGCAGTTCGGTCATCCAGAGAGAGACTGATCCAGTCTGAGAGAGAAATATAATTTCAGAGGTCAAGCGCCTATTAAACTATAATATAGAACTATATTTAAAAAAACAAGAAACAAAACAGTTCCTGTAATGTTCATGCATACATTTGATCAGCTCAGCTCTAGTATCGGGCTCGGTGATGTTGGGGTCATATGGTGGTGCCTCTTCTGTGAAGAAAGAGAAACAGGTCATTATATTCTATAATATGACTTCATAATCCTATTTAAATGTCAGCATAATGGAGGCCCAAGCTTCATCTGATTTCCATTGTATTGTGAACCTCTCCCATTAACACAATTAAGACATGGAGGTGTAAAGACAGCCGCACTCACCTTGAAAAAGATCATGCAAACCATATTGTCAAATTGACATGCTGTTTTGATCTGAGTATAAGTGTCTGTTCTATTATAAGAATGGAATGCTCTCCAAACCTTGAGTTACTTGAAATAATAATCTAAGGTGGTTTTAGTGAGCACTGGCCTCTGTGTCTGTGACCATCATGACACCTGCAGTGTTTACCAAGCTTTTATGAATGATCATGCAAAGACAAGTGACAAGTATTAAAACAAATAGATGAACTTCAGTTCACAGTCAAAATATGTACAAAATCGGAAAACGGTTACCTCATTCTTTATAAATTATATGTAAAAATGCTTAACATTAAATTTAAACTTTAATAAATAAATGTTTTATTATTATTATGTAAATACAAGTTCTAGCCCCATTTTGGCATTTCTGAGCAGTATGCAGGCGGACCTTGACACTGTTATTTACTTGGCAGTCTACGGGACAGTCTCAAAGCCTACCAGCTTTCATCCAAAATGTCTTAAATTGTGTTCTGAAGACGAACAAAGCTTTTACAAGTTTGGAACGACATGGGGGTAAGTGATTAATGACAAAATTTTCATTTTGGGATGGAATATCCCTTTAACATTTAAATTTGAAATGACTTGAAAACATAATCTGCAAGGATTGTTTTTTTTTTTTTTGTATCAATCAGTTTGGTGAATTAAAGTTACATCTCTGTGTCTTTGACCATCATGATGTCTGCAGTGTTTACCAAACTTTCATGACTAATGATGCAAAATTAAGTAAAAAGAATGAACAAACAAACAACAAAAAACCCCAAAGCTGAACATTGCATGTGATTTCTGTTGAAATGCATGTGAAATGACATGAAAATATGAAATTTGTTGCTGCAATCGCATATATTTTTTTAACTACGTGTAAAAATGCTCAAAAGTGTTAAACTACATTTTGCATGTTTGCAGACATGCTTTTGGAGGGTGAGATTTTGGAAAATAGCCGTGGAAACAGGGGGCGCTCTAATTAAGACATTAAAACAGGATTGCGTAGTTTGCAGTTACCTGCAGGATTTGCTTCTGCTCTCGACCCTTTTCTTCCTGTAGGGGTGAAAATGTACATCGGTTAACATCAGAGGTAACCATTAAACCACCTTAAGAAGCCACAGGCAGTTTGGAAATGACATTGACACTGCACAAGCATTCTAGAGTCTTCCTTTTCCGTACGTTGCTTTTCTGATCCCCATTCCTTACCTCTCATGTGCAATATATATCATCCTATGCTATGCAATTCATTTATACCCCCACTGTTATTAGCACTGAATCATATAGTTTACCCATGCCTGTCAGGGTTTAGGTTACATCCGAGAAGCATGCTAGGCCTTAACTTACATTCATCATGGACACACATCATAGGCTCTGACAGCAGTTTCCAAAAATAAATTTTTGTTTCTGCCGCGCTTCATTTTCATGGTGTTAGTGGTGTTGGCATGTTTATGTCCAGCTGGGCTGGGCATGCAGGTTTAACACTTTTCTTGTTACTATTGAGCTTCTCAAGCACCTTCTGAGAAATCCATCTGCAATCCTCTGGCTCATGTATTACAGCTCACACATTTCTTTCCTACTTTTGTTAATGTGGGCATTAATATGTGCTGCTCTCTTAGGTTACCATATTATCAGTGGCATTAAGTGCATTGGTGCAGTTTTTGTAAGTTAGAGTGATAATTTCAGCAGCAGAATGGCGGCAAAGATGGAAAAGGTCACAGTAGCAATGCAACACAACTATCCATATAATATCCTGCAAATGGAGTGTAGTAGTGGCTCAAACTTGGGGCTGAAAACAAAGGGTTGCTGGTTTGAGTCCTGCAATGAGCATTCCTCAATGAGGAGTATGTTTTCTATTGTTTGGTTAAATATCTGGAAGTTTTAAAAGAAATTCTTTAAATGCATTAAATTACTTGACAAGTAACAATGCTAAAACAATGATTTGAGAGAATATTTATATACTTTTAGAGAATATATATGTCATCTTTAAGTGTATTTTTACTAGATTTCATGTTGGATTTAATGTTAAAATATTTGCAAGGGTATTTAGTTTTACTGCAGTGAAATACTTTTTAAGTTTAAAATTGTTGAAAAGAAATGTGAAACTTGTATTTTTATTTTAAATCTTAATAGCAGGTCTATAATGCTTGTAAAAGCAGTTTGTGCTTTGAGCCTGTGCAGTTCGGGCGATGGGCGGGGACAGAAGTGACTGACATTGCTATAATGGGTCTTCGTGACAGCGTCGCACACCTCTAAGTGATCGGGTCAGCTGTGTTTCAGCACATATAGGACGGGGACTTCTGTACACCTGTTCAGGACCCCCACCTCTGTTTGTGATCTTGCTCTCAATCACTGAGAACAAATTGTTCAGAGGTCACCATCATCATCATCATCGTCATCCTTAACATCTTTTATTTAATTTATCATACATTCTTAGAAAAAAGCACAAAGCTGTCACTGCAGCAGTGCGCTTTCAAAATGTGCACTTTAGGTATATTAATATGTACCTTTATTATAAATAAAATATGGAGATTTACATTTTTGCTTTTTTTTACCTAAGGATGTCACCTCAGTGACAACTTTGTACCTTTTTTTCTGAGAGAGTACATCTGTGAGTTGCCTTTATCAAAGACACACATACTCTATGCACATTATGACAGGCAAGCTCTTACAGGCCATCATGTAATTATGAGATACAAGCTCATACAAATGGAGGATAATGAAAACAAGCAAATGGTGCAGTCATTAATATTTCTGCAGTGAAACCTTAGACATAATCCTGGTGCACATATAAATTCCATCAGTTGCTTGGGACTTATAGAGGAATGGACGGTGCAGGAGCAAAGGGAACAGAGGTAGTAAAGGGATCAGGGCCAGAGATTAGCAACTGCTGCTGACAGCTCACTCCATCAGTCATAGCCTGTTTCACCCTCTCTTCGGGACCTCTCCCTTATAGGGGCTGGTATGGAGGGAGTCAGGATGAATAGGAGGGAGGGGTCGAACATAACAGCCATGGTCATGAAGCAGAGCTCCAAAATAAAACAAATCAAAGATCTAAAAATGCTGAGTCTGGGTTCACGCAATTTGAAGTCAGGGCTTTCTCCCTGGTGTAAGATTCAACCCTGGTGTTTTGTGAAGGATGACTTGGTGGAGATTGACAATGAACTGAAGAATGCTGTAAACAAGAGCCACACGGAAGGGGTTATTCGACAAAGCCTCGTTCACTCACATCTTTCACCAGATGAACACATAATTGTGAAAGACTGATGGTCTGATACAGATTGCAAATCAGAAGGATCAGAAACAGTGATGAGTACTGTGAATAATAATAATAATGATTTATTTATTGCAATCTTTCTCTTGTTTTCCATTAAAAAAACAAATACATAATAATAATAATAATAAATACAATCTGAACACACTATAAGAATCAGTAGAAAAAACTAAATTGTATTACAAAAAAAAAGAGAGCAATTTTTTTAATGGAAAATAAGACAAAAATACTTAAGAACTTTTTTTTCAGTTAGTTGATAGAAACTTTATTTAACATTAAATGTTTTCATCTAAACCACATTGTCAGTGTTTATCAAATCCTTTAAATAAAACTGGCATCATATCAACTGGAACAACCGTCTGCTGTTGAGTAACTTTGAACTTCAACTCTTTTTAGCATCAGCAGTTATGTTGATGACCTCAGGGTCTTTGCTAGGCTTTGGTGTCTTTCGCTTGTGATGACTACAGAAAGTAATTTGTTTGTGTTGGACAAGTCTTTAGGGTGCTTTGCCAACCCCTGCCATGCACCCAGCAGCTACGGGGAAACTGGTATGGTTCATATTTGGAGTCTAGATCAAGGAGACGCTATGCATGATGATTTGAAAGGGAAGGCGATGGATATGATCTTGCAGCCCCCCAAGTGTCGAAAACCACATGCTGAGTGTCGGCCCTCTGTTGATTGCTTACTTGAAACAGGCCCGAAGGAAAATAACATGAACAGACAGATGCACACATGGAGGGATTCATGTCTGTAAAGGGAGATTTTAGAGGTGTGACCCATCACAGTCCTGGGAAAGACATTCAGCCCGCTTGGATAAGAGACGTTCTCAGATGGTTAGATCAGATCTCTCTTAACATTGATTGAGTTGGTTTCCATGCTGACTTAAGTTAGAATTATGCACTCAAGGTGCACCGTGCACATGTGCTGTTTAATCATGCCAGATGCTGCCTTGTCCAGTAAGTCAGTCCCAACGAATCTCAGAAGGCATAGATAAAAAGAGGAGGGCAGGGCTGTGGAGATGAGTTACTGAGGAGGGTTTTACACTTCATTACCCCTGTGATCAAGAAGGCGGCATGTCATCATTGATAACTTAATAAGAAACTGGCAGGAGCCTCTTTTCATCTTTTAGTAAGGTGCAAGCGGGTCCTTTTCTCCTAACAATGAGAAAAGCAGTCCTAAAAATATATTATATTATATTATATTATATTATATTATATTATATTATATTATATTATATTATATTATATTATATTATATTATATTATATTATATTATATTATATTATATTATATTATATTATATTATATTATATTATGTTTTAAATTGTTAGTTTTATTTTAATTTGAGTAAATACAAAAATCATATTTCTATGAAAACGTGTTACAAATTAAAAATGAAATCACCAAAAGAATTAACCAAAAATTTTCCAATTAAAATACAATTAAAATGACAAGGATATTGAGAGCGAGAGAGAGAGTGAGAGAGAAACAGAGAGAGTTGTTGAGATAACAGATGAGGGCGACATGTGAAAGTAAAAGGGTGAAAGAGGTGTCTTGCAACTATATTAACACCCGAAATGAATTCTGATGAATTCTGGTCATTTCACTTGTATATCAGTCTTACTGTGTGATATTGAATTCGGAAACATTTTAAAACATGCAATGGTTTACTTATAGTGTTGGGCATACACAATATACCTTTACAATATATGTAAATTCTGAGTAAAACACAACTATAAAGCCTTCCAAATATTTTTGCATTTGACTTCTTTAAAGTACTTCAAATAGTATGTTCGTTTAGAGGATGTTTAATCACATGCTTGTCTTAAAATATATGCAGGCTCAAGAGAATTTGCAAGGTCTTGTTTGACCATCGTTCCTCTTAATAATTTGTTGTCAAAAGATTGAGTAGAGCAGCTGCTAAACTCTTTGCCACTGTAAAGACTATTATTATTTTCCTGTGAGATGTTAAGCTGTGCACAAGAGCTTGGAGAGTAACAGTATGATAATAATGTCCAAGGTGCCCTCTTCTCATCCTGTTGCCCATTAGTCTTTCCTGTGTACCTTTGATCTGGGCTGTCTCACACAAACTGTCAGAATAACCCTCCATCAAATCAGCATTGTGGTGACACTTTTAGTTTGTGTACTGTCACCAGCGATGTAAAATACTGCAGGTCTGTGTCTGAGGTGTCTAGAAAGATGATGTCTGGTTGCATCACCAGGTGCATTCCATAGACACTGCTCACACACACACACACACTGCTCACACACACACACACACTGCTCACACACACACACACACACACACACACACACACACACACACACCCACACACACACACACACACACACACACACACACACACACCCACACACACACACACACACACACACACACACACACACACACACACACACACACACACACATTCTCATGTAGTATTCATCTGAATAAAGACATTCAATATACCTCTGTTGTTTTCATATACAGCTAGTAAGAAACAGTAACCTTATCCTGATAAATACAGATTTTTACACACTTCTGGGTACATATTTGTCCTCAAAATATAAGTAAAGCGTATACAAAGTGTATGGTATTAAGTATTAAGTGTATACATGCTCATGTACGCACACATACAACCACACATTTTTTTTTTGATATACCAAGATGAAAATGAAAATAGGAATTACTATAAAATGTAAAAATATATAAATATTATACATATACATACAATAAAATATTTACAAAAAATAAACTTAAATGAAATGTTTGTAAAATACATCACTTTTAAAATAAAATAAATGCAAGACATTTATAAAAAACACAAATAATTAAAATTGTAAAATTAAGTTGTTTTAATGTCCATTTTACCTTGACTTATTTTTTTAATCTGCATAAATATTATATTACCATAACTATATATACAGTCTTTTTTTCCTCACATAGATTTGCAATTTATTTTCTAATTATTATGTTTTATTTTGTATTTCAGATTTTTTTTTTTTCTGTACTCTTTTATTTTCATTTTATTTCATTTCATTACTATGTCAATTTTCTCTAGCAATTTTCTTTATCACCTTCCTTTAACATTTTTGTAGTTTTACTTAATTATCTTTGTGCCAAGTACTTAAAAATATAAAGCAACAGCCAGTGATGCATTGGTAGCAAGTTACAGATCTCAGCCACAAAGCGTCCTGGCACACAGGTGAGCCTGTGCTGCTGATAATGAACTGATAGAGGTGAAGCAAGGAGAGCAGCCCTTACCTGCTTTCTTTACTTCAGGCATGATTCCGTTGGTGCTTGGGGTACTACTGGGCATTGCAGGGCTGGATGAGCGTCTTTTCGACTCCAAGTCTCTCTGTCTCTGGGTTCCCTTCTTATTCACTCCGCAAAAAAGGGGGAGGAAAAGACACTGCCTATGGGGAGGGGAGGGGGTCTGTAGGTGGTCGAGGTGCTGAATATGAGGTATATCCTGTCACCTAAACCACATGTAGCTCACATGTTCCATGAAATGAGTGAATAAAAGGATATAGGACTACACACACACACACACACACACACACACACACACACACACACAAACACACACACACACACACACACACACACACACACACACACACAGAGTTATTATGATTATAAATCTATATGCAATACCACAATGATAAGAGGTGCAGAGAGCAAAATAGTGGGGCATTTTAGCTTATTTCACCAAATGTGTTTAGTACAAAACATTTCAAAAGTGTTTGTTTATTCAAGGAGAAGTCAGTCTGGGTTCTTTGACCTCAGAGTTCAGCAGGGGTTCTGACATTGCACTCACATTACTGTCACGTCTGAAGGACATCTTCACACACAACCCAAGGCATTTTTTTTGTTTATGTTGTGGGAAATGTTATGTAACCACAGCAACTTTGCTAATCGCGAGGTATCAGAACGTTTTGACTTTGCAAATGAATTAGAAGGATGATTGAATGCTTTACAGAAATTGCAAGTAGTTGCAGCAAACCTTATGTCATAGGTCATGAGACCTCCCGAAATGACAACAGCATAAGTTTCTTAATCAAATGGATTGATTGTAAAAACAGTAAAACTGTACTAATCTGTAGTGGATCCCCCTAACCGATTATCACCCCGTAATGAGGCATGTTTCTTCATCTCAAAGCTCTGAGTCTTAAATCACACGGTGATTCTTTAATGCTTCAAAGCAGACTGTCGATTATGTAAGTATCTGGGCTATCTTCATTCCTGATAAATGAGTCAGGTTTTTTCTCGTCCCTCAGCCACTCATTCTTTTCTCACTCTTCCTCTTAGCACCCCTGTTCTCTCTTTATCTTTGTAATGAGAAACAGCTTCCCTTCCTGGGAAGCGCTGTTTCTTTAGCTCCTCGTGCTTTGAAGACTTGTAAGTTAGGCGGTGGAATTTTAATAGGTGGCAACTGTACGCTATGTTTAGCTTAAACACAGAGCATTGTGTGGCTATGTGAATGTATAGGACTTTTTTAAGAGACACCCTACCTCCCTTCCAAATAGCATCGGCGGAGTGACAGTGATTTGTAGGCTAACTTGCACATAATTTAATACTGTTTGTGTTCCGCATAAATCAAAACAGACTATATATTATCTGCATTTCTTATTTCAGTTGTTGTGATTTAAGCCTAACAGACTAAAACACAGCATAAATTATGTGCAATATTAATCATAATATCACAAATGTAATTTTAAATTTATATTTTTGTTATATTCTATATATAAACATTGCATTATATTATATAATATTATTATACATTATGTATTATTAAATTAATATGGATATATAAATGTGACTATATTATATCACTTAATATTACACCTGTGATATTATTAATAATAATACCACAAATACAATATTGCATCTGAATATATCTATAAGCATATATTTATATATATGTATATATATATATGTATATATATATATATATATATATATATATATATATATATATATATATATATATATATATATATATATATATATCTTTTTTTTTCACATACATTATTACATTACTAAAGTACTATGAATATATAATTACTATGTATATACATCATATTTAGTATAACATATGATGTTATTATTATTTTCTACACACATCACAATTATATAGAATATTAAATTATATGAATATATTATTATATATTATAATTATATTACTTATGTAGGGGAGGATCTAATAATTGCTTAATATAGTATTATATTATTTGTATTATATATAAATATATATATAAATGTATATATACACACACAAACATATATATATATATATATAGTAGCATTGACCACTTGACCAACGTCAATGTCAACTAAACACAAGCTCTGAATACTTTAAAATCACACTGGTATCTCTGGCAGGTGTGCTCTGATTAACAGGTTGTCATGGCTACACAACTGGTCACAGTGATGGGATGTGAGATTTACGATTGTCCACTGAGAGAGGCCTCTCCCAAACGCAGGTTTCTGTTTCCTCTTCCTGCAAACTTTCATGCTGTAGACTCATTTGTCATGCATTTCTTCTTTTGGACACCAGTAAAGTGGATTGGGTTTGAGTATCAGATGTTATAAAAAATGCTGAGCAAGTGGCACAATGTATCTCCTGAGAGAAAAAAAAACTTTTCTCTCTTTATTCAGAGATATTTGGTGTCCTAAATACAATACAAATGCAGTAAAACCAGCGTATCAAATTGTGTTTGTTTCTTTAATTTGGTATTTTTGTGATAGTGTGTTCAGAAAAATACAGCAGCAGGTGAAGAGCGAGAAAGAAATCCACTTCCTGTCTCACTGTTCTGTCTCAGTTTCAACCTTGTGCTTCTTGGTATCCACACATTCATCAGAGCTGTGATGATAGTTCTACACTGAATCGGATCTCTATGTAAAAAAGTTCACGAGTTACCTAATACCAAACATTTACCGAGGTATAAACGTTAGAGATTTGTAAATCCAGATGTATACTTTTTTTTTTTTTTTTTTTTACTTCTCATTAGCTTCTCACAGCTAAAGCCATGGAAATGAAGCAAGATTTCCTGCAGCGCGGTCCTCTGACTGGTACCTTTCAGCCCACCAGAGCGGTTTACAGAGGCCTGTAAGCACAAAGGTGTCAGACCTTTGCATACCAGCAGATTCTTTTACTTCCAAATGACTGAAATTCATTCAAGCTCTCTTCTCCTTGCTTAAGAGTTGAACCGTGACATTGACATTGGCCTGGACAGAAAGAGATCAACAGTGATTGATTGAGGTCATGGACTTGTAGATGTCCTGCTCCATGGCACTACACAATCTTTCAGAGAACACGGGTGGGTGGTGTAGTTAAGGATTTAGGGGAACACGATAGAGTGTTGTTGCACTGAGCCTCATTAGATCCAGATTTACCACTCACTGCCAATGTTACAGCTGAACAGACCCAAGACAAACAGACCCACGAGCTGAGCATGACTGACAGATGACAAAGATAGCCTCAGGTCTGTTGGAGTCGGTCTAGAACATTCTCTCCCCAAGTTCACTTCTGTTTACAGCACACACACTAATAGCGGCTGGTTAGCAACATCTTTTTTTCTGAATCTCAAAAAAAGAAAAGAAAAAAAAAAGCACCAGTGAATATTTCGTCTAAAGCCCTTGAAATGTTTAAATACTATAATTATACCAATCAGTACTAAATAATTGTTTAAAGTCAAACTAATTTGAATTGAAATAAGATTTTGTATATGTTTGCCAGTAACCTACCTTTAATCTGTTTTCTGTTTGAATATATTTTAAAATGTAATTTATTCCTGTGATGGCAAAGCTGAATTTTCAGCATCATTACTTTTCAGTGTCACATGATCCTTCAGAAGTAATTCTAATATTCGGATTTGCTGCTCAATAAATGTTTCTTCTTATTACTAATGTTGAAAACTGTGATACATTGTTTTCAAGCGTCTTTGATAATAAAGTTAAAATAACAAGCATTTATTAAATAGAAAAACGGCAACTTTGAAAACAATAAATAAATAATAATAATAAATAACACAATGAAAAAACTTTTGACCCCAAACTTATAAATTAATTATAATGTTAAACTGCAACTTCACTTTCTAACAGTTTATTTCTTTGAAAAAAATGTCTAGCTCAATACTTCAGTCTAAGGACCAGGCAATCAGGATGATTTAAAAGCAGTATATGGTATCGTTTTTTACTATTATGTCACATTGTTTTTCATGTTAACAAATATGTGGCGAAGAGGACGTGGTTCCCACGTGGAGAGAAGGTCCGGTCAAGTGCAATATGATGAACACCTGTGTCTGATTGCAGTAATTGGCCTGGAAAGACCGGTTAAAGAGAAGCTGGAGAATGAATGTGGTGGCAGAGAGAGACGCGACGGAGACTCGGCACATTGCTCTGCTTGGGAGAAAGAGCACCAGAGGAACTGAAATTGTGCCATTGACATTGTATGAATGCACTACTTTAGTTTTGTAAATTATTATTATTATTTTTTTTTTTAAGTTATTGAATAAACTTACCCGAGTCTCCAAACGCCAACACTGGTCACTTCCTTCCTACGGATTTTGTTACAACATACAATGTTTAAAGTCATGTGGCTGTACAATATGCATTGAAATTTTCAATCCGATTTAATGCCTAGAACCTTTGACTTACATTATAAGTATATTACTGTCAGCTGGAGGGTACACTTTTGCCTTAATAATGATATCAAAATATTTATTTAAACCCAAGAGAGCCTAAACAGTTTTTTTGTTATTTTAGTTTATTTAGGGGTGAGCTTATACCATAACCATGATGAAGAGATTTTTGGTTTATGGTAGATGACTAGTTATTTATGGCATCAAGGTGCAGAGAGTTGTGGTATTACCAGAATCAACATGATTCAAAACAAACTAGCTCAAATGGCACTGGGTCAAGGAACAAGACTAGGAGCTATAAGAGCATAAAATGATTTTAACTATTAAAGCTCTCCATCCACCAATCACCCATTTCATAATGCCTGTATTATTAATCTGAACAGCATCACTTGTAGTACATAACCATTCTGACAACATCAATGGTCATCAATTTATTTGATTATATCAGTAGTAAAAACACAATCCAAGAATGCAGTTATAAGTTAGTTTTTCAATCATTATCTTTCTAAAATGATCCTTTGTTTGTAAATGTATGGGTCATAATACACATCAATTAACTCAAAATCTTCTTTAAATGATTATGTACAACACAGGAGTTTATGTTGCCAGGGAATCATCGTCCTCCACCATTGGCTGCCCCACCTCCGGCTCCGCCTCCAGACTGATCCTGAGCTCCAGACATCATCAGGAAAAGAACGAGAGGGACAATATACATCCACTGGTGATGAAAGAGAAAAGAAAAACACAACAGGAAGATTTAACACATTTGTAAACTGTTTAAAATGCAACACACGATGCTTCCTCTCCAGAGTCAATGATTAGGTGCAGGACAATCACATGCCATTGAATTAATTGGTTTAAAGTTTTCCCAAGCAAATCATTTTCAGTTTCATCCTTCCTTGCTCTCTCTTTGTCCAACCTCCACCACTTACTGCCTCTTACAAATGACCTTCCACTGGGAGGGAGAAATCAGGAGAAATGAGACTGAAAAAAAAAAAAATTCAGGAAGAGTGAAGCAGGCAGCATGGGTCATGAACATCTCTGAGCTCGAGACTACAGTCACCTGCTAAAATTACCAGCCAACCTGATTGTGAGGCAAAAAAAGTCCCTTATTAATTAAAACACCACTGATCTGGTCATGACCCAGCAGGAAACTTACACAAAAAAGCATAAGGACACACACAAACAACTGAACACCAAGCTGAAACAGAGGAAGGATCAGAGTATTTGAGTTTGCATGTATGTAGGTGCGTCTGCTGGCCCACACACACACACACACACACACAACACTGAGAAATGCAGCTGGAGTGACAGAGTAACCAAGTAGGCTAAAATGAGATTTCAGTACTTGAAATGAATGGAAATCAGCTCTGCTCGCTGGCGCCCCCTGGTGGGGTCTGTGCTGAACTGGTGGCCATGAGGAACACTGCACCTCCCAGAATCAAATACCACTGGAACACAGCACAGACCGGCACAAAGTCAACACAGACACAGCACAGTCAATGCAGAACAGCCGACCATGACACACACTGCTGGAGAATTAAGAGATCAGTCACAAAGAGAGATGTTTAGTACTGACAGGCTTATTCAGGACTGGGCAGAACGGACCAGCAATTTCAACACGGAGCAGAACAGCAAATGAAATAATGGTTAGCTCAAAATACAACATCAAAAAACATATAGCAGCTTAGGTCAGCTTAGGCACTGCAGTCCACTGGGTACATAACACAAACACGAAAGAAAAAATATACTAATTCTAAAAAAAAAAAATATATATATATATTAGCAGGAATAGAGACCATTCTGAAAAGACGGTGAAATAAAGAATGAAGGGAGAGTAACAATACAAAATATATCACTCTTTTACTACATACCTAGCTGGGAAAAAATATCACATGAATAATTAAACAACTCAAACCAGTAATGTGACACGTCATACTGAGCAAAATACAAATACTCACATATTTGGCAAAGAAGGATTTCTGCTCTTGTGGGTTTTTGCCTTTCTTTTCCATTTCCTGCTCCATCCTCTCAATGTAGGGTGCTGTTTCAGGGCTGAACCAGAGCCAGAAAAGACAAATGTAATTTTTTTAGAAGAGCTGATAATAACAACATATGCAGACAATGGAATCTGTGGGTGTAAAGTTTACCAACTCTACTAGGTTCTGGAAATTGAAATTTGGAATGGAAATTAACTCTTACAATTATTTGCTGTTAGATATAAGCTTAGATAGGAGGGCCTTGGAGTCAAACTAGTGTGAGAAGTAGCAGTGTGTGTGTGTGTGTGTGTGTGTGTGTACTCACACAGGTGCAGTGACTGGCGCCACCACACTTATTGTTGTGTTAAAGACTTCCAGGTCAACCTCGTCCTCCACCTCTATCCCACGACATGACCCGGGGATCGTTACTATGGAAATGCCAACAACGCATCCGCTGACATCAGTGTGAAGGGTGATGACATCACTGAGGTGGGACTCCACTAACGAGCACTTGGGAGAAAAGCAAGACAAGAATTATGCTGCTGACACACGGGGCAGCTTCGGCCAGTGTTGCCATCAACAGACAAGCAGGTGAGACACAGAGACCCATCTAAAGTATCCTGATATTAATATGTTACCCATCCTTAAAGAGAAAGTGCACAAGCAACATTCCTCACAAAGTTGCCCTATGTATCATCAGCCTTATAGCTGAAAATATGTTGAAGACAGTTGTGCTGCTTAATATTTTTGTTAGGGATGCACAATATATCGGCCACCATAGCGGTATTGGCCGATAAATGATAATTTTTCTGTTATCGTTATTGAACCGATAAGAGAATTTGGCCGATATCTTAGAGCTGATAAATAATCATAGGCGTCGATTTCGGGGGGGACGGGGGGGACGTGTCCCCCCCAGATTTCGTCATGAGTCATTTTGTACCCACCACTTTTTTTTTTTTTTTTAAACCTCGAGTTCTGCTGCTGCGCTGGCTACACGCTTTTCTGTTCATTAAAACTGCAACAACTGTAACATTGGGATACGTTCTAGGTTGGTTGGGGGAGGGGGAGTCATCGTGTCACTGTTATTATTTTCTCTACAGACGGTTTCAACGGCAACAACATAAACAAACGTTACTGCGCATGCGCGCTTTTGCGGACCTAACTTAACTTCCGGTAGACTTCCAAATAGAAAGAAAGAAAGAAAGAAAGTGAAGTGACATTCAGCCAAGTATGGTGACCCATACTCAGAATTTGTGCTCTGCATTTAACCCATCCGAAATGCACACACACAGAGCAGTGAACACACACACACACACTGTGAGCACACACCCGGAGCAGTGGGCAGCCATTTATGCTGCGGCGCCCGGGGAGCAGTTGGGGGTTCAGTGCCTTGCTCAAGGGCACCTAAGTCGTGGTATTGAATCAATAACATCAGCCAAGTCCCTCTAGAGTAGATATTTTTTGATAACAAACAAAATATGTTTGCTGCATGGATCAGGCGGACTTAATGAGAATGCAAATCCATTCTTTGCCAATAGGAGATGTTTTAAAGCATAGACATAAAGCGCGAGAAATGGAGGTTTCCCCAGTAACAGCTGTAAACAAAGTACGCTCACACACGCTGCTTTATCAGGCATATAACATGCAAGTCTTCCTTCAGAAATACAGCGATATAAAAAACACCTGTGCCTCGTTTTGATATTTAAACATATAAATGTAAGGAATTATTATTATTAAACGTGCAGTACATAACGTTACTCATGTTTATTCAGCGAAGCCTTTTTGAAAATCGATCAGTTTTAAAATTGTGGTGAGTTTCCAAAAATAAATAAATGTATGGGAAACACATCCCGCAGCACAACCACCTGAGCCCTCAGTCTACTCATCGCCTTGACTTTAACCGCGTTTGTAGAAGGCACTGCAGCCAGACCAATATACACAACACAGACCGGAAGTTAAGTTAGGTCCAGGCGCATGCGCCCGATGAAACCGTCTATATGACTATCGCGCTTCTTTTTTTTAAAGAATGTTTTTCAAATGAGTTGACAGTTTGGAATGGACAGTGAACGAGCGGGAACGAGGCTACCTAGTCTTTGATTGGCCTAGATTGGCCTAGATCTACCTAGATTGGCCAGAATTTCTGGCGAATGTATCATAGACGAGCAAGTCATTTAGCCTTCATACAATATCACAAGGTTGCATCCTAGTGCCATGGACTATAACATATCAAAGTGATAACTTGTAGAACAAATGGATGTTGTTGTACACACAGCAAGGGTCTGCAGACCATTGACACAAAGGTAAGACGCGATAACTTATGTTTATTAAGATTTGCTGGTATTATGGCTAGGTCTTGTGCATTTGCACACAAGGGATCGGCTGTTTTAATTCTTCTCTTGCAATTAATGTTACGTTAGACTTCCTTAGCCACCAACTTAATTAGCTAGTTACGGTTTGCGCTCATACAGCAAGTATTGGGGGAGATGATTGTTGAGTAGTCAGTATCTTGTTTAATTATTGCTTGAATCTATTGCTGAATTCTGGAATAGTTGTGATGATGATGATGATGATGAGGAATGGATCAAGTTTTAGTCAAAATGCCTGATGTAGATTGGATGGATGCATGTTGTTGTGAATTGAGAGCAGTCAGATCATGGTGTGATAGTCAATAGTGTTCATGTGCTACACGTATTTTTGCTTTTTCAATCTTGATAAAATTTGTAGTGCTTAAGTTGTGTTGTGTTTAGATATGGTAAATTGTACTGGGAATTAAATCAAATTATTACATGGCTTGGTTGAATTCCACTGTAGAATGAAGTCTTTTATTTCTTGATAATAACACCGTTGCCATGAAAAACAGAGCGTTGCTATGGACGCGGCAGGATTCTAATCGTAGAGACGGAACTATTTTCTTTAGCGGAAGCAATACAATCGTGTTTAAATCAATAAACTCTTTTTCAAATCAATATTTTGTGTCAAATTATTGATTTATTTGGTGGGTAGCCATGTAATAAGCGGGATAATGTAGAGCGAGGCCCGATTTTGGGTTCGATTTTTTCCCCGTTTTCAGTGGTTATAACAAAGCAACATGAAAGAGAAATTTGGTAATCATTGTTTAGGTACATTAAACCACGTCATGGCCATGTCATATTGTCAACATGGTACTTATATGATGATATGAAGCAGATTAGTGGGTCATATATCATATGTCTAATGCTTTGTACGGCTTTCTTCTTCATAAAACGAGTCGGACATCATCACATTTTTGTATAATTTTTATTTATTTACATTAATAAGATACAGGACGTCTTTCAAAACATGACCTGCGCGAAAGAGAAAAAAAAAATGCATCATTGTACCCACCACTTCTGAAAATGCACTTCTGAATGCGTCTCTGTCCCCACCACATTTCAAACCAAACTGACGCCCATGTAAATAATGCATTATTTCCTGCAGAGACACTTTAGATGTGCACTGTTCACCATGATGGTTTTTAATTGCTTGAAATATCATTGGAAACACTTCGAAAAGGAAAATACAGTGAACTGCAACATTAAAATGAGAACACTATTATAATAAAACGTTATGAATTTGTTTGGTTTCCGTGTTTCAGCACGTTGTTGCAGGAAGAGCCAAGAGCGCATCCACAACAGAAGTTACAAATTCTGATTAGCACATAACTTAGTTCGAGTTCACGTGTACATTTGGTCTTTTTGTACGTATAGAAGTTGTAATATTATATTTATGTGGTATAAATATCTGAATATATGATGCGTTTCCCTGTGTTAAATAAGCTGGCAGCAGTTTACCGGTGTTTATTCAGCTCTTCAGCTTCAGCACATGCAGCTTAAACAGCTTCTGCACAACATTAATAACTATAACTGGGAATGTCATAAACATAATATTATAAAGAGAAGATTACCGCAATAAAAAAAGTTGTGAATTATTATGTTTGATTTATGTTGATGTGTTTAATGCCTTTTAATTGTGAGACTTTTTTGGTAACCAGGCTCTCGAAAATCATGTAAAAATGTGGATTTAGATTTATTGGCCAACATCTCGGTTATCGGCTTTCATATTTAAGGAATTATCAGTATTGGCCAAAATTTTCATATCGTTGCATCCCTAATTTTTGTGGAAACTGTTATCTCTCAGGTTTCTTCGATGAATAAAACATTTCAGAAGAACAGCTTTTTTTTTTTTTATAAAACTTTAGTGAGCCACAACTTTTGATCATTGGTGTGCAAGTATATATACAAAGATTTCAAATCAAATATATCTATGTTGGTAGATGCATGTAGAAGTATACGGTGGCATTAACAGGAGGTTGACTTACAGCTCTAACGAATGTAGTAAGGTACCCTTCAGACTGTTTCTCTGTCTGTCGATCCACTTGTAGAGAGACTCTAGGCACCCGAATCCTGTAAAGACCGTCTACCGCTGCCACATCCTGAAGGACACAGGTAGAGAAAAAACATATTATACCAGAGAGACAGCAGACTTAAGACACTGACATGACATTCTTCCCTCCTCAGCCACAAATATCCTCGCTCTTCTTCAAATATCATCTTCTCACCTTCAGTGTATTCCTGTCTTTCTCAGAGAGCTGGTTTTGGGAGAGATACACACCCTGTTCTCTTCCACCACGGAATTGCAGGACACCACGAAGGCGAAATCTGGGAACATCGTCTGAAACCAAGACAAACAGTGACTAAACTACAAAGAAACATTAACACGAGCACTAATTGTTAATCAGTTGACCTTAATACTCACCCACTTCAAATGAGTGCTCCAGTGGCACAGATAATCCGCTGAAATCGGTGTCCACCGCTTCTGCTGACTGGCACAAAAAAACCATTCACGTTCAGTCACTGTCCTTCATTCATTCATCAGTAAACAGACAGATCAGACAGCAGCTTAGCATGCTAACACACTCGCTACCGAAGACACACAAATACACGTGGAATGCGCGTCACGTGACTGTGAGGGTTAACACACATGTGTTATGTGCGACTTACCCTTCGACCATTATTGCATTCGCCAGACTGTGTCCATAACAGCGTTACAGATGACAGGACGGACAGAACAAGCGGCAAGACCCTTATCAAGGCCATTTTGTCGCAAGCCTCTGTGCACCGGAAGTGCAGCGTTTCAAAATAAAAGTCGAGGAAACAGTAAAGATGCTGATCGAAGCTCACTTTACGCCGTTCAATCATGCAATGCAGAATAATTATTAATTAATTATGATGAATAATTATTCCATATAGGACGAACCAACTACAAAATAAAAATGCAAGCACCTTTTATTTAGAAGCTCAAAGACGCGCATATCAAGCGGAGATGGCAACACTGCCGGAGTAGGCGGCTGTTGTGTGCGCTGTTGACCGCTAGAGGGCGCGCGGTGCGCTGGGGCGCTGTTACATTGAAGAGCGGCTCAGAGACTCGTTCTGTCGCCGGGCGCAGTGGCGCGCGCCTGTAATCCCAGCTACTGGGAGGCTGAGGCTGGCGGACCGCTTGAGTTCAGGGGTTCTGGGCTGCAGTGGACTATGCCGATCGGGTGTCCGCGCTAAGTTCGGTATCGATATGGTGCTCCTGGGGGAGCCCGGGACCACCAGGTCGTCTAAGGAGGGGTGAACCGACCCAGGTCGGAGACGGAGCAGGTCAAAGCCCCCGTGCCGATCAGTAGTGGGATCGCGCCTGTGAATAGACACTGCAGTGTAGCCTGAGCAATACAGCGGGACTCAGTCTTTTGTGTTTTTCATCACGTTCTCGTTATAAAATAGATTGCATTATTGCATTCGTCTATAAATTTAATATTTTGATTTAACTTTTAATTTTATTTGATACATTAGTCAACGTTTTATATCTAAACAAATATATATATATATGTTTTATATATATATAAATGCGTTTTATTTGCAATATTACGCAAAATTTGGTTCATTTTAATACGATCGCAGTGGCCAGATAATGAGTTATGTACTGCCCCCTCTCTTTACGAAATTGAAATTACAGCTGAATTTTGTGCAGCTTGAATCACTGAAACAGTAGGGGTCGCTGTTCGCCTTATTTTTCAGTTTCAATTCAGTTTATGAGAGGGATTTTCTCCCACTTTTATAATCCGTTGTTGTGTAATATATAGGCTTATCTATACATAAAATATATCATAAAGTTATATATTTTAACACATCACTTCATGATTACTTTATCACAATCACTATAGTTCAGTGTAAGACCAAAATGTATTTCCAAAAGACATTGACGGAAAAACTGGACAAAAACACATTATTGAAAACCATTGAGGTCTTTAAAAGTAGGCCTACGGCATTCAATAAAATGTGTGCTCATTTACAGGGGTTTCTCTCTGTCTAAGTTTTGGTTTCCTTCATTATACTATGTTGTCACTAGGAAGAATAAAATGTAATGTCAGGAGTTGGACACTAGAGAGTGGTTTAGTTACACCAACGTAGAACACATTTCAACATTAAATGATAGATGGCAAGGCCTTCTCCAGTCATATTATTATTATAGGATATTGTCAGTATTATCTTATAGGTTCACTACAGTGATAGATGTTTAGGCAAAATAATAAGTTCTCAGGTGGTTGGAGAACATTGAAATATTTATGCAGACATACCGTCGGTCGTGTCTGTAATGGCTTAAACTGGAAAACATGTTATTATATTATATGTCAGACCCAAGGACAACATTGCCAGATGATTGCATTATACAGCAGGGTGTTTCTTCATAATCTTTGTATATCACCTCAAACTCTCTTTGTTTTCTCCACACATCACGTATTATACGCCTCATTATATCACAAGCTTACCATTAGGGCCACAGGTTAATCCCCAGCTATTGCAATCAATTACAGTAGCACACAGTTGTTGTGCTCCACAACCTCATTTTGTTCTGTAGTGTTCTGTTCCTATTGTGCTGTAACTCAAAGTTAATGTTTATCTTACACTCTTTCCCCCAATCGATAGTGTACCAGTTTGCACCACTCAGTGTGGGACCCACAGACTGCATTTAAGACCTAAGGCAGGAGAAAAACAAACACGCACGCCCTTTCAATTACATTAATCAGATGACACTGAGGTAAGAGATACAGTGCGGCGTATTGACATTTCCATAACTGAACACATAAGAGCGCCTGTATGATTAATAGACTGTTTCAGCAGAAGGGCTTGGGTTCTCCATGCACTCACGCCATGTGAATTCCACGACATTCCTACACTGAAATGAATATATTCCTCTTCCATCTAGTCATATGTGTCTGTCAGCACGCCCTCAGACAATGGTACAGCCCCACACTCCTGCAGGACTATAATTAGCCATCTCCTCACCGTAAAACATGTCTGTTACTCGTGTGTTGACATTTTATCATAGAGCGGAGTAACATTTTCTGCTTGCATTTCATGATGAGAGTCATTCTGTTCTTATATATTTTGACATATGATTGATATTTTCTTTATCAACCCCTTATTACGTGTAATTGAATCAAATAAATTAAGTTAGCACTCTATGAAGCATGAAGTATCTTGTTTCCTGCCTGTTGTCTTCAATATATCACTTTCCTTTCCACTGCATATGTCTTGTGCTTGTACGTGCGTCTCTTGTGTCTCTTCTCCTCTGTAATATTTATCTTTTCTCCTTGACACCTGCCTGTCAAGTTGCACTTTCTATAAATAGCACAGTCTCTGCCCCAAATTAAAGTTCCAAAGAGCATTTATTGGTGTGTCAAGCTTAATAGAGTGTCACTGAACTCTACACTTCAAGCATTTGCACCAGGGGCATGACTAAACTCTGATCTCTGCAGTTTTGCCTTTAAAGAGATCTGTAGACCATGCACATGACATTTAGTGATCTTTGCTTTTTTGCATTTTTTTCCATTTCTAACACCATAATCGCTTGTTCATTTTGCATTCTTTTTGTTTTAGACATTTGATGTCTTTTGAAGAAAATATGCATTGTAATGTCATATAATTATTTAAGTCAGTTTTTCATAGTGTCATCCAATTTCAATTGACATAAATAACATTTTAGTTGATGACTAGTCTAGTATTATATAAATTGAATATAAGACAAATATTAAAATATTTTTTATACACTACCGTTTCAAAAGTGTCTGCTCATTAAAGCTGCATTTATTTAATCAAAAATACAGTATAAACAGTAATTTAGTGAGCTGTTATTACGATTTAAAATTAATTTTATTTATTTTTAAATAAATAAATACATTTTGTTTATTTAACATTTACGAAAAGACCTGACACTCAAGAAATAATATTATAATGAGCATTCATATATTTTTGTTATATTATTAAGATATGTTGACTAAATAGTTATTTTCATATGTATGTGTTTGGGTGAGTTTTTTAACCCACTACCAAAGCTCTTCAGTATAACTGCTTTCATTGACTGTTGAGCCTTGTTATTTGTAAAACTGTGAAGATCTATGAGACCAGCCCAATGAATAAACAGAACTGTCAGCACTTACGCTTGTTGAAAAGAAAGGAGTGGTTAGAGAGCTATAAGGTCAAAGGTCAGCCTGGCAAATGTAGTTAACCTCTGGCAGCATTTCAGGAGCCTGATTCTGTTCTTGACAAGTCTCTCTTTATTTTTTGAGAGGTAAGAATCACTTCATAGATAATCACAGATGTCATGCAGCTCTACTCTAATGTGCTTTAAACAGGCTGTCAGTTAAAATATCTACAAGTATGTCATGCCATTAGCGAATAGCCTGGTTCACAGCACGCCCAATTAACATAGAGACACCCTGTTTGTTATAATGTTATACTTTTTCACCCTTGTCTCTGTCTTTCGTCTGCTCCTCCTGTCCAAGCTGTATTCCCTTAAGATCTCAAGTAACACTCGTTCTGTCGCTCTCTCTCCCTGTATCGCTCTTTTCTCTCCTCACCCACCCTCCTTTATCTTTCTCAAGGATGGGGACGACATGCTTGCCAAGGGAGGAGGGAATAAAAGGGATGAAAGATGAGTAAAGTGTGGGAGAAAGAAAAGTCAGGGTGACCGACATATGACCAACCGCCATGCCTGAACCGAAGAAGCCAGGTAAGCCTCTTTAGAATTCATTTTCAACATCGATTTCACATTTAACACAACAGTGTATTTTTATTACCACTATTGGTCATTTTATGTGTCACGTTAATGTAAATGATGCTCTTATATTCTGACTGGCAGAATGCTTGAGTGTCTGGCCCGTTCTTAACATCCATAAAGACTTCCATTTGTTTATAATTTCATTCATCAAGGTGTATTAGTTCAATCTTGATCACTTGTTCACAATTTTTGTTAGCCAGCTATCTGCTAAAGCTGAGATATGTTGTTTTAGTTGCTTAAAGCGTAAATCATGGGTCTGAATGTATAGATTACTGTAAGGAGATGTTTAGATCGTCTCGGCTGTGCCAAGCTCTGAAAGATTAATTTTGTAGGTTGGGTTGGCAGCAGCAGGAGTGAGAGGTCAATTTTCAGTTTGGGGTTTGGCAACTAGACAGAAAAGATACCCAGTTTGAATTATAATTTTGATGATTACCCAACATTTAAACAAATTTGTAAAACAATAGGCATTAGGGGTGCGCGATAAATACCCCCTACTAGGCATACACTTGTTGACTGTGTATGAGAAAAACTGAACATAATACACTAAAACTACCAAGGATCACACACTACCAGACTTTAAGGTCATTCTGAACACAAACTCACACAGAAACATGTGCCTTGTTGCTAAGAGACTCATGACAAAATAGAACAATATGTGTTTCTAAAATTAGCTTGAAAATTCAAACATGTTTGATATCATCCATCCGGATGGAATCATCAGGTGAATCACGATGGGATTTTCTGTGAAATTGGTCAAATAAGATTTCCTAAATCTTCAGACTGGCTCTGACTTTTGGCAACCAAAGGCAACGCCCACTGACTGTAAATCTGACAATGCTGTGTTGTGTATTCCAGCTTTTAATCATTATTACTAATTATTAACCAATGCACAATACTATTCTGCACCTATAATAAAACTAAAATGATGTTTGGTGAGGTAGAATCACGTTTCAAGAGGACTCAAATCTCATTATATGTAAATACTCAGATGATGTCAAATAAAGCTGCATGAATTTGGTGTTCCGCCTGCAGAAATATTTGACCTTAAAGACCGTCATTCAAACACTCAATTCTCTAATGACTCTGTAGGTGAAATTCTGATCATTATGAAAATTAATCTATTGATTGAAGTAGTGCACAGTTAAAAATCAATAGCATATCAAGTATGGTCTTTACATTATTAATGCTGATATTAGGAGTGGGTTAGTTCTGAACATACAGTAGGATTTCATTTGCTGGCAATGACACAGAGTTAAAAGCTTTTCCTGACACACCTTTTTATGGAGCTTTTAAGGAAAGTGAATTGCAGGCATTGAAGTGTAACCAGCAGATGAAATCATGCATAGCATCAGATATCAGAAGCTGATGTCAAAGGATACCCATGTTCAGCCATGTAATGAAGTTGTAAACTTGTGTGTTTGACTGAGGTTCTAAAATATGACCTTCTCGATTGTTATTGTTGAGAACATGTCTTGAGGCAGAAAGAAATAACAGATTTAACAGGCAACGAAAAAACTTCAGGTGAATGAAGCAGCGCTGTTTATCCTCACAGAGAAGTTATTACTCCAGCAACAGCAGGATAATAAGCAAAACTGCTGCTATATGCCGTAATACTCCCAAAATGCATAATGTACAGGGAAGTAATTGTAGCACTAAGCTGCTTAAATGCTGTTAAGAAAAACAGATCAGAATGTTTGTAATGACTGGAAATGGAACTGGAAAAATAGGAAGATGGAATAATTCATAAGCATTCTCAGGAAACTGAACCATTTATGCTAAAAATAATTATAAATTATTATTAATTATAAATAATAATAATAATATGTATATATATATATATATATATATATATATATATATATATATATATATATATATATGTATATATATATATATATACAATATAACAATAATTAAAAATAAAATATTATTTGAAATCATATTTAATTATTCGTTAAAATGACTAAAAAAATAATTAATAAAAATAATTTGACCAGTATAAGTGCTAATCAGAAAATGCACATACAAATAAAAAGATTGTATGAGCAGTTTAAAAAAAGAAAACTACATAGTGAAAACATCATCATATTATAATTTCAATAGCAGTACATTTTTAATGATAATTTTCTATGTATATAACCCATTAAAATGTATAGAGAGTAAATGCGGGCATCCATATTTTCTAATATTGCTTCAAAATTGCTTAAAATTAAAGGAATGTTTATTTTATTATATATTTTTTTCCAATCTTTTTCTTTACACATTAAACTGTTCTATAATGTTCAGTAGCTGTTAAGTACACAATGGGCACATATTTAGCAAACAAATGGCTGTCTCCTGAACACAACCCTTTTAAAAAAACGAGGTCAGTTCAGTGTCTATGGGCTTACAGTATGTCACCATCCCTTCTTTGTCATGATTCAGTTTTTCCTTCTAACTCAGTCCCATGACTTTGTGTCAATCCCAGTCTGAGAGCATGACATCAGTCAAATAACTGGATCATTTCATTGGAGCGTAGCATGCTTGTTCTCTTGTCTATCCTTCTGTCCCTCTTTCATTTTCTCATTTATCCTACCTCCACACTTCAGACCACACACACGACGCCCCTTTTTTGTTTTATTGGTTTTTAAAGATCACACTTCCCACCCTCCACTCAAGTCCCCCAGTCACATACACAGGCCACTTTGCTCAGAGTGGGGAACTGTCAAGATAAAGTCTGTCTGGATCTCCTGAAGCCATAGTGACTGGCAAGAAGCACGATTCCTTAATAAACAGCTTCCAGAATAGCCCTGTGGCCTTGAGCAGCTTTTAGGAGGGTATGTGATTTTACAAATGGCATGTTGGCAGGGGAGAAGTGTCCGGAATTGTGTGCCTCTGCATATTGCTCCATGATTATTGATACTCTGTAAGGATAGTAGTAGTGTAATAATGGGCCATGACTGTGAGCTATAAATTGTGCATTTGCATTAATATTGGATTGGGGCTGATATAAACCCCATGTGAAATAACACATTAATATAAATTACTTCACAAAGAGTCTAATATAATATCCAAGCTTTACCATAATAGTCAAATGTCTGGCCTGTGATAGTTTGAGATGAGTGCAGGATTCCTTCAGACTTCTGAAATGTCCTAAAACGATTATTTGCTTATGCTCTTAAAGCATCATCTGTGAAAATATCGAGGCTGTTTTTGGAGAAGCCTGTGTTGCCCTGCCAAGCTGAAATAATGTCATTTCTGTCCTGGCAGGACAACAAGAGTTCGGCTCCCTGTAACCCTGCTAATGAAACACCCAGAGTACTGAGTATTAGGAAAGGTTAAGCCTCTTACTCGCCATATGAAATGTCATTATTATAGTGCTCCCTTTTCCCAAATCTCCCTATTTTCACCACAACACAGAACAGAAAAGAAAGCCACAGACACTCTCTGTGAACTCTGTGATCCAAAATGGTCATGTTCTTGCTCCATCCTCTTTTTTTTGACACAAATACACACACAAATATTGACTTAACTATATACCAGTGGTTCTCAACCCACTAGAGGGCCTCAGCACACCTCCAAGAGGGCCGCAAGATGCCTTAAAATGATTTAAAGTAATTGATGCAAACAAATGTGTATATATATATATTTGTCAAACTCCATGATATTTTATTAGAGAGAAATTGCTAAAAATAAATAAATAAATAATAATGATAATAATAAATTCTTTCTATATACATTATGCAATTTTTCCATAAAACTTGATTTGAAACTTTATTTAATGTACAAATTGTTTTTCCAATTGAGGGCATCCTTGGACATCTCTTAAGGAAGGTTTCATATACCAAAAAAAATAGCTAAGTAATCCCACCCCAAAACCCTAACACACACACACACACACACACACACACACACACACACACACACACACACACACACACACACACACACACACACACACACACACACACACACACACACACACACACATATATACAGTGACAGGGAGTGATAGTTGTCTTAACATTCAATGTCTCATTTCCAGCTGGGGTAGTGTAGCATTACCTCATACCCGTTACCATCACAATGCAGTCCTTGGCATGCTTCTCCTTCATGATGGATCACACGCAGATGTAGGAACGCTAATTATTTTGTGTGTTTTATAATATGTCCTCCAACTTAACCGTAATGGGATATGTAGTGCATGAACTGATATCGTAGTATGACTATATTCATAAACCCTGTTGCAAATTCCACACACCAGTCTTTCTCAGTCTTCCTGCTGAAGATCTGGAATCATGAAATATTCAAGAGAACCCAATGACCTTGATAAGCGGCTTCATGAGTATTTGATTAGATTTGAACTAAACTCTGCAGGAAGGTAAAAACCACAGTGCTAATTTGTATGTATTTATCATCACCCTTTACTTCACCACCCAAAATCTCAGCACCCCCAGTATAAATGATTTCCATTTATGTAGAAGCAACATTCCCATTTAAACCCAGCATTTTTAATGTGACTTAAAAAAATGTAATTTTTATTATTTATTTAGTTTTTTTTTTATTTCTGGCAAAGGATTATAAAAACTGAACATTATACATAATATACATATTTTAAACAGTTTCTGTCAAGAAATTACAAATGTAAATTATCCTTTACATCTGATGAAAAATAAATACATTTGTACATATGAAAAATCTTTATCATCTTTCCATCTTCAAAAACTTGCTCAAAACTTGTATCTCCTCCCTATAAAAAACAAAGAGTTAAAATATCTAATCTGCTCTTTTCCTTAATGCATGATGATCACTGGCTGACGATTTCAGTTATAACTTTGCTTGGTTTATTAAAAATGCAGAGTGCTATCCTGAGAGTGGAAGAGAGAAAGATATCACTGTCAGAAAGTAAAGAGGCCATAATTCTTCTCAGCATCATCACACCATAAACCTCACCTTTTCACATTTATTTTATGTGATAGCCTGTCTTTACTTCATAAATATAGGGCAAGAGAATCATTTTGATTAAATATTTTATCTTATTTTGAACTTCGGCTCATGTAAATAGTTTTGTTGTCAGCTGATCAGCTGAAGCGGTCTTCAGTTTGACTAATTCATTTAAAACTATAACTATTTTTAGAAATGATATAGGTTGTGATTACATACACGGCATGACCCATAGAAACCAGTTTATTTATATTCTCAGAGTTTCTGCATAACCATCTCCCCAATCTTCATCTTTATACCCACCACCTATCGTTTACATATATGTAGGCAAGAGAGGAAAGAGATATTTACGATCTACATCCATAACTTAGATCATCAGTGCTGTCACACAGATATTGTAGCATTTCTCTTAAGTGTTTCTTTCCTCTCGCTGCCAAAAGAATCAATCACTCCATTTTCATAAAACATGGAAACTTCATCATGTGCGGCCGACCCACCCCACACTTGTATCCACTCCAAATGCTTCTAATGCCAAAGACACTTCATCACACCCGCTAGTAAAAATAGCTGCTTTCAATTTGGATCTGAGGAGCTGAATGAAGCCTGAGGGGGGAAAAAACATCTTTTTTTTTGTGATATCCTTAGAAAAACTACATATATCACTTGGCTGTCCCATCGGAGCCTGTTTATTCTGAAATTGAAATATTTTAAAAGGAATTCATTGTATTAATTTCCCATCAGACTTGAATTCAAGGCCAGCAGCCAGTTGCAACAAACTCCTTCCATTAGGAGAACCCCTGTTAATAAAGAAATTAAGGGTTTCTTGACTTAATGGGTTTGTTTCAACTGGACCACAGACCCTACAAGACCCAGACCAGAACTGGATATCAATACAGATTCAGTTTGTTTCCAATTAAACGCATTTGATTCAATTCCAATTCACTTTGATGGATTAACTTTGGCAAAGTTCAATTATAATGTCCATTTAGACATAATAAATTATCTCTCAGGTAATGTTAGAAGAAATTATGTTGGGATCTTTCTAAACTTGTGCATAAGCAAACCAATAACTAATTAATTATTTATTAATTAACTAATTGCTAATTGCATTTGTTGTATAAATCATTGAATACAATAATAAAGCACTTTAGTTACTTCCATGACAGTGTATAGAAAGTTTGTGAATGATTCTTTAAAAGAATCGGTTCATAAGAGTCATTTGTTTGTGACTACATTATTTGCACTTTGCTTTTGATTCACTAAAATAAGTCATTTATTAATAAATCTGATGACACAGGTTCCTTTTAGCTTGTTGAAAAGTTTGAGATCATTAACCGAAACCCAGATCCAGGACAAGATGTTTTGAATAATATGCATTTTAAAGTAACGATCACCGTTATTCATTACGATAGAAAAATGTTCTCACCTAATTTGTTGACAGTTTAAAACATTAATTTGGGATTGGATTGGCAGTATATGATGAACAACAGTAGGGCAGAGGGCAGAGATCACAGTTTTTCTTGTATTAGTCACACTTGAAACACATTTGAGCCTGACTCTAAACACTCTTTTGTTTGTGTAACACTGTATGTGACAAGTCGGAGTGCATTGGAAACATATATGTGCTGATATGTGAAGGGCATTTGTCGACATTAACGCAGGATGGTGTGGGTCGACATGCTAACTCAAGGCCACTCAGAGCGAGGCCCCTGCTTTCAGTCATCACATCCAATGATGTGTCTGAGAGACTTGACAATGTTGTGAAAGTCTGTCTTCCCCCACTGGCCTGTCAAAATAGTTGAAATCAGCTGTGTGCGTTGTTATATGACATGCTCTCTCGTTTGTTCTTAGACAACTGAATTGTCCTCGATTGCATCTGTATTCTGATTGGTCGGGAGGCTTCATGCTCAGAAAAGAGAAGTAGTGAAGTAAATGTCATAAGAGATTAGCTTTGTGAATATTCCACAGCGGTTAGTCGGCCAAACAGAGCGAGGAAGCGACGAGAGAGAGGAGCACAGAGTGATTTGTCATCAAAGTGGAGGAGAGAATACTAGCGCTGTAGGCTAATGTAACTAAAGTGAGCAAATTCTGAGTGCAGCCACGAATACGATAGTTCAAATGCTGCTGCTGGATTTTAGCCTGCTCTCAATTTCAGGGCATTGTGTTGTTGTTTTGCTAGGTTTCAGAATAGTTGTGTGACCCAGGGGCCAGTGGGGGTGACGTCTCTGAAACAACCGTGGATTAGAAATGCAAGACCTTCCGAGTTTGGATCAGACAGTTAATAGCAAAATTAATAGCGACATAAAAACTGAAAAATTGTCCAGCCTATATATGAAGCATGTGAGGATGGAGATATATGTAATCATAGATGTTATATTAATGGAAATAGATTCACATTATCAACACAGAGAGAGGCATAGGAGTCGAGAGGGCATTAGACCACCCGTTTACACCTCATATGTCAATATGACCACATTATAAAATTCAGTCCATTTCACTGACCATATGATCTCTGTCTGATGCTCTCTCTTTATCATATCGAAGCCCATTGCTGCCTCCCTCAGTGTAAAAAAAAAGGACATTTTGAGATGAAGTATTAAATGAAGTCACATTGTGAGATATCAAGTCACAATTGTGAAAAAATACAGTTAGATTGTGAGATTTTAAAGCTGTCATTTATTTACTAATTTATTTATGAGAACAGGCTTGCAAAATGGGCCTCCATATTATTGTCAACCATGTATGTCCCTTTCACAGAAAATTATAAAAATGAGAGTTAAATAAAGTAAAGTAAACAAATTTCTTATATTATAACATTTTCAATATTTAGATTTTTAGTTTCTTTTAGTAATTTTTATGTGCTTGTCATTGTTATTCTTTTCTTTCTTTATATATATATATATATATATATATATATATATATATATATATATATATATATATAGCAAGATGGAGAGAGAGCTGACGACTAAAAACCAGAGAAGAGCCAACAGTTGAGTTGAACAGGACATCAGGAGCCCTTAGAGTATCTAGGCAGAAATAAAATATAATTAGGAAAAGTTGTCTGCCTCAGTATAGCAGTGTTATTTTAGTGTTATTCAGTGTTGGGAAGGTTACTTTGGAAATGTAATAGGTTACAGATTACAAGTTACCCTGTTTAAAATGTAATAGTAGTGTAACTTTTTCAATTACTTTATTAAAGTAATGTAACTAATTACTTTTGAGTACTTTTTGATTACTTTTCTAAATTTGTGAAATTTAAAGAATAATAAATAAAAGCATATACATCAACTTAAATACAGTTATCTAATAAACATGTGACGTATTCTGTGTAATAAACTCCTGAAACATTGGTGTTTTTTTAAACTGCTGTCTCTTTGTATATGATATGATGATAGTTTTCTCAAAATAAGTAAAATGCACATGAAGTGACACAGAGCAGTTCTAGAAATTATGTTTATGTGCTCGTGTACTCCTATATTGAGGCGGCAGAGGTTGAAAACACTGCGAGCTTCAGTAGGCCTATGTGTAGTAAATGAAACCATGTCTTTGCCATTAATTTACAGGAAGGGCAGACTGGGAAAAAATTCAGACTGGAAAATTCATACAAACAAATTCATGGACAAATATATTTTTTTGTATGGACCTGACATAAAAAAGGTTTAAATCTTTAATTTGGGGATATGCAAAATAATTAAAAGTTGTCTCCTGAACTGCACCTTCACTTCCATTTTTCTCTTCAGTCTCTTTATTTTGCCCTGTTATCCATCTCTCTCATGACTTTAATACTCAAGATTGAACAAAACTATACTTTACAATACAATACTCTACAATACTACAATATCTTTATAGAAAAATCCTAATACTGTACACGAGTCATGTTTTTCCCTTACAAAAATTAACCTTGCTTTTATTAGCCTATATAAAAGTAAAATAACCTTGTTTTTTTTTTGTTTTTTTGTAAATAGATTTGTATTTATTTTTAAATAAATACATTTGTAAAATACTTTTACATTTTTGGTTATCACATTTAAACAATAGTAACCATTTTCTCTGGATTTATAGTTAAATATTAAAATGTAAATTTAAATCGGAATTTTTTTCAGATAAATTCCTACTGTAACATTACAACAGATAATAATGATGTCCTTTAGTATTTTGAGTGATGGCTGGTGAGCAACGTGCTGCTGTTTGATTAAAAAAAAAAAAAGAAAAGACAAAAAAGCATCTTTACAGATGAAACTGACCTAAAACCCTGAACAGGAGTTCTGCTTCTCTGCTCCAGCTGTGCGCTTCCACACTCCACTTTATTCTCTCTCTCTCTCTCTCTCATTGATTACTCTGAGTCTGATCCAAACCGTTTGGCGGAGGCGCGGAGAGCGCGCGAGTCATGACTAACACTTGACTTATTAGAGATTTAATTATCAAATGGCGGATTCGCAAATGATCGCTTTAGTACATTCGGCAGGCAATTATACAATAATGATATTAAATAGTGGGGTAAAATCGGCTGCCAGGCCACCGGGAATTGTCCCGGTTCTCCCGGTGTCCAGTCCGCGCCTGATTTCCACAGACAGGCAGAATGTGCAAGTCATATATTGCATTTTTGGGGCTTAATATTCACAGACACTAGTCGATGTCATGTTTTGATTCAAGTGTACTGACCTACTTTTGATTTAGTCATCCAAAATGTGGCATATTCCGTCCGCGTTAGGCATTTCGTTTTTATGACTGGATTCTACGAACCAGACTGTGTTTCCGCATCCCGGAAATTATTAAGGCGGCATGTCTCAGAATAGTCAGTGCAATTTGGGAAAGAAATCAGTTAAATCTGTATGTGGATGTGTGTAAATATTCAAATGTAATCCCCTTTGTAATCGTTAAAAATTTCATAAGTAACTGTAATTTAATTACTCATTTTTTCGTAGTAACTGTAACTAATTACAGTTACAATAATTTTGTAATTAAATTACGTAACGCTGTTACATGTAACTAGTTACTCCCCAACACTGGTGTTATTTATATACTATTATAAAATTTATTATTTTTAAATATAATTATTTTAATTTTTTTAAATGAAAATTTTTAGTAATTTGTTTATGTGCTTTTGTCATGTTTATTATTATTATTATTATTATTTTCTCGTATTTCTGCTTAGCTTTTATTTCAGTTTTAGGTGTGATAATGTTAGTATTGTCACTTATTTTATGTCACTTATTTCAATTAGCTGCCTAGGAAACATTTCTAATTTTCAATTAAGTTTAATTTAAAGTTTTTCATATAATATGAATATTTTATTCAACTGTATTTCAAGCAACAACAGCAACAAAAAAAACATTTTAACAATTGTTTTTGTTGTTGTTGTTTTTTTGTGCCTAATAACAACAATGATATAATAACATTTTGGGACACATTTTAGGATATTGCTTTTGCAAAACTGTGTGAGAGTAAATTCCCAGTATGCTTTAGATGCTCAAATCATCACCAGCAAAATCAGCTCAATTTTACCAAGGAAATAAAAGTTGATTAATGGATGTTTACTTGAGTTCAACAGATGAGAGCATGAGAATTATATTGGTTTCCGTAGCGACAGCAAACTTTACACACAGCACTGCAGTGGTGTTAGTGATGGATTTAAGAGGAAAGTGCCATTTTAATGAAAAGCTGACTGGGTCCTCCACCTCAGCAAAGATTTTAGCCAAGTAAATTAACACTGCCAGATCAATTCATCATGGGTAATGTGAGAACTGCCCAGAGCATTTGAGCATTTCCCAGTAGAGTTGTTACAGGTCCTTGTTTGTGTACAGTCATGACCTTCTCTTGTCTAGGGAACATAGTGCTCTGTCCTTTTTTGGGTGGACATCTTAGCCAGCTCCTAGATCCTGAGATAAGGGAAGCATTTATAAATTGTTGGATCGTCACATCCCACTCCTCCTCTGGGACGAGGAGATATACCAGAATTACCTAAGCCCTATTAACATATTGCAATCTGAAAGACAAACCTAATCAAAAATAGACGTGTCGGTACTTCAGTATGCAAGCAGATCATGCAATCTGACCCTCAGGGCCGAGGCCAGGTGCGGTGTCTCATATCCTTAACACTACAGAGTGAAGGTCCAACCGGTCCTTCCAGGTCCTGAGTCAATTCGAGGCCAAGATTGTGACTTGCAAGGTGATGGTGCCACGATGTTGCAAAGCTGTTTACACCTACTGTTGACCAGTGGAACAGACAGAGATAAATAAAATAAATCTGCCCTAACTCAATATACTGTAAAAAAAAAAAAAAAAAAAAGGGAAACCCGCACACTTGAAAATAGATTTGGCCAACTCAAAGGTGTTTTGTTATGAGGATGTATGTGCATATATAATGAGTGTTTATTCATTTATTTATTGTTCTGATTCTGGTCCGAGTACAATTTTTCACTGTTTACCTGCTCAGACAGTTTCATGGTTTGCATATGTGTGTATATACTGTTTATACATCTAACAAAACTAATATGAGATTAGCAGTTTTGACTTGCGCTTTAACATGACCCCTTTTGAATACTGTCATTATAAATTTCATTTCTTTCAGGTGCCAAGGGCGAGAAGGTGGGAGCTCCACCTGCTGGTTTGTACTCGCATCTCTTTCCTCTACTAAATATTCATAATCTGATTGACGAAATGAATAATTTAAAAGCAGTCAGACTCACTCTCAGTATCTTCTTTTTTTCCACAGATAAACCTGCCGAAGGTGGGTCACCTGTTTTGAATCTTGTCATGAATGCCATTTGTCTTCATTCAGTCTGTCAGGCACACAAGGGGTAGTTTTACTTCTACAGATGAGCTTTGAGTGTATGTGTGTGTGTGTGTGTGTGTGTGTTATGACGCTTATGTGCGCTAGTGCTCTGCAAGGGGTTAGGATTAAGTGAGAGGTGTGCTGAATTATACATTAATTTAACCTGTTCTAATTAATCTTTAAATATGGTAAATACATTAATCATACCTGAAACCAGCTAGCAGTGATCTTACAATATTTTTACATATTGACAAACACACACACACACACACACACACACACACACACACACACACACACACACACACACACACACACATATATATATAGTGTATAGATTAATTTTATTTTTAATAATTTTTCAAAACGAACATATTACATAAAGACTTATTAATATGGTTGACTTAATTCCTGCCTTTATAAATAGAAGTGCAGCTGGCAGAAATACATTTGAATTTAACTATGTATACATGCAGAACCATATTTATTTATTATTCTGTATCTACATAATCCAGTGAGTGTACATAAATTACAGTATATTGTTTCTACCTACATAAATAATATTAGAGCCTACTTTACTCGCTGCTGAAAATGCGTTATAAACAAAAGCCCAGCATATGCTGTGATTTAAAAGATAACAGATTGCTGTGCTGCATGCATTTAAAATCATGTACATTTTTTATTACAATTTCTTTCCAAATTAATGAGACATTTTCAAATTGCAGTGGGAGATGCTGTCACTAGCATTTAAATGGCAAAAATGTGAGACTACATTAAGCACCGTTATTCTAGAATAACTTTTTAAGAATGACCTTTCCAATATTTTCTAACCTGATCGTCACCTATTATATTAATGCAGCGCAATGCGAGAATAACTAAGCATGTGCATATATGGTATGTATTTGCAGTTCTCGTTTCATTATAAAGTATTTGGTGTCATAAAACGAACATTTGCACTGGGGTACAAATCATTTCCTCTGGAGGAGACCCTACAGTGACCCCAAACAGTAAATGCCATTGCATTACAACTAAATATCAAAATAAATCACATATTCTAAATCTAATATACATATTCTAATCAAATCTAGTGTTCAAAACTGCAGACAGTGTTTGACAGGTATGCTGTTATCCTTTTGTGTGTCCATTTCTGTTTTCACTTTCTCTCCAGCTCTAGATTCCAGAAACAAGACAGTGGGATGTTGTGTATTACAGTGTTAGTGTTTAACTCGTCTCTCTGTATGTGCTGCCTTAACCTCATTATGCTTCCATTGTTTTTTTAAAATTTAGATGATGAGGGAAGTGACGGTAAGGGAAAGAAACACTCCTTTTGGCTCGCTGTGTGTGTGTGTGTGTGTTTGAGTTTATTTGTCAATGTGCAAGTTCCTTTCCTTTGACTGTGCATGTGACCAAATGTCAGTCACTGTCTCTGTCGGTGGTCCACAGGTCTGTCACAGGGGTTCTGACTGGCCAAAGCAAGACCAAAAGGCAAACAAGTGGTTTGAAATCTGAGATTGCTTTGGCGAATCTGTTTTCATTCAAGTCAGTCCATTGTTCACTGAATAGTGCTGAAGTCACTGAAGTCTTTTAAAGGCCATATTCTTTTTTTGAGACTCAACACAGTCTCTGCTGTATATTCAAATTAAGTTTCGCCAAAGCATCCAGATCAGGAGAATGTTATATTTTAGCCCTTGCAGGTGCTGTAAGTGGTTTTAGGAAAATAAAAACCACTCAAAAATCCCTATAATCTGACATATTTTACAAAAAAAAAATGTTTTTTATATATATATATATATAATTTTTTTTTTTTGTAAAATCTGTCATTGATTATACATTAAATGTTTGATTTATTTGCTTAAATATTAGCTGTGACTAAAATTATTTACAACATCTTAAATTATCCCTTTAATTGTAGTTTAGGTCAAATAAGTTTACTTGGAGAAAATTATACTTTGGATGTATACTTTTTTATTAGATTGGGTATATATATATATATATATATATATATATATATATATATCAATGTTTGCTAGTGTGCATAAACCAAAAGGTTTTATTTCAAGCCATTTTACAAAATATATATATATTTTTTTTTTTTTTTTTTTTTTTTTTTTTTACATTTATGATATCATCTTCATGTCTTGCAACCATGTTTTATTTTAACCTCTTGGAACCTTTTTAGAAATGTGGAGACCATTAAAGAAGCCAAGGTTATGCAGTTTACTGATACTCTGAAGTGGTTGTCCCTCTGAAAGTTTCGCCATTGGAAATATTTGGATCTGTGTATGAGATCCAGCACTGAAGTGTGAGGGTCAGGACACTCAGCAACATGAGATTAAGACACCCAGAACTGGACAAGCATTTTCACAGTGTACATGTTTAGTGGCTGACATTAGAGTTCAACTACTTCTACATTTATATTATCTGGAATAAGAGTTTCTGGGTAAATCATCTTCAGAAAATAGGATGGTTGGTTAAGAGAGCCTTATGCAAAACAATTGTGAATATAAGCCAAACTATTCATTGCACTGTGACTTTTCATCCTTGTTCAGTTTATCAAATTAACTTGCATACACATAAAACAGAGAGTGAAGCTTTTGTTCTCTAGTTTTATGGAAATGCATGACATCATCTGGGCCTGATCCAACCACAGATGGTATTTGTAGCCAGTTGCTGTGGATTTTTTATTAAAGACAAACTTTTTGGCTTGTTATATTGTCTGTTTCATACTTACTGTGAATTTTTCTATAGATATGTTATGATTCAGAAAGGGATATGGAAAGGAATGCAAGAATTGGTTTTAAATAATCAGCCATCAAAGCCATCCATTTAACTCGATAACCAGCATCAACCAAAAAACATCCCACCCACCCATCAGTACCACTATGATTATAATGGATTGCAGGGCACTGAAGTTGATTGGTATTGACTGGATAGTGAAGAAAATAACTGAATTAACAGCACTTTCTTCATTCTGAAAAACTGAAGGACGGAAGAACATCAGTGTCTTCATATGTGTGTTAGTATGTACAGTATGTGTGTACATGAACGTCTCCTAAAAGGTCAGTTTTTAAAGAGACATAATATAATGCAATATAAACTTCCTAATGGTTTCCTTCAATCTGTTTTCTCTCTTTTTCTTTGATACAGAATTGCCTGAGGATGGTAAGACACACAAATCCTTTAGCATGTATTGTCAATGACAAATACATGAAAAAAAAAGAAAATATATATTTTTTTTATCTCTCATGCAAAAGGAAATTGTGCAAGTGTCTTTCACATCCATGATCCCAATGCAGACCCTTAAAGGATAGTTCACACAAGATTAAAATTCTGTCACCTTCAGAAAAAAAAACTGTGAGAAAAGAAAGCCATACTGGTTTGCAAAGACATAAGAGTGAAACAAAAATTACATAATTTTTATTTTTGGGTGAACTATCAGTTTATGGATCTGGAAGGGTTGAAAGGTGAAAATCAATAGGCAATAGTTTTTGAGATGGTGCCAAATGTCTTAACACAAATAGTGTTTTGTTAGATGGTGCTAGATGTTTTAGGGAAGCTTTACTCCAGGCTGCTCACATGTCAATATGAACAGTAAATATCATGAATGATTCACTGTTTTCAATACTGGTTGACTATAGCCTGTCTAGTATCCCTTTAATGTGGGCTTTCAGCAGTTCATATGAGTTTACATTGTTTCTCTGACTCTGCCGGAAGAACATGTCCCAGGAGAAGAGCAACAGATGTCTCAATTAAGTGGCTTGTTTGTGGAGAAGCCTCAGACTGTCACTGCCATTAAAGGTAAGATTCTGAACTCTCCGCAGCTTGAATGCATTTCAAGACTTAGTCTGCGTATTAGCGGTGGGTTTTTAGAGTCATTGAATCATTCTTTCAGTGTATTTGTTCAGAACACTGATTCATTAAAGAATGATAATAGTGTCTGTGTTTATGAATGAATCATTGAATCATTTACTAAATTCATTCAGAACATTGATTTGTTCAGGAATGAAGCAAGTGCTTGTCACTATATGAGTGGATCACTGATTGATTCATTCAATAAATTCCTTAAAAACACTTGTCAGGAATGAAACAAGCTAATTTATTCATAAACAGTCATAAACAAATAATAACACCAGTTCATTCTGGTACCAAATGCTACTATTCAGAGATGTGGAACAGTTAATCAGTGTTGGCTTCTTATGGAAATAATTAAATTGATGGAGAAACAATACACAAGGTAACTGCCAACTTTGTGGCTATAATGTAACTTCTTATTAATTGAACTGTAAGTTATCAAAAATATGTTAAAACACTGCACTCAACCAAAACTTTGGATGCGTAGATAAAAAAAAACAGGATCCACACTCACTTGCATACTTTTGAATGATTTATGTTTTTTTTATACAAAAATCACAAATGGATCAATCCGTTTGTGCTTTTTGTATAATAAAAAAATCCATAAATCATTCAGAAGTATGCACCTGCTTTTTTCATTTGAACTGTAAGAATGCAACCAATATCAGAAATACAACTACGCTTAATATATCCTATATTCATAACAACAGCACTCTTGCTTGTGTGATATTGCTTAATATAGTCACATAAATAACGCTATGGAAAGTTCAGCAATGTTTATACATGTAATTTTATTTGTAACAGGGAAAAATGTCACATTTGTGGCTAAGGTGGATTCCTCTCAGATGCTGAGGAAGCCTACTATGAAGTGGTTGAAGGGGAAATGGATGGATCTTAGCAGCAAGGTTGGAAAACACCTCCAGTTCAAAGAAAGCTACGACAGGAACACCAAGGTGTGTGAGGAACAGTGTGTTTTATTTGAAATTTGTTCATTACAGATCAGAGTTAACATTTATTTTACTTGATGCCAGATATACACTTATGAGATGACCATTGTTAAGGTTGTGGATGGAGATGCAGGAGGTTATCGTTGTGAGGTCACTTCCAAAGACAAGTGTGACAGCTGCACTTTTGAAATCTCCGTCGAAGGTAGTTGCATTTATAAGTAAATTAAAAGAACATTTTTACATATTCTGATGTACAAATAGATTCACAAATTTTCGTGTGATCACTGAATCTGGCTAGTAATTAGAGTTTGAAACACCTGATGTTGGACATTTATAATGCATATAATGTAGTTTTCAGATTATTAAAGTCAGTTACGTGCCTGGTGTGTGTTTGTGTATGCTCATGTTACTGTAAATCTAGAGCTGATTCATTATTCAGTAGGTATTTTGCTGATTAGATCCTCTCCCGTTAGTTTCGCAGCACTCAGCAAATCAGCATTACACATTTATTAGTTTTGACAGTAATCAGATTGTGGAGCAAATCAAACACTCACAGTTTCCCATCATCATGTATTTCATCTTCTCCTTCAGCTGCTGAAGAGACACAGCAAACAAACATTTTGGAGGCGTTCAAACGATCGTAAGTTTGTTTGTGTGTCTGTGTCTCTTACTCATTTGTAACTGGTAGATGTCTTGATGTCACATTGTTGTACCACACTCCTAAGACGTATGGTCTTGGTTTGGAAGGAGTTTCATTCATGTTGTCAGTGTGACTTTATTTTTAGATGCTGCTGTAGTGTATACACAGTGTATACACAGATTTAGCGACTCATGCTTCTCATGTTCATACAAGCGAGATTATATGATACTCTTGCATATCATTGAGGGAGCTTTCTGTTGCCAGAAGCTGCTCTTCTGAGCAGTAATGTTTTTCCTCGTGTCTGAGAGTTTGGCTCCAGGTCCAGCTCTGGGAGGTCTGTGTTTAGCCCTAGGAATGAGGCAGGCTCCTTGATCTTCTCTTCAAGCTCCTCAAACAGTAGAGCATGACACTTGCAATCCCAAGGTCATAGGTTTGACTCCTAGGGACTGCATAAACTAATAAAATGTATATCTTCAATGCAATGTTAGTCATTTCAGATAAAATTGTCTGCCAAATTCATAAATTTAAATGTCCGTTTAGATGCTGCATGTATCCTTAGTAAAATACAGTAAAGTTTCCAAAAGGGGTTTTTCACAGCAATGTCATTTCTATTTATTTTTCTGAAGATCATTTTAATTATCTATGGAAACTTTTGTACAATGGAAAGGTTCCATGGATGATAAAGTTTCTTCATGAAGCCATAGATGACAAATTTTAAGTGTATAATAGTAAGCGTCTATTATGTGAGTTTATAAAATACAGTAAACTGTATTTATTATAAACATGATGCACTCCTAATTCTTTATTTATTTTTATTAAATTTTTTTCTTGCTCTATTACCCTCTGTCATCTGTAGGGGAGATGCAGGAGAGGATGCAGGTGAACTGGACTTCAGTGGTTTACTCAAGAAAAGGTTTGGAAGATGTTCTACACCCTCCATGTTTTCTTCTTCTTTATGTGCAGTTGGAGTTCTTCACTTTCACTTTGACCATCATGCTTTCTTCAGATTCATACATACATAGTAATCACTGCCTAATTATAATTAATGGTGTCATTTATTGACTGTAGAAGTTTAATATGGTTTTAACCTTAACCATTAGTTCTGTCTAGGGTCTGAGAATTTTGGATAAGTTAAATTTCTAAAATATGCATGTATATTTAATGATACAACAGATCAGCTTCATTTGAGTAGGTCATAGAGACTTAAGAATTTGAGGGAAATACAGCATCACTGGGGTCCCTAGGACTCAACATAAAAATAGTGAATCTCACCCAAATATGAAGATTAACCGTATTTTTGGATTCCATGTGCCTCAGAGAGAGGAAGCAGAAGGAGGAGCCTGAGATTGATGTGGATGTGTGGGAGATCCTGAAAAATGCCAAGCCATGTGACTATGAGAAGATCGCCTTTCAGTATGGCATCACTGATCTCAGGGGCATGCTCAAAAGACTTAAGAAGATGAGGAAGGTGGAACCCAAAAAGAGCGATGGTGAGACACATGACGGATGTACCAAGTCATGGTCCCTCACAAATATACATAAATACATACTAAGGGTTCAAATCCAACCCTAATGTGCAATTTTGTTAATAAACCAAACAAAATAGATTTGGAATTGGTGGGCGAGTATTATAATGCACTGAATATGTTAGTGCTGTTTCTGTTTTAAGCTTTCCTAAAGAAGTTGGATCCTGCTTACTCTGTGGAGAAAGGAAAGAAAATACAGCTTAGTGTGGAGCTGTCTGACCCCAACACTCAAGTCAAATGGCTGAGAAATGGACAGGAGATCAAACCTTCAGCCAAGTATGAGCCTTTGTGTTTGTGTTTAAAAGTACTGGAATAAAAAGTTTTGCAAAGCACTTTAAGAGGTGCACTGGTCATCACTAATGACCACTATTGATGGTTGATGCTCGATGCCTTACACAAGGTTTGTGCTGAATTACTCTCTTTCTGTTAGATATATCTTTGAGAGTGTGGGTGGTATCCGTAAGCTCACTATTAACAAGTGCACCCTCTCTGATGATGCCGCATATGAATGTGTGGTTGGAGAGGAGAAGAGTTTCACTGAGGTCTTTATCCAAGGTACACTGTCATTATCTTCATCACCATCTTCATCATCACTGGCATCATTAGCAAACCCCCTTTTTGTAAATTAATTTGTTCTGTCTGCTTATCACTAGCTGTCCTGTGTCCTGACTGTCCCTAAGTGGAAGCCATCTGCCTTTAAGACTCGGTCTATGCCGTCCGTCCTTACCTTTGTTTTTACTTGAGCTATGTTTTTTTTTTTAGCCAAGTCTGTCTTTTTTTTGTCTTGTTTTTGTTCCTGTGACATTTTTGTCTAATTTCTTCATGGGTTTGTGGCATTGTAGCTGCCATCAGCCCCAGAAGCTCCTCTGTACTTTGATGAAAATGGTGTTCGTTTTACAGTGTTTGAAAATATTAACCATTTATTGGTGTGTTTATACGAACAGAACCACCTGTCACCATCACTAAGATGTTGGATGACGTCCATGTGGTGGTTGGGGAGAAGGTGGAGTTTGAGGTTGAAGTGTCTGATGAGGGAGCCAATGTGAAATGGTGAGATACTGGACCAAGCTGACATCACTTACCTCGTCAGTTGGTCAGCAACAGGCGTGCAAATAAATTGACCAACTGTACAAATGAAAATACTTAATACACTAGCTAAATACACTACTAAATCACTAGCTGACTAAATTAATTTCAGTACTATGAAGGTCAACATTGCTAATTATTGTCATCAACATTAAAAAGCCATTATTAGCATGAAATGGGCTAAACTGCAAATTATCCGGCTACTATTTTGTTTGCCTTTTATTACCAACAATTACAGAAAACAATGACTCATTTAACAATGACAATGGTTATGTCAAAAACCGCAAAAACCTATTAGCTTTTAATAAATGCCACATGTAGCATATTGCAATATAAGTATCATAAGTGTATTTCTAGATAATCTTCTACTGTATCGAAGGCCGGGACAATTATCTTTTCTATTGCTCTACATCTCTCCATCCGTTTTTTTTCCATCCATGTTCTTTTTGTACACGTTCCACTCTCTTTCTTACTTTATCTTCAGTAATCTCGGCATAGATTGCCTTCCTCGGTTTCTTATGAAGATTATTTCCATCTTTGTCTCTCTGTCTCGCTTGCCCTCTGTCTCTCTTCATCTCTCAGGATGAAGGATGGAGTGGAACTGAGCCGAGATGGAAAGTATCGCTTTAAAAAAGATGGGACAAAGCACTGGCTCATCATCAATGAGGCAATCACAGAGGACATTGGGACATACTATGTGTACACTAGTGGGGGGGAGTCCAAGGGAGAGCTGGAAGTAGAAGGTACTTCTTTTGATAGAGTAAAATGACAATTCTCCCTTCCTAGTCCTTCCACCATTTGGCTGATGTTTCTGTATTTACTTTTTAGTATTAATTGCCTCATTGTCCTTCTTTCTCCTCTTTTTTTCTCTATTACAGAGAAGGAACTGGAGGTTTTGCAGAGTATAGCTGATCTGACACTGAAGGCAGCAGAACAGGCTGTCTTTAAGTGTGAAGTGTCAGATGAGAAAGTGACTGGCAAGTGGTTTAAGGACGGGGTGGAGGTCACTCTCAGCAACCGCATCAAAATGACACACATCGGCAGGTATATTGGTCCACTTAAAGCCACCCTTATCGATTCATGAATAAGTAAGCTCACCTCGTCCTTGACCTCACCAATACTGTTTTATGCCAGGACGCTAAAACAGATAAGTCATCGGAATAACCATCTTACTACTTGCTTTTTGGGTAAAAATATTGTGGCGTACAGTTCTCATGATGTGGTACAATTTAATCTTGGTATCTCAGGACTCACAAGCTGGTGATAGATGATGTGAGGCCTGAAGATGCAGGAGATTACACCTTTGTACCAGATGGTTATGCTTTTTCTCTTTCTGCCAAACTCAACTTCTTGGGTAAGAGAGAGAATCAGATTTTTTTTTTTTATTAAATTGTACATTTCAAAATTTACCTAGCTCTATAATTTGTATCCACAGAGATCAAGATTGATTATGTACCCCGTCAAGGTAAATATCTTACCTGCAACGACAAATCTAACGATATAGTTTGTGTAAGGGCGACAGATTTTAAATGCCACACTTCTTTCTTTTATCACCCAGAACCACCCAAAATCCACCTGGACACCACTGGCAGCTTTGTCAACAAAAACACCATTATCGTCGTTGCAGGAAACAAGCTCCGGTTTGAAGTTGACATTACAGGGGAGCCTCCTCCCACTGTGTGCTGGAAAAAAGGAGATATGGTGAGAGTTTGCTGGCAAATTGTCACATACTCTCATCTAATTTAAGGCCAACAGCACATATGGGCTTGTTTTCATATCAGATTCAGTGAGAAAACCCTGCTGAAAAGCCCAGCAGTGCTGGTCACCAGCATATGTTGTATTTCGAATTGTGTCTCTACCACCTTACCTTAATCATCAAGACTCAATCAGCTGACCCAGAAGGACCATCCTGGCGAGCCCAGTGACTCATATTGTGCTGGTAAACTCCTAGACCAACACAAAACCAGCATGGATTTCATGCTTGTCTTTCCAGCAGGAAAATATTCTCAATATATGGAAATCAACTTTGAAACATAACTTGCAACTTTGAAATCTCCAGTATATCAGCATGCTTGATTCAAAGCATGACGTTTGTATGATGCAGGAGCTCTCTGAAACTGAAGGGCGTGTGAGAGTGGAGACCATGAAGAACCTGAGCTGCTTTGTGATTGAAGGGGCAGAGAGATCCGATGAGGGCCTCTATCATATCACTGTAACCAACCCAGCAGGAGAAGACCAGGCTGATGTCATGGTTAAGATTGTTGGTGAGTTTATGCATGTTAACCATCTGCTACCCTCTCTTTCTGTGCTTATTAGCTGCTTTGTCAAATCTCTTTATTACAACTTCACGCCAGTACTTTTTCTGTGCTGTGTTCAGATGTGCCTGATCCACCTGAGAATGTGAAATGCACTGGAGTGGGTGAGGACAGTGCTTCCATCCAGTGGGATCCCCCCACATTTGATGGTGGAGTTCCTGTGAAAGGTAAAACAGATCCTCCCAATGTGTTTGTCTCAAACCTGACATCCAATATTACAACCTTGTAATATTTTGTCAGTATGTTGAGAGTTTTGCTTTTTTGCAGTATACCAATAAAATATTTAATTAGGTTATGGATTATATTGATATATGTGTGGGAGACCGCTTACAATTTTGGTATACTTTCAAGGTTACCTCATGGAGAGGAAGAAGAAGGGTTCTTCCAGGTGGACCAGGCTGAACTTTGACATTTATGAGTCCACAACATATGATGCTAAGAAGATGATTGAGGGTGTGTTATATGAGATAAGGGTATTTGCAGTTAACGGTATTGGCATCTCCCAGCCCAGCGCCAGCTCCAAACCCTTCATGCCCATTGGTTAGTTACTCATCAGACTGTCTGCTATAACTTATCAGTTTATTTGACTTCTGTTCAGTTCATTTCAATTTATTCAACATTCATTCTCTTGGTTTTCCTGCTCCTTCATAGCACCAACTAGTGAACCAACACGCCTGACGGTGGAAGATGTAACAGATGGTACCTGTGCTCTAAAATGGTTTCCCCCAGAAAGAATTGGAGCTGGTGGCATTGATGGGTACATCATTGAATATTGCATTGAGGGAGGTGAGGCACACGGTGGCCTTTGCTATAGAGCTGACATAGAGTGCCGTCTCGGTTTCAAAACATTACAGTGAAGTAATGGTTTTTGATGATTTTTTGACATGTTTACATATTTTGTTGGTTTGCTGCTTTCTTTGCTCCTGGTGGAACTCACAGCCAGTGAGTGGGTGCAGGCCAACAAGACCCCTGTTGAGAAGAATAGCTTCAGGGTCAAAGGGCTGCCTGTTGGAGAGAAGATGCTGTTCAGGGTGACAGCTGTGAACATCGCTGGTCGTAGCCCCCCGGCTGTGATGGCGCAAGCTGTCACCATTCGGGAGATTGTCGGTGAGACTCTCACACATGCACACTTGCACACGAACAACATACAACACATTTTTAGGAATCAAAATGTACGTTTGTGGAGTTTAGTCCATTTCAAACTCCTGAAAACTGACAAAATAAATCTTTAGCCAATGTACACTTTTAAAATATTTACAAACATTTGTATTCATAAAATGTAATTTAATTAATTAAAAAGTCTTCAAAAAATTAGGAGAAAATAAGGCTCAATATTGCTGAACACAACAAAACAACATTGGACTTCACTAACTATAATTGTGTGGAAATTTTTCCAAATATCTTCCAGTTTTCATTTGAACTACTTCTAACTACTCAAATGCAGATTTGACATAACACACTTGTCTGTGACGCATTGAACACCAAGTATAAAACACCCCACTGTCTGTTGTCATTTTCAGCATGTTTTCTTCTGTATTTTTCCTCTGTCAGAGCGTCCTAAAATCCACCTCCCTCGGCAGCTTAGGACTAAATACATCAAACGAGTGGGTGAGAAGGTCAACCTTGTCATTCCCTTCCAGGTCAGTCATGCACATACATTCTTCTGCCCTGTACTTGTGTAGTGCTACTTTTCTGTTCTGTTCTTGCTAGTCTTTGCAGCAGATCAAATTATTACTTACACCATGTCATCTGCTCTCAAGGGCAAACCGCGTCCGGTGGTGACCTGGCTCAAGGATGGCGAACCTCTAGACACCAAGCTGGTGAATATCCGCACAAGTGATGTGGACACCATCCTGTTCATCAGGCAGGCGGCCAGAGAGCACTCTGGCCAGTACACTCTTTCCGTGCAGATTGAGAACATGGAGGACAAAGTCACACTAGAGATCCAGATTGTAGGTTTGTGTCAACAAAATGATTTGGTTGGGAACTGCACAACAACATAATTTCAAATTCAAGAGTTACAGAGTCATGGTTTGCCTGAATTGTTAGCACTTGAAGTGTTGAAGCACTACCCACCAGGCTGTGTCTCTATGAAATGTTTGACATGCCATCATAAAATTGCAACGCTCGTGGCAGGATGCTCAAAAGACAAGAGATGTGATGTGATGGCTAAAGACATCCATCACAATGTGTGTGGATGTACTGGAGATGGATTAATGATAATAAAGTTCTTGCTAACACTAACAGTCTAGAAAAAGAGATCTAGGTGAGCCATTCCTAGTTTTTTTAAAGTCGTTTTTAAGGTTGTTGAAGATGCTACACATTCATTTGTGAAGATTATACAGATCACTAGGGCCACAAATATACAGCGATGACCTAAAATTAAAGGATTAAACTGAACAGTTCAAAAGGTTAATTTCCCTGTGAAGTGAAGTGTGAGCCAGGTTAATTTTGTTAACCCATAGAAAGTGTTTGAGGATCACTTTCAAAAGTGACGCTGATTTTCAAACTTCTAAACTGTCAGAAAGGATTCATATTAAACACTTACTCTTTCACCAGAATCGAGGATGTCATAGGTCAGTTCGGTTGCAGGGATTATTCTGTGGGGTGTTGTTTGGATTATTCCTGGTGTTGAACGGGATTAGGATAGGATTAGGGGACACTCACTCTGTGTTCCCGCTGGGAGGTAAGCTAATGAGAGTGCAAAAACCCTTCAGATGAGCCAGACAGCCATTTAGTCACAGTTTGCTGCCAGCATCCCAGCAGCCTGCCCAGGATTAATGCCAACCGCTCCCAGCCGCAAACTCCAACTTTCTCGCCTTCAGTCTTTTTTCTCTCTTTTTTTTTTTTGCTTGATCTCACTATCCTTACCTCTCGCTCATGTGATCACTCTCTTCTACTCTTCTCCCTCATTTTATCCCCTTTCATTTTTATCATTCCTCTGCTCACTCACTTGTAGCGTCTTCTCCATTTAGTGCACATTAATTAGTCTCATGGTTAAAATTAGAACAGTGTATTGGTTTAAAGCTACATTAATACTTAGTTGTTTTTTTTTCCTTTTCCTTCCCGTTCTCACAGACAAGCCTGGGCCTCCAATTGCTGTCACTGTAACTGATGTTTGGGGCTTCAACGCTTCTTTGGAGTGGAAGCCTCCAAAAGATAATGGCAACTGTGAGATCACTGGCTATACCATCCAAAAGGCTGACTTGAAAACCAAGGTAAACCAGCTACAATACCTACTGTATTAGTAGCCCATAGTATGGATAAATAATACCTTATATCTTGAAAAATAAAATATTTTATATGTAAAAATATAAAATTTATTGACAAAGCAACATTTGTGTTCTTAATTTCAAATACATTTTATTTTAAGTATTTTTAAAAAGAAGTAGCACAGGAAACCAGTCACCTTAAGGGGATATTCTAACCAATATTGAATAGAGAAATGTTTGTATCTAAGATTGTATCTACAAGGCAAATAACACCAGTCTTTTTAATCTGTCTTTCCCTCATTTACCTGTTAGGAGTGGTTCACAGCTATTGAACACAATCGCAGACCTAGTTGTACCGTGTCTGATCTGGTGATGGGGAACGAGTACACCTTCCGTGTGTTCAGCGAGAACATATGTGGCATGAGCGATGATGCTGGCATCAGCAAAAACACAGCTGCCATTACCAAAACTGGTACCTACATACTGGTGGTTTAAAAAAAAAAAAAATCAATCTTGAAACACTGACTGTTGTTTTACATGAAGATTATTGCTAAGGTGTCTCTGCTGAAGCAATACTTTTTAATGTGTAATCCATTTCCTTTCTCTTTCTCTTAGGCCTTAAACAAAAACAGCAAAGCTACAAGGAAAAAGATATGTGTAGCTCTCCTAAATTCATCACACCTCTCATAGACAGGTCTGTTATCGCAGGTTACAGTGCTGCCATCAGCTGTGCTGTCCGTGGGTACCCAAAAGTAAGTGTTGGTACAGTGCCTGACTATAAAAAACCCATTCACCCATGCAGTCACTTTTAAGCCCATTAAGCAACAATGCACTCTCTTTCTCATTCTCTTTTGTTCTCCTCCCAGCCAAAGATTATATGGATGAAAAATAAGATGATTATTGGAGAGGATCCTAAGTATCTCATGCAGAATAACCAGGGCGTGCTGACTTTAAACATCCGTAAGCCCAGCTTGTTTGATGGAGGGAAGTACACATGCAAAGCCATCAATGACCTAGGAGAGGATGAAGTGGAGTGCAAGCTGGAGGTTCGAGGTACGGCCAAAAATCTCCATAATGTCCGTTGTATAACTCTGACAATGACCAAAGACTATAGAATAATCAAGACATGTCATTCGTATAGTTTTGAAAGGGGAAAAATGCAATGCTCAGAAGAAGCCCTGCCTTCTGAATGAAAGAACCAATAACTTATCTGTAAAGTCAGCGCGTCACTGCAGCTGCCATTAGAAACGTCCCAGTTTCTATAGAAACAGTGTGCGTTCTGAGACAACATTTATGGCACAGTTGTTGTCAGATTTCTTTGGTGATTTCTAATATGAAATTTAATCGTAAGCTTAGTGAATAGTTTTCGAGAATTTGATGTTTCCCCATTCAAAGAGACAGGGGCTGGACTTGGATGCCCTAGAGCAGTGGTTTTCAAACTGTGGGTCGCGACCCACTTGTGGGTCACACAGTGAGAAAAGGTGGGTCGCGAAAAGGCACTTAGCTGCAGCTAAATTTACGTTACGATGAGTGAATCAAAACCAGTCCGATTAATGACCAAACGACTCTTAAGTGACGATTCTTTTAAGAAATCATTTTGAAACACACGCACGCACGCACGCACACGAATCAGAAGCCTGAATCAACATAGCATTCATTGAATGACTCACTGAATGAATCGTCTGATTCATTTGAGTTGAACTGTCACGTGTCTATCAGCATTCGCGCGCACTCCGCAATCCGCATAGCGTATGTAAAAAAAATGGAAAAGTTTTTAAAACTAAAGGCATCACAGACCTGTGAGAAGTCGTCAGAAACAAGAAAATCTAAAAAGGAGCCACGCAGAAAATATGACCAGTCCTACCTTGATCTTGGATTTATTGCCTGCGGAGGTCCAGACGGTGAGGAAGTCCCTCAATGTCTTTTATGCTTAGAAAGGTTGGCCAGTGCTAGCATGAAACCCTCAAAACTTAAACGGCACCTCACAACAAAACACTCTGCATACGCCAACAAGGGGAGATCGTATTTTCTTTTAAAAAAAGAGGAGTATCTTCGTCAGCAAAAACTGATTAAAGGTACAGCCAGCATCCCTGAAAAAGCAATGCGAGCCTCATTTTTAGCTGCATATAGAATTGCAAAATCCAAAAGGCCACACACCATAGGAGAGGATCTTCTGCTGCCGGCCTGCATAGACATCGTTGAGGAAATGCTGGGTAAAGAAGCTGCAGGAAAGATCGCTAAAGTTCCGCTTTCTGATAACACAGTACAGTGGCGTATTGAGGAAATGTCATCTGATTTACGCGAACAGACAAGTGACAAAATCCGGAGTAGTGTTGCATTTGCTCTACAACTGGACGAAAGCACAGATGTTGCAAAATGTGCACAGTTACTGGCTTATGTCAGGTACGTTGACTCCACTGACATCGTTGAGGACTTTTTATTTTGTGAAGAACTGAAAGAACGAACGACAGGGGCAGATATTTTTGACTGCTTAAATGGATACATAACGTCCGAGGGCTTCCAGTGGGAAAACTGTGTGGGCCTCTGCACGGACGGTGCGGCTGCAATGACAGGCAAGAAAAGTGGTCTTGTCGCTCGAGTAAGGGAGCTGGCCCCATTAGCTACTTTTACACATTGTTTTTTACATCGAGAAGCCCTTGCCAGTAAGAAACTGCACCCGGAGTTAAACGAAGTGTTGCAGACTGCCATCAAAATAGTAAATGCTATCAAGGCCGGGGCACTCTCCTCACGACTTTTCACATCGCTATGCACTGAAATGGGCTCAGAACATCAGCACCTCCTGCTTCACGCCGAGGTCAGGTGGCTATCAAGGGGGAAGGTGTTAACTCGTCTGCTTGAGCTGCGAGAAGAGGTCTCACAGTTTTTAGCAAATGTTAATTCTCCTCTTGCTGTACATCTGTCAGATGAAGAATGGTGCGCGAAGCTTGCCTATCTGTCGGACATATTCACTCATATAAATGTACTGAATGAAAGCATGCAAGGTCCATCATCATCCATCCTGACCTATATGGACAAGATCACAGCTTTCATCAGCAAGCTGGAGTTGTGGAGATCCCGAGTGGAAAAAGGAGTGTGGGACATGTTTCCATCACTGTGCGGAGTGTGCGGCAATGACGGTGAACGCATCCGAGACACTGTGCATTCTCACCTCGGCGCACTCATTCAGAAATTCCACGAGTATTTTCCTGATATTGGCGGTAAGATATATTTTTGGTTCTATTATTATTATTGGTTCTATTATTATTATTAATATTATTATTATTTTATACACGTTAAACACTCTTAGGTAACACTTTACAATAAGGTTCATTAGTTAATGCATTAACTAATCATGAGCAATACATTTGTTACTGTATTTGTTAATCTTTGTTAACGTTAGTTAATAGAAATAAAGCTGTTCATTGTTAGTTCATGTTAGTTCACAGTGCATTAACTAATGTTAACAAGATTTTAATGAAGTATTAGTAAATGTTGAAATTAACATGAACACAGATTAATAAATGCTGTATAAGTGCAGTTCATTATTAGTTCATGTTAACTAATGTAGTTAACTAATGTTAACTAATGAACCTTATTGTAAAGTGTTACCCACTCTTATCAGTTGACTTCATTGTAATAGTAATTTGATCCTTTTTCTATCAAATCAATCATCTGTAGATATGGCAGAATGGGACTGGATACGGGATCCTTTTTGTAGTGAGGCAAGAGAGCACTGTGTCCTAACAGGAAGAGCAGAGGAGGAGCTGATAGATGTGGCTTCAGACAGGAGCCTTCAACTGCTTTTCAGAGAGTCAAAGAGTCTTGGACAGTTCTGGGTGTTTGTTGCCAAGGAATACCCCACATTAGGAGCTGCTGCACTCAAAGTTTTGGTACCCTTTTCTACCACTTACTTATGTGAGAGTGGATTTTCTGCTCTGACTGCAATGAAAACAAAATACAGATCACGGCTACAACCATCACAAGACATGCGTGTCAGTCTGTCAAAAATAATTCCTAGATTCGATGTGTTGTGTTCAAAGAAGCAGGCACACCCTTCTCACTAATACATTTCACTTGCTCACAATATATCACAATACATGTTTTTGTTAATCAGTTCATTCAGAAATTCCACTAGTATTTTCCTGATATTAGCGGCAATATATATTTTTGGTTCTATTATTATTAATATTATTATTATTTTATACATGTTAAACAATCTTATCAGTTGACTTCATTGTAAATACTCAGCTATTCCTTTCATAACATTAACATAACCAGGGTGCTGTTTTGACATCTGAATGGTTATAACATTTCTTTCATTTCTTTCAAGCCTTTTGGTATTGCAATCAATATTTCATTCATATGACAAGGAAAATAAAAACTGTTCTCTAATACTAAATGAATATGTGTTTTTCCCCTTATTTCCATTTAAACATTTTATGGTGGGTCTTGAGATTGATTATACTTGTCTAGGTGGGTCCTAGAATGAAAAAGTTTGGGAACCCCTGCCCTAGAGGCATTTCAAAGATGGCCGCCGAGTGACATGACGTGTCTTAAAAGAACTTTGCTATGACATAGGGATGCACAATATTTGCTGATATTGGATATTTAATTATGCATTTTTTTTGTTTAAATTACATTTGCCTCACTTAATGTTACTCATTAAAAAAAAATCTATAATTTTCAATTATTACACTGTTAAATGTAATCTTTAACAAAGCTCAAATCTATCATACCGTACATTATAATGCTGTGATGCCAACTCACATAAAATGACTGACTTTTTCATTCCGCCCCTGTATTATTTCCTAATGTAATATTGTTTTCTCTTCAGTCATAAAAGAAAAGGAAGAAGCGAAGAAGTGAACACATCCATGAAGATACCCTTAAGACGGCTGTCAGACGACATCATGAGACTAGAAAAAAGGTTGATTTAGAATTAAATTGTCATTATGCCGTCTTTTACTCTGTGTTTTTAATTTGGACTCTTACAAAAAGTACCATGGTGCTACAATATAATACCATACTTTCAACTATGGTAATATGGTAAACTAAGGTATAACCATAGGTAACAACTATGGGAAAAACAACTATGGCAATATGGTAATACCGGTAGTGTAATCGGGCTAATAGCCTATAGTATGATAGTATAGCTTTTCCTTCTTTGTCAGTATGTAAAGTTAAATTGCTTGAAATTAAAGCACATGAAAAATACAAAAATTGTCGTTTTCATTGTAAACTTAAAGTTAAAGTCGCATAGACGTTTGTTTATGTTTGTGAACAAAATATCATTCATCCCATATGTCTGCTGTCTGATCATGGAGAGTTAGAGAATCAGGGCTCATTAGCATATCACACCAGAGACTCATTTACGCACCCATCAACACTGCCCCAATTAGCTCTCTCCCACGTCATTACTGAGCAAACGAATTACGGCTAATTTACACAGCCGCAAAACAAACACACCGTCCGTCGCGGCTCTGCCGGGAGAAGCTGCGCCCCGGGATTAGCTCGATCCAGGACGGTGTTGCTGAAACTCTGATCCGTGCGACACAAGGTGGCCTTGAGAAATTGGCTAAAAACATATAGATATGAAGTGTAATTTACGTAAATGGCACGTACGTTATTATACGGTGAGTGAAGCGGAGACCGTTGAATTTGTCAGCTTGTGAACTAACAACTTAAGCGCAGGAAACAAACAAAAGCTTTTAGAACTGACCAGCAGATAGCGCACCTAACTTACTCAACAATAGCTTCAGGACATTCACATGATTACAGCTGTAATTAAGGTCAGTTTGCACCTTACTTACAACTGAAACTTTATCAATTAATTATTGGCTGACCGTACATTTAAGTTTTTATCTCCATTAAAAGTTCACTTAGGCTATTGTGTTGCATTCCTTCTTTTTTTTTTTTTTGCTGAGAATGTATGATGAGAAAATCATAAGATGTGCACAGCGTGAAAATGTGTGCTGTGATCAACCTGTGTGAAGCGAGGTAAATCAAAATGAAAACGTGTTTTTGTTGCTGACAACAATCTAAAATAAATTTGGTAACAAATAAACACTTGTTAATACACGTTATAGGTTTTCCCTTGACTTACCCTTGTGTACTTTTTTTTCATATTTTGTTTTTCCTACAAGTGACCCAGAAACATTTTAGCGTTTTTGGACTTATCAGGATGTGTCCCTTTAATTAGCTTAATGATATTGTACAATACAGTTATGGGCTATTGTTTATAAATTTAACCCTTTAAGTCCTAAGCCTAAGAGATATAGGCTGCTCAAAGTATAGGCTATAACCAAATAAACGCCGACAGACCTTACATCCAGCTGTCATGGTCTCGTCAAATCTCCACTGTATCTTCCCATGTCCCTTTACTAACTCAGTGACATTCTGTTGCCAAGCAGTCTTGCTAATTGTACAGTCATGGCCAAAAGTTTTGGCAGTGACAAATTTTGTTTTGCAAAGTTCACTGCTCATTATTAGTAGATTATTTTTCCACATATTTCTATTGTGTATGGAAAAACAATGATAAGCATATCATACGTTTCAAAGATTTTTATTGTCAAAAATAAATAATAATAAAAAAAAAAAAAATATATATATATATAAAATGAATCAATATTTACTGTGTTGACCCATGTTCTTCATAACCTCTGGTATTCGCTCTGGCATGCTGGATATTAGATTCATGGGCCAAATCCTGACTGATGGTGACCCATTCTTGCCTTATTAGTTCTCGGAGTTGATCACAATTTGTGGGCTTCTGCTTGTCCACTCACCTTTGTGAGGACTGACCTCAGGTTCTCTAGGGGATTGAGATCCAGGGAGATCCAAGCCACTTCTTTATCTCTCTTGCTTTGTGACATGGTGCTCAATCACCCTGGAAAATGCACTAATCATCACCAAATTGCTCATGGATCATTGGAAGTTGCTCTTGCAGGACGTTTTGATACCATTCTTTATTCATGGCAGTGTTTTTGGGCAGAATTGTGAGAGAGCCCTCCCCTTGGCTGAAAAGCAGCCCCACACATGGATGGTCTCCGGATGCTTCACTGTTGGCACAACACAGGACTCATGGTAGCGTTCACCTTTTCTTCTCCGAACAATCGATTTTCCAGATGTCCCTAACAGTCGGAAGGGAGCTTCATCAGAGAAAAAAACTTTGCACCAGTCTTCTGCTGTCCAATCCTTGTACTTACAGCAGAATTTCAGTCTATCCTTAAAAAGTTTCTTAGAGGAAAGTGGTTTCTTTGCTGCTCTTCTTGACACCAGGCCGTTATCCAATAGTCTTGTCCTCACTGTGCGTGCAGATGCTCTCACACCAATCTGCTGCCATTCCTGAGCAAGCTCTGCACTGGTGGTGACACGATCCTGTATCTGACTCCTCAGGAAGAGACAGTCCTGGCGCTTGCTGGACAATCTGGGACGTCGTGAAGACTTCTTCACTGCAGTCAAACCTCTCTCCTTGAAGTTTTTGATGATCTTGTAAATGGTTATTTCAGGTGCAATGATGCCATTTTGATGCAAAGCAATGATGGCTGCACATGTTTCTTTGGAGGTAACCTTTGCTAACAAGAACACAGTACTGATTGGAAGAGCTTCTTCCCTCCTTTCGTAGCAACCAGTCTGCTCTTACGATCTATTTAGTATGATAGTGATTTACCTGTTTAGTACTCATTCATAGTGCTGTCAAAAAAAAAAAAAAAAAATTATATTTGTCGAATTTAAAATAAAAATCCATATTCGATTGCAAGAACGTTGCATTCGAATTTTAGGTGTGCATTAAGGAGGCTGCTTTAAGGTCCGGCTGAAACCAAGCCATTCAAACAGAACGTATATTTTCGCGCATTTTCTAGAGGGACATCTATCACCAGTCTTGCACAAGAAAGCGGCAAGTTTAGAAAGCCATGTAAAATTAATGCAAGTTCAACTTTTTTAAAAACATATCTCGAGACTTTAAGTATGTTTTTTCCCCATCCCACTGCCTCTCAGGTTTTTAAATGTAAAATGTACTCTGTGTGATTGCTTTCGCCCCTTTGAATTAAACTATGCATGTATACATGATGCTGCTTTGTCTATAGTTGTTTAAGCAACTTAATTATAATTGGTTTATAAGCATTATTTTAAATATTATTCACTTCACATTCATGTATTATAATGCTTTGAATACACATGCATTAGTAATATTTTGCTCAATGCACCCTTTTGTGGCCTCAGGAGAGAAGCCAAAAGCTATTCTTCACCCTAACTGAAATTATGCATTTTAAATTCGAATATAATTCGAATTTTGATAGTAAGTACAAAATTCGAATTTAGTTTTTCAGACATTTTGACAGCCCTACTCATTCACACTTTCAGATGTGCTGCTGATATGACTAGTCAATTCACGAGTTCACGTGTACATGTAATTAACTGAGGTATGATAATGCGTATTTAGCTTGGTGTCCGGGGAAGGGCTCCGAGCTCGAGAATGGCCCCAACATAGATTAATCCCCTCCCCGTATAAGTGTAAAATGAACTCGAAGTGGGGAGATGGGGTGGAGGAGGGATGCTGATAAACCATCAATGGATAGAGTTAAGTCAGCTGTATTTATACTATGGTGTTTATTAACTTGATTGTACTCCATCGGTGTTTGATTAGGCTAAGTATCTGACGCGCTCCTCCCGAACCTTGTTAATAAAACATCATTTCATGAGTTCACGCTTGCATATAATTAGCTGAAGTATGATAATGCGTATTTGGCATGCTGCCCCCAAAATAATCATTAAATACTGGTGGGGGCTGATGATGGCTGGTTGGCAGGTTGGAAGAGCCTATATAACCCTGTGGGAGCAACTTATGTGTTGGAAGGGTAGGCCACCGGCTGCTGGTACTGGACTACGTGGTTTAGGGTACCTGGTCGGTAGGGCTCGAGCCGGGAGAACACGCATCAGACAGGTAAGCCTCGCCGGGCAGGGAGAGAGAAAAGGAAAACCCGACTGGGAGGGCTCTCATGGCATCTGATGGGGTATCATACTCAGAACATTGAATGGGTAAGTCTCGCCAGGAGGGGGGAAAAGACATCTGAGAGACAGCTGAAGGAGCTTGGACAGCGTTCGATGGGAGGTTGAGACTCATGGCATCAGATAGAAAGTTTTGGAAAATGAAAAAGGTAAGGATGTCTAGCCGGGAGGCACTCGCCGACATCCGATGGGAGCTTGAGACTCACAGCATCGAATGGATAAGCCTTCCCTGGTGTAATTCGGAAAGGTAAAGTTGTGTGGCCGGAAGGCTCTCTCTGGCATCCGATGGGAGCTCAATACTCACGGCATCGAATGAGTAAGTTTCACCGTCCCTAGAAAGGAAAAGGTAAGTCTGTGTGGCCGGGAGGCTAGTGCCGGCATCTGACTGGAGCTCAATACTCACGGCATCAGATGGGTAAGCCTCACCGACCATAGCATGGAAAAGGTAAAGATTGTCTGGCAGGAGGCTCTCAATGACGTCCTACGGGAGCACACAGCATCGACTGTATCGGAAGGGCTTTTGCAGCATTCGACAGGAGTTTAATACTTGTTGCGAGGGCAGGTAAGCAACACCGATGGTTGAAAGAAAACATTCTCTTATTTAATTTTTTTTTCTTCTCTCTCTTCATATTGATTGCATGACCGATGTCCTACAGTTGAGAGAGAGAATTCATCGAGAGCAATCGAGGTGATTATGCTTAAAAACTGCAAATTCTTTGGAGCTGAAATTGTAATTTAAAATACAGGAAAAATGCTAGCAAAAATCAATTCAGAAAATCTGAGTAATTTCTTTATATTCTACGCCATGTGCGATGTGGCTAAAATATATAATGGCAAAAGGTGCCAACCGAATGCTGATAAACCGTCAATGGATAGAGGTAAGTCAGCTGTAATTACTGTATGATATGGTGTTGATTAACCTGATTGTGCTCCTCCGGTGTTTGTTTAGGCTAAGTATCTGACGTGCTCCTCCCGAACCTTGTTAATAAAACATTGTTTAATGTTAGCTGGTCATTTTGTGTCAGAATCAAAAAACGTTTTTTTTTTAGGAAAAGTTCATAATTTTTTGGCCAATGAGGACCTTAGCAATTATTCAAAAAGCATCTGATCACTCTACACAATGATATAGAAACAATGTGAATGAACACCACAACAGCTCAAGCAGCAAACTTTGCAAAACACAAAATTCATGACACTGCCAAAACTTTTGGCCATGGCTGTCCCCAGGGCCATCGCTAGTGGGGTGAAAGGTGGTGACGATTATAGGGGCCCATGGCTCAGGGGGTCCCCCCAGTGATCTCAACTTTCTTGCTGAGGCCAGCCTAAAAAGTCGATCAGGACAGTTGACCTGGCACTGCTGCATGTCGTCATGAAAGCTTATCATTTTCATGTGTTTTTAAGTCTTGCCAATTTAAACATTCAAAAAAGTTTAAAGCATTCAATCACAAGACACCGAAAAGCTCAACTGAGTAGCTGGTTACTCTCGCACTGTGTTTGGTGCGCACGCAGAGAGTTGCATCTCACAGACAGCAACATAGAACCAAACTCTTCTTTGCAAAGTTCTTCTCGAAGTTCCTCCTGCACCTGAACGAACAAATACAAATCGCAGTTTAAACAAACAGAAAAGGATGTGAAAGAGCCCAATTCAGCACACGCAGTGTCAAAACACTTGAACACTGAATTTGCCTCTTTTTGCTCTTGTACCAACAAATACATACAAAACATGTCAAAATACCCGTCTTGAAAACTATGTTTGAAAAAACTGTGGTTATGTCTTCAGTGAAAGTAAACAGTTGAGAAAAAAATCTAATGTGTATTATATTGGATGCATTCATTGTCTCTTAAAGTGACCGCACCTAATTTAGCTATTAGCTGCTGTAATGTTAATCCAAGAAAATGAAAGAAAGAAAATCACTCACTGCTCTTAACTGAATTACTTTGTAGTTTTAACAAGAATTAATGCACAGTCAAACCAACAATTATTCAGACATCAGATATAATCTTTGATATATATATATATATTTTACTAGTAGGTGCAGGACACTATAATTAATTTATGTAAGTGAGTATAGCAAAATAAAGAGAACTGTGACATATTATACCCAAAAAGTCTTCATACAGTGGACTACTGGTGAAATTGAAGAAAAGAAAAAAAAGGGGGACCAAAAATTATTCAGACACTTTGACCTCACCAAGTTTTGTTTACATGTTTTTTTTCTTTAATTTGTAATGCAACCTTTTCACACCACAGACTGAACAAAATTACGCATTGCTTGGTAATTGTTCAACAAAGTATTGATAGTTGTGTAAATATTGTCATACTAACAGTTGTCTGAAGTTTTGGTTGATTGTAATCCATTACATACCTTTCTATCAAAGTTATCTGACATTATCAAGATGAATTTGTTTTGACAGTTGTTAGTTCTTGTCATATTTTATTACCATTTTTCTAAACTATAGCAAATAAACTGTGATTATGTGAGAAATGTTGAAGGTGTCTGAATACATTTTGGTTTGACTGTATATTTAATTTTTTCAGTGAAGACTATGCAGTGCTATTTTACATTTAATTATTCGGTTTCTGTACCTGGACACCTACAAACTTGAAAAAACTAGAACGAACATACAAATTAAACGATTTCAAACAGGGCCCACTGGTACAACATGCACCGGGGCCCGCAAACCCCAGCTACGGCCCTAGCTATACCTGCTGGGAAGTCATATTTACATTGTCTCCATAAAAATTGAATGGGTAAAGTTGACATCCTTGTGTCTCTCTTAGCAAGCTTTCTTAACTCCAGAGTGCAAGGACTCACAAAAAAACTTGTCTGAAGCGTACAAGCAGGGAGTGTGCGCCTCTTTTTCTCTGCAAGGCCTCTCACATACTCCATTTTGACAGCTCTCAGGAGAGGCACTGTAAGCCACTCGATAACCGTTGTGATTCAACGACCCTGAGCTCCAAGAGAACCAGAGAGGAGTGCTACGGTGAGCAAGACAAAACCATAACGGCAGAATGGAGAGAACTATAATTATTCTAGTAATTATGCATGAATTCCATGTGAGAGAGAGAGAGAGAGAGAGAGAGAGAGAGCAGAGGGAGATTTTCATGCATGTAATTACAGTATAGAAACTTGGGAAGGCAGAGGAGTGAAACTGTAACATTATCCACCTCATAACCTCATTTTTGGCAAACAGTTACACACACGTGGATATTCTTGCATTTGCACGTACAGAATTGTTCTTGAATTTTTCTTAATGGTCTCACCCAGTAGGCCATATCCAAATATGAATTATGGAGTTTCCTGTGAATTCATATGATGTAATTTGTACAGAAACTGTTGTAAAGTAAGGGTCAAGGACCAGCCCTAAAGCTTTATGGGGGCATAAGCTTGTAAAAAAACTTATGAATTAAGGCCCGTTCACATCAAGAACTTTAACTATGAAGATAACTAAGATCACTATATTAGCACCCATAGATAACATTCTGCTCGGGCTCTAAAGCAGGATGGATTCTTATTGGCTGTAAATATTCGTTCATTAGCTGAAAAAAATAAAGGTTTTCATTCCAATTATATATATTTTTTTCTCTGTGCCATTATCATTATAAGTGCAGACTGTGCTATTTCTTTTAAATTTAGAATGATTTTTAGAACAATTTTTTATTGTAGCTATCGTTATTGTTGCCGACCTTGGTGTGAACAGTAACAAATCGTCATGACAGTGTGTAGGACATGCATAAATACACATTTTTCCACATATGTAATGGTGGTGGTGTATTTCTCTGGTGTTCTGTTCATTAAGATGGCAAGGTTTTGACTTTGACTCATGACCAGTATAATGATGAGCTAACCTTATCTCAAAATCTCTATTTCATCATCTCGTTTCATAGTAATACAGACTGGCTACTTGATGTTACTGGCGTACAACGTTACTTGAAACTTGTAGATGTCTGAAATTTGACAGAGCATGGCTGTCATTTTTATCTGCCTATTGATAATGCTTTGCAAGTCTGCCATATGAGTTCTTCATCAAATCCATGTGAACAGTCAGATTGTGGAGACTGCATGGTTTTGCCCTGTTTGGCTAATTGTCAGTGACACTTCTGCTGTAGGTGTGTGGGCTCATCTGCTATCACAGATTGTCTAAAAAGGCTCTGAGGTCTTTTAATTAAAAGAATTACGCTAATTACAGTTTAGTGGCTGTGGGAGAAAAGGAAAAAAGCTCTTTATTTCCGGGTGGAAATGGAAGGGAACAAAGACAACAGCCAGGAAGCCTTAAGACCAAGAGGTCTGTAAATGTTCCCCCATAATTATAAATAAGATCAAATTCTACAACCTATAATTTTGTTTATTTTTACGCACTGAGGTTTGTCTATGTCTACATTTCAGTTTTTTTGAGACACCAATGTTTATTGACTTGGTCTTTACAGAAGAATCATAAGACAACTTCTGGTATCTCTGTTTTAAGACAAAAGAAAACTTTGAGTGTCTCTGAGAAGAATCTCGCGGTACATACAGGCAGACACATTCTCATTTTCATCCGGCATCATGCTGGGACTCAGGACCCAGTTTAGATCCACACTCACAGGCGCAGTGGGAAAACAGCAGAGGTGGCAGATAGTCGCTCATATGCAAGTCACAACCGGGTTTCAAGTCCTTAGATCTGTAGTGAACAATCAGTCAATCAAACAAGATAAGTCAAGTCAGTGGCTCACGCTCAGGTCGAGCAAGTCGAGTGTCCTAGGAGTCATGGAAAGTCGAGGTACCAAACAGTAACTATTTGAGTTTAAAATGATTTATTTTCCTTCAGGAATGATGAATTTTCTGAAAAATAAATTATTCATATTTAATAGGAAACTTACTCTTGCTTCTACAGTACATTTGTAGTTAAAAACGTACTTATTTACTTGACACTGTAGTCATTTACAAACAAAATCAATAAAATTATATGTAGAATTATGCATATAAAACCTATAAACAAAATTTGAGTCTGAAGCAACATTTGAAAATGAATTATATTGCGTTAGATCACAAATTACACAGGCTACTCTAGAGACACATAATTGTTTGGATTATAAAAAATTTGAGCCAAAATTCAAGCTATGCATATTGTGTGTGTGTGTGTATAAAGAAACAAAATCTTTATCTTAATAAAAGATTAATATGAGATAATCTCTCATAACCATCTTGCTCGATTACCACTCACTTAAATTCTACCCAAACTTAAGGTGACAAATCAGAGTTTTGTTTTTAAATGCCATTTAGGGATGGGTTTATCTGTAATAGTTTATCTGTAATTAGATTAGAACGACTATAGTTAACATAAAAATAGATTTAAAAGAGTTGAGACGAGTGGTTCTTAAATTTGTGACACGTAACTTGGGTCCCCCACCTCTGGAAAACGGGGAACATCAAGTTAACATCCTGGCTCACTTTTGTCCGAGTAAACACTGTTGGCTTTCTTGATCAAGCATTGACTAATCTCAGCACATTATGCTGAGCAATACATTTCTTCAGCTCTTATTGGCCATTTGTAAATGTGCCCTGTGCTGTAAATGCTGGTAGTGTGTTAGAGAAACATTTGCATCTTTCCACTCCTTCCATTTCTCATGGCTGTTTTAAAGCTCATGATTGGTTACCTCTGTTAAGAAGACCAACTACTGCTGTGAGTTCATTCTGGTTTATAACAGTTCACTCAATCAAACACAAATGTGTCATTGCATATCAGAACAGATTGTAAAAAAAAAGGTGTCTTTTGCACTACTACTGGCCCCCCAACTGAGCCTGGTTTCTCCCAAGGTTTTTTTCTCCATTCTGTCACCGATGGAGTTTCGGTTCCTTGCCGCTGTCGCCTCTGGCTTGCTTAGTTGGGGACACTTCATCTACAGCGATATCGTTGACTTGATTGCAAATAAATGCACAGACACTATTTAACTGAACAGAGATGACATAACTGAATCCAATGATGAACTGCCTTTAACTATCATTTTTGCATTATTGACACTGTTTTCCTAATGAATGTTGTTCAGTTGCTTTGACGCAATGTATTTTGTTTAAAGCGCTATATAAATAAAGGTGACATTGACATTGACATTGACATCAACGCTTTGGTTGATTTAAAAATGTGTGGATTAAAAACTTTGTGGAGAGCCTCAGCCATATATCATACAGTAGTTAAATGAAACCACAAATGTGACCCTGGACCACAAAACCAGTGTTAAATCGCTGAGGTATATTTTTAGCAATAGCCAAAAAAAAACAAAAAAAACATTGTAATGTGTCAAAATTATGGCTTTTACTTTTATGCCAAAAATCATTAGGATATTAAGAAAAGATGTTCCATGAAGATATTTTGAAAATTTCTTACCGTAAATATGTCAAAAATTAATTTTTGATTAGTAATTTGCATTGCTAAGAATTCATTCGGACAACTTTAAAGGCAATTTTCTCAGTATGTTGATTTTTTAGCACCTTCAGATTCCAGATTTTCAAATAGTTTTATCTCGGCCAAATATTGTCTGATCCTAACAAACCATACATCAATGGAAAGCTTATTTATTCAGATGATGTATAAATCTCAAATATATACTATAAATCCCCAAAATGTATCAAGATCTACACTTTAACATGCTGTATATTTTCACTGTTCAAAATGTTTCTTTTTGGTTGGATTTATCCATATAAACAGACATTGGCTGTGTATAGATAGACAGACAGACATAGATTTGGCGCAAAATCATTTCCTTCATTGCTGTTCAAAACGGCCATATAATTAACCCAGCTCTTTATGCTGATTGAGGATCTGATATGAGGCCCTGTTGTATATTATATTAATCATGATTCAAAAGACCAGCGATCACTCAAACAAGCATTAAACCTTTTAAATAATTTAGAGTGAATTTATTATTTCAAAAATTTTAAATCCATTTAAATGGATACATAAAATCCACTCAAATTAAAACTATTAATAATGTTTTTCCAAATTTGAGGACCCCTGCTTAATATCTGTTAAATGTCTTCTAGATTTATATGGTTTTCCTCAACGCTTGATTGATTTAGATGTAACCTTATTTTTTTAATTAGTTACTTCATTTGGATTATTTCTTATTTGGAAATTATTTCATATATTAATATCTTCATTAATGCTCGTTTGAACCTGATCTGAAAGAACCGGGCAGTCTTTCAAAGCACACAAATGTATTTAACATTCAGCACCCTGAACACTATCCACTGAGGAAATGCAACGTGAGGATGCCAGAGCAGATCAAAAGACATTTTATTTGCAATTTTTATTACAAGATGTAATAAACATAGCTGCTTATCTTCACTGAATCTTCTCTGAAGTCCATTAGCAGTGTGATCCTATTAACAAAAGACAAGATTCACAAATCAACTTTTCACTTCATTACTTCATTACATGAGATAACTTTCTGAGCATTTCATTTAAGGATATTTGAAGTTATAAAATACAAATTTAGTTAGTTAATTTAGTAAATTGTTGTGTAAATGTCCTAGAACAAAACATTGCTCTTGGGAGATTCTGCATTATCCTCCTGCTCTGGGACAGTGCGAGCAAGTGTACACCTTCATGTTTAATCATTAATGCTGTAGAGCAAGAGTTCATACATGATAATTAGTAGAGAGGTGGAAAGGTCATTACTGTTCCTCTCATCTCTCCAGATACTGTAGAATGTATGAACATTAGATTTATATCCAGTCAGCCGGACTGAGCTGAAATAAGAAGAACTTTTGATGAAATTAGACTAGATGGCGCGTGATGTCTAGATGCAAAAAAAAAAAAAACAATTCTTTGTTGTACATATGCGTACTGCAGGCTTTTGAGACAAAGGAGAACTGATGAAAATATTGCAAATACAGGAATGTAAAACGTTTGATTGCTTCTTCAAGAAGGCTTCAAAAATGGATAAGATTGTTTTTAAAAATGCCTGAGAACTTTATTACATCTGTGGTGTTAACTGGACATTTGTTGACAAAGTAATTGCTATTTACAGAGTGCAACAGTCAGGTTCTTGAAGTAAAAGATTATTATTTTTTCCACAGGGAAATTAATTTTTAACTTATAAACCTTTAAAGACTTATTTTTTTAAATAATCATGTTTAACAGCAGAATTTGTGATGGAAAGCTACATAAGCCATGATATTGTGCAGAAAATCTCATCGATAAAAGAGTTGCGGCCAGTAAATCACACCAAAAGAGCTTGCAGGGACTACCTTCTCCAATACAGCACCACAAATGAGTCAGTCTACCTACACTTTCAAAACGTGTATGTGTGTATATATATATATATATATATATATATATATATATATATATATATATATATATATATAAATAATGCATATTTTGCAATAAACTTAAAATATATTGTTTCTATACTGTAGATTCAACAACTTTAAATGAACTGGTTTCTATTTCACCAGCATTTTAATTTCATTTGTCTTGCACTTCATGGGATTCTACTTTCCCTCACTAAAGTTTATAATGTTGTGATTCCCCTTGTAGTTGGTTGATTTTTCCCTTAGGGATTTTTAAGTTTTTAAACTAAACTAAGGCTTTAACAAAAAACGTTTTAAAATCCTGAAGGGAAAAATTTATTTAAAAAAATACCAAGGCCAGTGAAAACGTAATCGAGAAAAATTTATTAAAGAGCACTATTGCACTCTATAATAATTATAATAAAAAATGTTTGTTACTATATCATTGTAGTTTGTTTTTGACTTTTATTTATTTATATTCTAGATTCATTGCACACAAACTGAAATATTTCAAGAGTTTTTTTATGGGAAAGACTACTGACTTGACAGTTGTCCAGAAGACAATCATTAACACCTGAGGGTAAGCCACAGAAAGTCATTGCTGAAAGGCCTGGCTGTTCACAGAGTGCTGTATCCAAATATATTAAAAGAAAGTTGACTGGAAGAAAAAAGTGTGGTAGGAAAAGATGCACAAGCAACAGGGATGACCGCATCCTAGGGAAGACTGTCAGGAAAAGCTGATTCACAAACTTGGGAGAGCTTCACAAGGAGTGGACTGAAATCAAAGTCGGTGCATCAAGAGTCACCACACTCAGCGATCTCAGGAAAAGAGCTACATCTGTCACATTCCTAAAACCAAGCAACTCCTGAACCAGAAAAAAATGTCAGAAGCATCTCATCTGGGATAAGGAGAAAAAGAACTGCACAAGTTGCTCAGTGGTCCACAGTCCTCTTTTCAGATGAAAGTTAATTTATAATTTTATTTGGAAATCAAGGTCTGGAGTCTGGAGGAAGACTGGAGTAGGGTTGCCACCTTCAATACAGAAAAATAAGGGACACCTGGGGGGGACACACCCCTCGGGGCCACGATAACCACAGGCCCGATGACGTGCCAGTGGTGCAACATGTTTTCATAAAAATATTAATTGCTAATGAACTTTAGTAATTGTATAAGGTGGTGTGAACACAGATTTTGGATAAAATATTTGTCATTGTTTGCAGACAGTAACACCATCCAAACAGTGAAACCACATAATAAATAACCGATCAATAAACATTTCTAAATTCATGTAAAACACACAATTTTTTCATTATTATTATTAGTAAGTTAATGTTTTTATATGTATTTATAATTCTACATTAGCCTATTGAATAATGCAATCATTTAAATTATTTAAGTTGTTTATTTGCTTTACATAGGCACTGTATTTTTATTATTAAATATATCTCTCATCTCTTATTAAAATAATTCTTATGTGTCTGACTGTACACCTTAACCGTAATAAACAAATCGGTAACACTTTAAAATAAGGTTCATTAGTTAACTAATTAATTAACATTAACTAATAATGAACTGCACGTATACAGCAATTGTTCATCTTTGTTCATGTTAATTTCCACATTTAATAATACTTTATTAAAATCTTGTTAATATTAGTTAATGCACTGTGAACTAACATGAGAACATTTCTGTTAACTAACATTAAAGGGGCTGTAAGTAGGAATAACTCCCATCTAGTGGTGAAATTGTATTTTGCATTCAAACTAATTTTGCTCTCCAGCGCCTCGCTTTTTCAAATGCGCGTTGCATCTACGGTAGGCGATATGTACCAAAAAGCTTTGACAGGATGTCTTCTAATAGCACTTCGTTTTGGTGACGATGTTTTCTTCTCCTGTGGCGCGGCATATGTATGGTCCATAATAGGAATGCAATCCAGACTTTTAAACTTGCCGGTGCAGTTTCAAGCGCCTCTCACTGCTCTGCACCTGCGTTTCTGGCTCTGACCGAAAACGCGTTGTGGAAACGCGTTGGCTTAGTACTTTTTGTCCCTCTCTGCTATTATAGTTTTGCAAGATGGCGGAACTACATGGAAGCCTCCGTCGACCTACCCGTCCCATGTATATAAAGATAATAAATTCTTCATTTACGAGGATTAGTTTAAACATTGGCATAGGTATTTGTACACCATTGAGGGCATATTTATGAATAAAAATATTGATTTTAGATAATAAAATACCTAAAAAGTTACTTTAACAAAGATTAATAAATACTGTAACAAATGTATTACTTACTCTTTGTTAGTTCATGTTAGTTAATACACTGTTTAATAAATGAACCTTATTGTAAAGTGTATGAATGTCTGACAAGCCACCGTGTGCAACAGAGAACACTCGCCGACAAATTGTGCAATGGCTTGTTGATACTCAGTTCCACTGACACTTTTCAGCCAAGTATTCGATTCCTCCCACTCTCGTCGGTACTTTTGCATCCGCTTTCGTTTCAGCGCTGGATACGGGGGGGTGGAGACCCGCCCTCCTCTGACTCTGATTGGCTGTGAACCTGAAACAAACCAATCAATCCAACGATGGCAGAAAGTATTACCCAAACCCCTTCCCGAATTGATTCAAAACGGGAAGTGATATTTTATTCTCAAATACAGGACGATTCCGTATTTTAAGGGACGGGTGGTAACCCTAGACTGGAGAGGCACAGAATCCAAAGCCCAGTGTGAAGTTTCTGAAGTCAGTGATGATTTGGGGAGCTATGACGTCTGCTGGTGTTGGTCCATTGTGTTTTACCAAGTCCAAAGTCAGTGCAGCCATCTACCAGGAGATTTTGAAGCACTTTATGCTTCCATTTGGTGACAAAGTTTATGGAGATGCTGATTTCATTTTGCAGCAGGACTTTAGCACCTGCCCACAGTGTCAAAACTACTTCCAAGGAGTTTGCTGACAATGATATTACTGTGCTTGATTGGCCAGCCAAACTCACCTGACCTGATCCTGACAGAGAATCTATGGGGTATTGTGAAGAGGAAGAAAAGTAAAATCTGACAGGCAATAAAGAAGAGCTGAAGGCCACTATCAAAGCAACCTGGGCTTCAATGACACCTCAGCAGTGACACAAGATGATTGGCAATTAATTCATGCAAAAGGACCCCAAAAGGAGTATTGAGTGCATAATTAAACCTGCTTTGGAGATCTTGAACATTTCTCTTTTGTTAATCTTTTTTTGATTGATCTTCGAGAAAATATTATAATAGTATTTTTTGAGATACTGAATTTTTTATTTTCCTAAGCTGTAAGTCATAACCATCAGAATTAAAACAAAAAACTCTTGGAATATCTCAGTTTGTGTGCAATGAATATAGAATATAAGAAAGTTGGCTTTTTTGAATTAAACTACAAAAAAATAAAGAACCTTTCCATGATATTCGATTTTTTTTAGATGCACCTGTACTTTTAACATGGTAAGTGTTTAAACATCAAATGGACCTGGATCATTCAGTGATTAAACCCATCCATGGCTGGTTTTAGCTGATCTTCCAGCCAGGAGTCCGGGACATTGCAGGTTTTGACCAATTCTTTACCTGGTCAGTCTTGAAGACCAGCTGATCAATCAACTAAAACCAGCTGAACACCAGGCTGGCTTCAGCGGGGTGGGAACTTTACTTCTTGATTTTAGATGTCCAGTCTACAATCTGCTCTGGCCAGAATAGGCATTTGACAATAGTTTTGTTCCACCAGCATAAACCATGCATCCTAGATATTTCTTGATTTTTTTTAACAGTAAACTACAGTGCATAAACCGTATTTCTACTCTGACCTGTACGATCTGCCATATGTTGTTCGACATCCAGTGGAATAACTGCACATTTCCCACCTGATAGTATTCAGTCAAATTGCAGTTTGGTCATGCCTATGTTCACATGGGACGTGGCTGTAGCACCTGTGGAATCTGCATGCATCTGTAGGCACACGCCAGCATTCACACCAGCGTTCACATGCTAACAAGTCGCATGCTCATTTATACCCACGGTCGCATGCATACACATTCACTGGCTGACTAGACGCTCACAGAGAGAAAGAGAGAGGGGGGAATGAATGCAGCAGTTTTGAAAGAGCGTTTGGCTCGGTTCAAATAGTTACCATGGTTTCAAGATGTTGCCATGGAAACACAAGCTGCCAATAAAATGAATCTGAATGCAATCTTTGCAGCGAGAGCGGGGATGAAGGGAGGAGGAAGGTAGAGTGAAGCTGAATAAAAGAGAGAAAGCGCCCCTCCGGATTGCGTCCCACAGTAAAGTGAGCAGTACGGCGGAGGTTTGGCGGGGTGGGGATGTTTGCTGGGAGATAAGAGGAAAGAAAACAGCGCCACAGAGAAAGCAGGGGGTGAGCGCTAACTATTTTAGGCCGCCTGTCGTCATAGTAACGACAGCCTCGCCATAGCATGAGGAGGAAGTGTGAGAAATGTGAGGGATAGAGAGATAAACATATCAATGCTTTGGGGGCTCAGGATATGTGTCCTACGTGAGTCACGCCGATGACTCTCCTCAAAATGTCATGCTTCCTGCGCAGGACCCGCAGCTTCAGCTGCTCCTCGGGCAGTCTCTGCAGATCTCGTTTGTCTTGATTATCCGCATCTCTCACTCACGTCCCCCTCGACCGCTTCTCACCACCGCGCACTTTCTTCCTTGCATCGCGTTCCCTCTTGCTCCCTTTCTCTGAAGGACAGCGGTATTCCCACGTTTCTCGGTAGCCATGGCAATACTGCAGCAAGAAGGGAAGAGAGGCCGCGAGAGGGAGGAGGGGGAAGGAGAGATGAGGCTGGGGATGTGTGAACAATGCTAATGCTACATCACTGATCACCAATTGTGTATTTACACCTCCTCCTCTGCTCCCGCTTTCCCTCTCTCCTCTCACCCTCAGCGCTGTTTATCTGGCTCCCCTCTCCCGCGGGCTCAAAACTCTCTCTTTGAACAGTGCTGCCATTGTTATCTGTGTTATCGTTGGGTCATTTAGCCGATGCTGGGTAACCGGGGAGATGTGACATTGGTTCCCCCACGTGAATACAAATATAGACAAGTATTCATCAATATCCAAAAGAGCCATTATAGGTGTAATGGCCGAGGCATCCCTGTCAGATCGCTCTATAAATAATGCAGTTTCATTAGAATCCTGCCGCAAGTCCAGCAGACTTCATCTCAGCCTGATTGAGTTTATGCCCTACCCATGGATGTGTGTTTGTGTGTGTGTGACGCTCAGTACCAGATTTAGTAAATAACCCTGCCGGTAAATCAGCTCAGGTACTGGATCTGGCGTCAACAGGTAGGTGTGTGTGTGTTGGCACAATCATCTGCATTTACATAAAGAATTCATCTTCTTCTGCCTCTCAGTGTGCGTTTCATCCTAACGGCTTTTCTTGGTTCAATCTATAAATAGTTATGCTTTGATATCACTAATTTAATTGAACGCAGCTTGTTATCATCTTCTGAAGCCTGTTGAAATGGCATTTTAACTGACTTTTTTAAAATGGAATATTGCAGTATTTATTTGTAAACGATTTTTTCCGTGCATACCATTATTATTATTAGTTTTTTTAAAATAACTCCCCCTCTTCCAATGACAAGTCTTCTGTGATGACGTGTCTACTGGCACGACCTGTCACTCACGTGAGATCGCGGCAAACCTCAACGATCCAATCAATTTCCAATAGACAAAATCAAGTCCCGCCCTACATTTTTTCTAGTTCGAGAAGCCGTTTCACAGTCACTCGAACATACGTCACAAAAAGGAATGAAAGGCTATTAAAACCAAGGGGGCAGCGTTTCATATTTTTTTGAAGCACCCCTGGGCGCCGCCATTGGCTAGCGGACCCGCACCTGCTGTTAGCATTCCATTGACTCCCATTCATTTTGGCGTCACTTTGACAGCAAATAACTTTACATCTGAGGCGTTTAAAGACTCAATTTGTCCATTAATTATTTCTAAAGAAACACGAAAATGTATAAAAGGCGCCATTACCTTCTATCTTACGTTATGGTCCCGTAGAAGCAGTTTTTGTAAAAAATAGGCTAACGATTGCGTCATAACCAGCGACTCGCTGTCGCACAGTAGAGAAATTACCATATGGACAGGAGGAGAAGCTCGCAGGCAATCTTTTACCGTCTATGAGGCTATCGGGGGGACGTGGAGGCATAAAGTCAAGGGAGATAATTAATCAGAATACTTACCAAAACTTGCTCCTGTTCAGGCTCGCCTTCTCTGCAAGATTCAGTGGGTGATTCAGATTTCACTTGGCACAGCGATTAGAAGATGTACAGGTTGCTCACGTGACATCTACGTCATCAAGCTCAGTTTGAGTCTGCGCAGTACGCCCGACCCCCAGGAAGTGCGTGCTTCTAATTGACTTCATTTTTCTCCGTTGAATCCAATGGGGTTGCTGTGTCCATTTCTTTTACTGTCTATGATTAAAACTTACTTGTCATGTCGACTTTAAAATGATGTCATGTTTTACTGACCCTCATGTTGTTTCAAACTTTGGTCACTCTTATACATTCAAATATGCAAGGATGTGCAAAAGGCTATCGCACACAAATCATATGGACTGTATTTTAACACAATTATTTCAACTTGAAATATTTAGTCTCTATGCCTGTTCAATAGAACTGCATTGAAATAAATTATGTAGATTGTATTTTTTCTTTCTTTCTTTAATGGGGTGGGGTGTGTTCACACATAGGGGCATCTTGCACCTACTTTTATTCTGTATTTTTACTCTAGTGGTTGAATTTCTCTTTAGTATAAAAAAGGACAGAGGTTAAAATTTAGTGATTTAGTGTAGGCCTATGTGTTTTTGTAATAAATCAATAATAATTGGTGTACCATGGGTGAAAAGGATAACCTGTCAAACTCAAATAATAATTTAAAATAATAATAAATAAATAGGCCTACATAAAAAAAAAAAAGTATTTATTTGAATTATTGGAAAATTTGATAGAAAAAGTGACTACGTAATTCATATGCATTCATACAAATATATTTTGTATGAATTTCTTTCTTCCGTTTAAAGAAATCAGCTGTATTCACTTCCAAATTTACTACATGGAATCATTGTTCCACGTATTGGTACGTGTGAGTAAGAGGTGACACAAGAGCCTTTTTTGGCCAAATTATTCTTTAAATATAACGACAGCAGTCCATTAAAGCAGAGCATGAAGGTTCCATTTGTAATGCCTTTACTTTTCATGTGTGAATTAATGCCCAGCCAACCTGCAATAGAGTCAGCTACATGCACTACACACCGCTGTCTTGAGTGTGAACAGCACTGATTTTAAAACAATCCATGTGCATGTAAGCGTGTGTAAATGCACGCACAAATAAGACATAGTGCCGCCTTTGTCAAACTGCAATGAGTTTAACACATGCCCTGTACATGAAGTCAGAAGGAACAGTATGTTTTCGTTGCATGCCCTGCACTTATGCCTATACCCAGAAAAATGATTTTGAACTCTGAGCACAAAGATCCTCAAGCCCCTCGGTGCCATGGAAACAGCATATCTCCGATAGCAACAGTGACCGTGGTGACATTAGTGATGTAACCTGATGTTCTGTCATTTCTGCAGTGGGGTGTTTTAATTCTTTTTTTCTCTCTGTGTTTATCGACGTCCCTAATTGCAGCTCATTTGGAAGCAAGAACGTGTTGTTGCCTTTAAAGATGCATATTAAAATCTGAAATCAAAGCAGGCTATATCTTCTCAATGCCTCAAATGATCTTTTGCCTGACAGAGGTGTGAACCTGGAGACCTGTATATTTAGCTGTATATTTTTTGTCAAGCCTTAGGCAGCATTTGCACAGACTGCTTATGTCACCATTAGTGCTGAAAGGCACTATTAATAATATTTAGTTTGAGTATGTGCATGGATTTGTGCTATATGGTTCATCTGACATAAGATTGTTGTTACGCTGTTGATGTGTCATTGTACTCACTCTCCGACTATCATCCTCTCTTTCTTTGCTTCACTCACTTACTCATGCACCCTGCTTTGCAATCAATAACTCATCTTTCAGCGTCGATTTTCCTCTTCCCCACAGGAAAACAAACGTCCTTCTACAGGACAAACAGGGGAGAGAGGGGGAAAGAGATGATGACACACCAGCAAGAGAGGACAGGATACGTTGCTTGATCATTGAAAATAACTGATAACCCAGCAGATATACTGAAACTGAAACATACTGTCATTTAAATGGAAGGAAAAATTTGGCCAGCAGATGCTGGGGGAACACTGAAAGGGTAGTTATGTGATGGATGATTAGCCCTCGTCTCCAAGGTTACCCTTTACAACTGTATCAGCGCAAGAGCGGATTGGAAGAGACGAGGAGGGGTTGTTTGGGGGGGACGTCATATGGAAGGGATGGAGCTTAAGTCAGCACAGAGATCAAAGGCCCATATTGACCTACAGCTGCATTCATTTCATAGAACTTGGGCTGTGAAAGATAGACAGGCTTCACAATGTGAAAATGAGAATTGGATGCAAAATTCACTTGTACATGGTGTTTGCATATAAATGTGTTATATATATTTGCTCAGGCCCCGCCCACGACCACTGATGGACTGTCCAGTATTAGCATATCTCGCCCTCAACCAGTTGTACACTGTCCGCCATTTTCTACACACTCAAGCAGCTGTAGCAACAATAATGATTTGTAAGCAATGCAGGTGTTTTGTAGTTGGATGTAAAAGTGAACAGAAGAGTCTTCATTTCCTTTTTTGACATCAGAGCAGCTGAGGTCCAGTGGATAAGCTTAGTTTTTGATTGTAATGTGCCACCAAATACATTTAAATTTGTTTATGTCTGCACAAATCATTTTACTCCGGACTATTTTCTGAACGAAGGACAATTCAAGGCAGGTTTTGCTAAAAAGTTAAAACTCAAGCATGGATCAGTACTTTTAAAAACCGTGTCTTGATGCCCTGCGTTTTTTCCCCCCCATTCCACTGCCCATGTCTCAATGTTTTGTGTGAACTCTGGCCCATATGACTAGTGCCCTGTAATCTTATGAAGTCATAAAATCACACAAAGCTATAGTAAGACTTCAAAAGACTTTCACGACAGCACATGAATCATTTTGTTACAGTATGTAGAAATAGAGCAGGTCAAATTGTTCTGTCTGACGTGGTCTGAAGTACAAATAAAATCATATTGGAATGAGTTGAGGGTGACATTTTTTTTCTTTCTTAAAACTACAGAGAACCGCTGGAACATCGATAAATAATAGATCTCAACAGATGTAGTATGTAGTTTTTTAGTGTTGAGAGCTGTTCTGATTATTAAGTTCAAGGGGCAATACAAAACACAAAACCTTCAATAAAAAAGCAAAAACACACAATGTGACAAAACTGAATTCACTGGAAAAGGGAAATTTAAAGATGACTGGCAAAGAGAGGCAGTATTTTCCCAATCCTAAAGATGGAGCGATCATTTAAAGTTCAACTAATAAAACAATCTAGAGCACCTCTAAACTGTTACTACATGATGGTTTTGAATGGAATTGTGTTGATATGTGGGTGCTGGATTGAACAGTGATGCAGGATTCAGGGATACAGTGTAGTCTGGTCATTTGTGTGCATTAGAAGCAGTGTAAACATTCTGCTTTATCAGACGCTGAAAAGAGGTGTTAAAACAGAGCCCAGCCGAGGCTTTGGTAACAGTATGTATGTATGACTTGAGCTGAGAATCAGGATTGTTAAGCCGCTTACATAATTTATTCAGTGCAAGTGTGGATCGGGCACCCTGGGTTAAGTGTGTATGCCACAGCACTATTGTGAAGGGCACGCTTACACACTGGGTTGCCTTCAGCTGATCTCTGAACTCTATACCAAGAACATAGGGAGGAAGTCAGAGCTTTGATTTTAAGATTCATACATCCAGTTTGTTTCAAATTGTAGCTTGTATGGTGAAATAAAAAGTATTGATGTATAGATATACACCATAGTACTATTTTTACTGGAAAAGAAAATACTGATTAAAGATTTTTAAGTTGACCTTTTTTATCTGTGTAAATATTCCGTCGTAAAGACACTTGCTCATAAACATGCACACATGTACAAACAATAAATAAATCAAGAAATCTACAAATTGCTTGCATTTAGTTTTTCAACTACAAAATTAATAAATTGCTTATAGTTTGGGGGAGTTGAGTTTGAGTCGACCTCTTCCATCTATACCTTCATAAAGACACACGTGCTCATAAACCCATGCATGCTTTTATTCATGAAATGAGAAAACGCCTCCACTGGGGCGGAATGAAGCGTCAGCCGAAACCTTTACACAGAAGCACACACAGCACAGCAATGCTCTGCACGTCCCTTGTTTTTGTATCTAATATGCAAAACACAAATGGAAAATGGACATGAAGGAACACAATCACAATGTCACCCTCGCACAGAATAACATGCACACCCTTAGGTTAGCCAATAATTGTAACCCTGAGTCAGTAGTATTCAGACGCTAAACCCCATCCAGCACAGGAGGCGTGTAGACTGCAGGCTAAACATCAGCCCGTAGAGACACACGTACACACACACACACGCACTCGTACAGCGCAGGCGGAGGTCAGCCATCGGGGGTCAACCTAAACACCCCACAGCTAGCAAGTCACAGCTCTAGTGTCAAAGCAGTGATAACACATTGACATAATAGCTGCTAAACGCACATATATCGATTCGATGGATACACCCATAAACTCACACGAATTACTGAGTTAGATGTTTAATGCCAACATGACATCAAAATGAACCCTATTAACTGTTTGTTGTGATACATCAGTGCATGTTGTTCTGTTGGAAATAAAAAAGGTATCATAGTCAGAATGAAATTATTTGCTCAGCCTCTTAATAACTTTTTGGCTAATGTCATAAAGTTTTTACTTCTATTCCCTCCCTTCCACTTTTCACAATACAATCAAATCCCATTCTACAATCAGTACATTTACTGAATTAAAATTGGCTGCGAATGTAGTTTCATGTTGACTTTAAAATGTACGTCTAAATTCATACAAGCAGACATCCAAAACACACTCGTTCTCAAATCCCCCATTTTGCATTTGTTGTTTTGTTTGATCCTGTTTTTGTCATGAAAAACATCCAAAATAACCACCCACAGTTCAATAATCATTTTGTGAAAAAAGAACATCTTTTATTCCATAAATTTATCAGTATGGCACATGAACAGAGATTGAATGGTCTGAAAAAGATTTGGCAGAGAACCATTACAGCAGAACGAATCTGCCCTCCTCCACACACACACACACACACACACACACACACACACACACACACACACACACACACACACTCACACAAACACACGACACATTTCAAATGTTAATAATACACACATTCCAGAACGATTTATCCAACAGGTTCAAACAGAGTCAGGAGAAACAATCACATTAACAACTACTTTCAATATTTCAGACGGACTCAAATAACCCAAAGTGGCAGATGGGGGGAATGTTTAATTGAACAGAGGGAAGAAAATATCTGAGGCATCAATTTGCTTCTCTGTTGTGTTTCTGTTTTTTCTTCCTCTCAAGAGAGGACTGGGGTTGCAGCGCGTGTGTTTGTGTGTTAGACACCAGACAGTTGTGAATTTCTGGTTCTTCAGAAAGAAAAGGGTAAACGCGAAGGCTGATGGGGGAAAGAGTGAGACAGAAAGAAACAAAAAGAGATGAATCTAGGAAAATAAGGTATGACAGCGGAGGAATTAAGGGATCATTGCAGAATGAAATTATGTCATCATTTACTCATTCTAATGTCGTTCCAAACCCCGGATGTAGCAGTTAATAGTTCAGTGGAGGAACATTATCAGTGAATGGCACCTTAAATTTCAGACTGCTTGTCACCTACTGTATCATAAGGCTTTAGAAGCCTTGGAATACAGTTCAGATTCATATGGACCTTTATGGTATTTTTGCATCTTTTTTTTTAAGCTTTAAGGTCCGTTCATACCCAGAACTATTACTATAAAGATAACGATATTAGCATCCACACCAGCGAACAATATCGTCTGTTTATTCTAGGCGCATGCTTGTCTGCCACTTTAAATTCTCGAGCTCGTTATAGCAGGATGGATTCTGATTGGCTGTCAATATTTTTATAGTTTATCAGCTGGAATAAAATTCATTCTGAAAGTGATTCCAACGATATCGTTTCTCTGTGCCTTTATCGTTATAGCTGTAATGTGGACTCTTCTCTTCTGTAATATTGAGAACGATATTTAGAACTATATCTTTGTCATTATCTTTATAGTTACCCTCCTTGGTATGAACGGGCGTTCACAGCCCCTTTTACAGCCTCAGTTTAATTATATTGAAAAGTCTATCTAGAATATTTTTCAAAAAGTCACTTTTTGGGTTCCACAAAAGAAAGCCTTTCTTTCTGTATCGGGTTTGGAACAACATGAGGCTGTAAGTAAATTAAGAAGTGTTGTATGGCTGTTCTGGTGCAACTTCAACAAGGTGAGTAAATGATTTCGATTTTTAAATCATCCCTTTAATGGGCTGAATGAAACGCATAAGGTATGGAGAAAAAGAATGTCCCTCTCTTCTCTCATTCAGTTTCTTTCTCTCTTAAGCTGGTGACTCAGAACGAGAAGGTCAGATGTGTTACCCGCATGTCGGAAGATATAGATGTATGGAAGGAGAAAGAGGGTGAGAAAAGGAGAGAGAGGGGGGATGTCAGCTGTGCGCCTCTCATTCCTGTAGGTTATTAACAGTGAGGTCATCTCAGCCCACAGCAATCCTGACATACAAGGATAGCAATGTCCCTGCATTTACACACACACACAAGCTTGCACTGAGACACACATGACTCAATTTGGCAGACGGATGGACGTCCAAAGTCTTACGTACACACACACATGCTGGCTGTCAGTGAATGTTCACACAGACACCTACAACATACAGTATATGCACCTTCACACACGTCACACAAACGCACACTTGTATGTGCCCACACACTCATTGTTTGGTAGATGTACAAACACTTTTCTTATTTAGTTTACAAAGTCATTGGCGCAGACATGCCTACACACACACACACTCGAATAAGACATGATGAAAAGTGACAAGACATGTCCGAACGTCCTATGACAGCCAGCCTCATCTCATTCTATTTTCTCTGCAGAATTTTTTTTTTGTCGTAGATTTATCAGCAGAATCTCCACCTATGTTTTTAAAGTTTATTTTTTTGACTACAGTGCAAGAGTTTTATTTTGTCATTTCACTGTTATGAAGAGAGGCCCACAGATGAACCAAAGGGGTCAAGGTTGTGCTGGTTTGGATGGTCTAGTTCATCCCCTGCTGGTAGATTCCCACAACTAGAAGGGTCCATGACATTTGTCAAAATATATAATGGTTGTCAAAGATAGAATGTGCATTTAAGACATGATTGTTTAACGCAATGGCTTTTTCTTAATAATCACACCCACTAAATTTGATGAAATCATAATTTCAATTATATTATTAAAAAAAAGCATATAGTTAATAAAACTTTTTTATTATTATAATACTGTAAGAGGGGATGTAACAGTTTGATGCTTCCGGTGTCATTTGCTTCTGGTTATTTTAGCTAACAAAAACAGTCCATTATGCTGCTTGACATTGCAAGCTAGTATTTGTTAATTAATATAGTATCCAATATCCTTATTATAAATGCTTTGTAGTGTAAATAGTTTTACCATTTAATGCACTTTGTTATTATTCTAGTTATTTACTTGACACAGGTAAGTAATCTGAAGTCCTGCACGTTTCACTGGAAATAGATTACTTTTGCACTGAGATATAAGTCAAATAAGTTCCAGTAATTTCATTGATCAAACAAACATTTAAATGTCTATGTAGTATTCACACTTTTCTCACTCAGTATAAATGGGTATAAATTCTTAGCTGCCTTTATAGTTTAGGAAAGGGAAAGGGATTGTTATATTTGGGAGTCTGTGACATCCAAACATTTAAAACCCTCTGGGCGAGAACCTGAAGGTCACCATCTAATGTGAAGTCTTAAGCTGTTGGGGTTTTGGGAAACCCTCACTGGGGAAGGATAGAAAGGGATTTGTTTCACAGTAATGACTGCGCTACGAACATAGATGAAAAGCTTGAAAGCTGACAGTAGGGGAATAAGTTTAAAGTAAAATCAATAATTCTAGTTAAACTTTATTTCATATTAATAAATGTTTACTGTTATGTTGCTTTCTGCCTTTTAAGTTATTGCACCAAAATCAGTGTGAGATTTAATGTGCTTAGATAATGGCATGCTTTTGTTTCGCCTCTTCTGCAAATCTTGTTCTGCGTTCTGCCACGCTACACTGTAACTGGGTCACATTTAGATCATTCGGTTCGCTCCGTCTCAGATGGCACTGGTGCTCTGACCCTGAGAACCCAGATAAGTTTCTCAGCTTTCTGCAGCTCTAGTGTGGGTTTGCTTTATGCCATCACAGCATGAGCAGGTTCTTCATAAGGAGATCAGGTCACAGCTCAGTGCTCTCTCACCAGCCCCTCCACAGGCTGGCTGGGGACTGTCCACTTGCCTCTAGAACACACACCATCCCTTTCCAACTTCATTCAAAAACATACATCACACAGGGAATCGAGCCAATAAGATGCCCAAAACCTAGAACAGTAACTGTGTGGATGAAGAGCAAAAGGCACACTCTGAAATTGAACTGAAAGTTCACCCCCTTTCTTCTGCAAAAAAAAAGAAAGACTTTCTAAACCAGAGAAGAACCCCTCATGCTGTCTCTAAATTAAAAAGCAATGCGGGAGCACACAGGATTGAAGGAGAATTAAAACAATATCGCAAGGGATTTGTCCCATGAAATAAAAGATGTGAACTGAAATTTAGCGATGTAATTCATTCCCATTACTAAACACACTCAACTGCAACCTTATCTTCAAAGCCTTTGCAAAACCTAATAATAGCCATTTGTTTTAAAGGAGTCAATACCCAGTACCCTTTCTGCTGTTTCCAGGAAACACGTGCACAAAACAGGATGCTAATCAGCCACATATCCACCATCACAAAAGCTAGTGACATCTCTCAAAGTTCGAAACAGTGTAAAAGGAGCTGAAGCAGGCAAGTCCAAATGCAGTCGTTTAAATCATCACTTCAGACTTGTCATGGGTCTCAGGGACATGATGGGGAAGGATATTAATACAGACATGCAGAAGCACCAGTATACTGTACATGCATACATGTCTGGCCCATGTGCATTTACCAGTCGGTCAAGTACCATCCAATCACAAATGGCAGTGACATTTGAGAAGCTTGTGCCATGGAGGATTACATTAGATGACGAGTCACAAACTATCCAAAAATACAAAGAAGACACTGATGCGGTTTACAAGTCTAAGGTGTCACATGTAATTATTCATGCCTCTGTCCGTAGGCGCATGTGTGCTTTCGAGGGGAGAGGTGGGTAGAAGTGCTCTTTACTGACTGGGGTGAGGGTCTAGGATACAATCTTACATTAGTGTGTGTGTTCAGGGGCAATCAGTGTTTGACAAGCTGTTGCAGGCTCTTGTACAGATCAGTGCAATGACGCAAAGAGAAGTTGTGAACAACTGATCTCATTCTCTTCATAAAACCCCTCAAACAAACACGCACATAAATGTCCTGATGGATATCAGGAAGCCCACACAACAACTGCAATGGCAAACGAGGCACATGTTCAAACAAACCATACACGCGCTCCCTAAAACAATAAATCATTATGTGTGACTTTTGCCGCACACACTCAAGCTGTTTTAATGCTCAATTCCAAATCTGTCACACACACTCAATCTCAGGGGCTAAATAAGTCTTCAGGGTTGAACAACACACTGGTCCTCTCGCTCTCTTTCACTCTCGGCATCAGAGCAGAGGACAAGAGTTTTATGTGCAAATATCCTGCCAATTACAATAATAACAGAATTCAATAAAAGTCTGTCATAAAAGAGAATTCAATTTAAAATGCCAGAGATATAGTTGTTTTTAGAGAATATATCTAAGAGTGTTATATTTTTCTATATATTTTATACACACACAAAGATCTTTTTCATGTTTTCTTATGCTCACCAAAGCTGCATTTAGTTAATCAATTTATTACAATTTTAAACTGTTTTCTATTGTAAATTGTTTTTAATTGTAATTTCTTCTAGTGGTAAAGCTGAATTTTCAGCATCATTACTCCAGTCTTCAATGTCACATGATTCTTCAGAAATCAGTCTAACATGCCAATTTGCTACTTGATTAAATTTTTTTTTTTTTAATTTTGATTAAAAAAGTTTTTATATTGAAAAGATTGCTACTACTATTTTTGTGGAAACCATGATACATTTTTTTTTTTTTTGATGAATAGAAATTTCAAAAGAACAGAATTCCTTTGAAATAGAAATGCTATGCAACAATATTAAAGTCTTTACTGTAATTCTTGATCAATTTAATGCATCCTTATGGAAAAACGGATATAAAAATTTGAAACTTTTGAATGTGTAGCGTATATATTTAAATATGTATATATTCTCAAAATTGGGAGCATTAGTGTCAGAGTGTCGTGACGTTCTGTGCAACTCTGTAAAAACTGTGTTTGTTAGGGACACAAGCTACATCCACACCCTGCCATGAAAGATTTGTCTCTTCTTTCTAGCCCTGACAATTACAATGAACCAGTTTTATATGTGAAGAATGACACCATCCTTCGCAGCTGCTTTAGAAACTGACCCTCACCAGCAGTAGGGCTGAAGTATGGTTTGGATGCAATTGATATTCTAGCAACACACTCTCAAATGAATAGAAGCCAGTTGTTCTTGGTTTTGTGATTCAGACTGAGGAACCAATGCTATAGACCTTCTGCTGATAAATCCAGGATCAAAGTGCAAACAATCAAATACAAATCTTTGAAGTAAATGCGAGAATAAGATATTTACCCCCCACACCCAAAAGCAAGAGCTGCCCTAGATTTGTCTGTCAAAGTCTGAGCATGTCTGCAAAAAAGAAAAAAAAGGGACCATTGTCGCATGTCTGCATTTCTGAATTATGTATCATGACTACTACTAGGGAAGTTCCTTCCACCACTTCAGCTGGCTGGAAATTGAGCTGGCTGTCCCCTGACTTCTCCATCGGGGTATTAGAAAAAAAAAAAAAAACACCCCGGAAAATCCCAACTGATGTTGTCAAGCTCACCACATGCACACTCAATGACAACAGTCTCTTACAGTAAAACACACAGCCAAAACTCGCTCTTTCCCACACATACAAACACATACACGTGAGGGCAACAAAAACTATATCAATGAAAAACATTGGTCAAAAAACATGAATGTCTACAAATAAGCTTACGAAAGTTGAAATGGCCAGTTTCATTGTTTTCATACACTCACACACAGACACATGTTTAAGCCAAAACCCGTGACACCACACTCTCTGGTGCTCTTTGCATAAGTCCTAACCAGCTGGTGGGCAGGGTATTTCTCTGCAAAGCGAGCTTATGAGAGAGCTGAGATTGGTCGGCTCGATGTGTATGAGTGTGTTGGGCCCTGTGACTCAGATACCGCAGTGCTACGAGGGAGAGAGAGGGCTCCTGTCTTCCTACCTTTGTCACAGCTTTTGCATGCTTTGTAAGACTTTAGGAAGCGAGAGATATCTGAGGTTGCAGGCTAGGTGAAGATTGTGAGATATGCGATATGTTATAACAGTCTCTGCCCTGTCCCAGTACCAATCTGCTTGGCAATACTTTCTTGTAAGTTGCTTTGGAAAGAGAGCATATGCCTTGAGCACAAATGTAATACGATTACTGTCTGGTACACACATATGCACACACACACACAAACAGATGTGTATGTTAATCACCCGAGAAGCAAATGAACATATGCAAATCTCCTGCATGAGAGGGAGAATATGATAATTTCGAGTGTAGAGGACGATGTGCCTATGGAAGATCAATGGCGTTAGATACGGACATCTCGATGACTGCTACTCAAGGTTCATGAATGTCAACAGAAAGGAGGTTTATTGATATGCAGTGTACTGCGAATATGCTAATTTCTGATATAAGAACATGGATGGCAATGGTTATGTCCTCATAAATGGCATCCTATACAGGCTCCATCCTCGCATTTGCATCTGAGATCCAAACGCTGTGATGGGGACTGTCACAGAAGCAACAGTTGCCAGGGAAACCTCACCATAGGAACCTGTTGGGACGCTGTGCCAGAGTATGGGTGCGCCAATATGTCAGATGACAATTGACACGCCGATGTGCTCGCGTGTGCATATTTGCATGTGTTGTAGGCTAACAAGGTTTGACAAATACAGGCACTGGGACCCACAAAGATGGCACCCTGGCTCTGACAGTGTTTGGCACATTAGTGCGAAGGCATGTCGCCGTGGCAACAGGGTGTTGACACGGCACAGTCACACTTCTCGGCACTGATAATGGGTGACATTCTGAGAACGAGTGTGTATCAGAAACCCGGTCTCTCTCTTTCCTCCCTGTCTCTCTCTCTCATATCTCTTTCTCTGCAGAGAAGAACGCTACCACCAGCCAAATCACATTCTGTCTGCATCTCAGGAGAACTGTCTCCAAGCCGTAAGCTCTAAGGGTTACATACAGTGATACCTCAAATACATGAGAAAAAGAAAAGACAAAAACATAGAACAAATCAATGCCACCAAGTTTCACAATTTCAGTTGCCAGTTTGTGTGCCATTTATGTATATATATAGATATTTTTTTCTTTTTTTTAAATTTTGAAATGACTTCTGCTAACAGAACATTTTTCGTAATTATAACGAGTGTAATATTAGCTAATTATAATAACAATAACAATATTACAATTAAGATAACACTTGATTTTGAAAAAAACAAAACAAAACTAAAAGAAACTAGATAAAAACAAATAATGAAAGACACTTATTATCATAATAGTTTTAGTTTTAAAAGAGCTCTATAAGTTTCTATAGTTGTCATTTATTTGTCCATTTTCATTTAAAAAAAGCTTTCCAAACTCCAATCTCGCTCACTGAGTGGGTTTTCTCTTACCTTTCAAAAGCTGTCCTCTGTTCGCTTTCAGCTCAAACAGTAGTTCCGTCCACATGTCTGCACACAGTGTTCGCAATAATCCATTTTACCCCTGCAGAAATCACCAGAGTTTGTGTTCCATCCGAAATCTTGTTGATTCACGTTGGCAAAAAAGCAGGGTCCTGGTAAAGTTTTTGTCTTGTACAAAAGAGAGGGGACAGGCCATTGAGGGAGCCATTTTAAGGCCCATCCATTTCCTTGTTTGGAGGAGTTGTTGTAGTGGCTTTGTAATGCATCAAGCAAATTGTTGTCACTGTCAGTACGTCCACTGCTATTCCAGCTTCACTGAGGGGATTATCAGCTGTAGCGACAATCACTTTTTACACAATGAAAAACAAACATCACCTCTAGGTAAAAAATCCGCTATGCTTTTGACACTGGATGTTTTTCAATAATGATGATAGTAGTAGTAATGTAATGTCAACAGGAGCCTCTTTTTACTCAACTTTCAAATCAGATTTTACTAAAACATCGCACTAAAATATATTTTCTCAGTATAGCAGCATGTATATCAGCGTTTACAGCATTTTTCTTTCCACTGCATTGCATACTATCATCATTACTGTCTTTTTATAATTCTGTTGGGAATGGTGTTAACTGATATTGACCCAATTTGGGTGTCAAACGCCTGCAGAATCAAACAGTAGTGTATTTATAATGTTAATTAAAATTACCTCTCTTCAATGACCCCTGTTAGTTATAGAGCAGGAAAGGGAAACCTATTAAGACTTAAAAAACAAAGCCAAAGTATCTGAAATCAAAAACACTTTACCAGAATATCCATCTCTGTCCCTCCGTCTTCTCAGGATGCCCTTAAGTCCTGGGAGGGTGTACTAGTTTCAGACATTTGTTTTTATGCAGAGAAACGAATTATAAGTGACAAAGCGCTACAACAGCAGCTGCTAATTCTTCAAAAGCCGTGGCTTTCAGTCAGAAAAATGCAAAGATTCTTCATAATTTATTTCTCTGAATGAAAATATATTTATATATCATGTATACTTTCATAGTTTATATATTCTCTTAAAATGTGTATATCTTTCATTGTCTTTTTGATGTTCTTGTTCGTTTTCATCTCTTCCCCTCAACTGTGAGAGCCTTCGAGAAAGGGGAGAAACCGAGTCCATCATCTTGAAACATAAGCCGTCTACACAGTTGCTGGTATACTAATCCATCTTTCCTTCATAGACTGCAAACCTCTCAAAAATTTGAATGATCCATTTTGTTATCTGTGTTTTACGGTTCACTAAACCATTTACACATGTGAGTTTTCGTTCTCAGCTACTGTCTATAAATACTTAGGGTTGTTCATGTATTTCTATATACACTTCCTACCTAATGGTGTGTATGGTTTTGATTTTTATAGCATCTCTGCTTTATTAATGGAGAACTGTATACGCATAAATCTTTTGTCTGTACACATGCGTAGTGAGGCTGATGTGCAAAGATTTTGCTTTGGCACAGATTGGTACAAGTTTGGCACATAATTATCAATCTTGCATTACACAAAAACATATTGATTTATATCTTATTGGCAAATGTGGTTTTGTTTGCTGATGTCTGATGATCCCCTTCATACGTGCGGATCAGAGTAATGTAAAGATGGTGATTTTAAACAGCAGAGTCGTTGCTTGACTTCCATCTAGAAATTCCCACACTCTTTGCCAGTGTATGTACTTGGTAGTGATTTCACAGCTGTATCTTGTATTCTTGTGTAGGTAATATTTCATACAATGCTGGGTCTGCCTTTCTCATTACTCCTGAGAACATACCCATAGGGGTTGAACAGTCAATACCCTTCATCTGTTTCTGTCTCCCTGATACTGTTTCTCCATCTTTTATCTGTACATTTACCTTTCTCCCTCTCTCCCTTACTCTCTTTCTCAAATTCAGATCTGGGTTTCTTGGACATTCTCCTTGGAGCCACTTTTGAAAAGCAACGGCTCAATCTGTGGGTTCTGCCCTTTACCCATCAGGCCTTTCAGTGACCCGTGGATGCCAAGGGTCGGCAGAGGCATTGGAGAAGGCATGGAGCATGATGTATTACTTGCAGAGACTGGCACATGCGTGTAAGAGATGGGGGTAGTCTGGGCCTGGGAGCAGGGCGAAGGGTTGTTGTTATTGTTTAGACCTCCGCCAAGGCCCAGACCCATCATGTTATTGTTGAAGTGATGGGGCTTGTAGTAATGGTTGAGATGCTCTGCTCGTGCAAGGTTTGGGAGGTTGACAATTTCAGAGTGTTGCAGACGCAAGCTCTGTCCGCCTCCGCCTGACCCTCCTTGCGGTACTGTGGATCCTCCTGAGATGCCGCTGCCACGGATGCCCGTTCCCGGTCCAATCTCATCTTCGACATTAATGATCTCAATGGCTCGCGCCGGCCCGTGGTGTTTGTGTAACTGATGCTGCTTCCTCAGTTTGTAGAACACCACCAGCATGACGGCAGCCATGAAGGTTATGGCCACGAAGCAACCGATTATGATCTTGGTGGTCTTCATCACATCATCTAGTCCAGAGGGATAGCTGGGCTCAGAAATAGGGACAGTGAAAGTGGGTTTGGTTGCTCGGGGGGAGGATGATGAGCTAAGGATTGAGAGAGAAGAGGCAGTAGTTGGGACAACTTCTTGCCAGGGGTGCCCAGAAGGTTTAGGCCCGGGAATATGGATGGTCTCTGTGAAGGTATGCAATACTGAATCTTCTTCTCCCGTAGACTCCACCATTTCTACAGTGACCGTGGTGAAGTAGGTGTAGTTGACACTGACGTCTGCTGCGGTCACATTTAGGACAGCAGTTGCCGTTGTGTTCCCAGCTGAGTTGGTCACAATGCAGGTGTATTGGCCAGTGTCACGCAGAGTTACATTGGTGAAATTCAGTGTGCCATCATGCAGAACGGAAATACTGACCCTATAGGAGCCATGGGTCATTAGGGTGCCATTTGGTGTGATCCAGTTCACAGAGGTCATGGAGGTAGTGGTGCGACACTTGAGCTCAGCAGCCATGCCCTCGGTCACATTGAGGTCAGTGGGTGGCTCCACAATGACGGGGGCATAGCAGGTGAAATGGCTCTGGTCTAGCTCTCCTATGTACTTTCCCTTAAGGTAGGGTGGTGCATGGCATCGTGCACAACAAGTTGTGTTGCTTGGCACAGTTTCTTTCAGCCACCAGCTTAACCAAAGCACATCGCAGTTGCACACCCATGGGTTGTGATTGAGGTGCACTCGTTCCAGCTTCTGCAATGGTGTGAAAAGGTCATGGGGCAGAGAGTGCAGGGAATTGTGGGATAGGTTAAGCTCCTCTAGGTTCTTGAGATCATCAAAAGCATTGCGCTCGATGACCGACATCTGAGAGTGCATGAGCCATAGTTTGCGCAAAGATTCCAGGCCTTGGAAGGATCCGGGTCTGATGATTTCAAGACGGTTCCCAGACAACTCTAGTTCCTCCAGTCGCACCAGGGGAGTCAAGTTAGGGATGTCCTTTAGGCCACACATACCTAAGTTCAGGTAGCGCAGGTTGATGAGTCCGACAAAGGCTGCATCAGATATATAATCCAGTTTCTTAAGTTCACCTAGGTCAAGACGCCGCAGCGAGGGGACGCGGTGAAAGGCATAGCCTGGTAAAGTCTCAATGGGATTATTTCGTAACCAAAGTTCCCGCAGCTTGCTGAGGTACTCAAAAGCTTGCGATGGCACCAGCGTGAGGCGGTTGTCAAACAGTTCCAGAGTGTTGAGGTTTGGGAGGCCATTGAAAGCACCCACCTCTATCTGACGAATCTGGTTCTTGGAGAGCTGGAGGATCTCCAGGTGCCGCAAATGTTTGAACGTGTCTGATTTTATCACCTGAGTGAGAAAATTGCAGGTACAAGTTTAGGATTAAAATTGTGTGTGATATAATGTTTCTGTAAAGGATGTACATTATAGAAAATATAAAGTCATAGATAAAGAAAGAACATCCATTACTGTTTGTTGTGCTTTACAGAAATGCTGTTCTGCAAGTTGTTATCAGCCACTCTTAATGTTTGAAGAAAAACACATTAAAGGAATAGTTCACCCAAAAATAAAAAATTGTGTCCCTTTTTTCTCAACCTCATGTTGTTCCAAAACCGTATCCTGTTATTTTTAATCAGTGAAACACAAAAGGGGAATTTTTGAAGAATCTTCAAGCTGTTTTTTTTTTTCAGATCATAGTGATAATTTTTTTCATCTCAAAAAACAACAACATAAAATCACTTTTAAATTAATCCATATGACAGCTCTGTGCAAGGAACAGAAAAAAAGTTGCTGTTCAGGGCAAATCTTACCATCCGCAGTAGCACCCAAATATAATTCAACACATTTGAACTGGCATTTGAACCATGTTAAATTCTGACACACAAACAAATGCTGTTTAGTGTCTAAGTTAAATCTGCCACAGGGCACTGGACCAATTTAGAGAGGATATAAATGACTAATGAATTAAAAAACATTACGTCTGTTCTCACACACCATTATCATGCGGCTTTAAAACAGCAGATGGAATACTTTTATTGCGTATCCGTTTTTGTATCCTAACATAAATTGTTAACTGAAAGGAAAAGTACTGCATAAGGATTTCTCAAAAAGCTCTAATTTTCCACAGAACAGCATACCGGTTTTAAGCGACATGAAGATGAGTAAATAATGACAAAATGTTTGAGTAAACGGCCCCTTCAAACCCCCCCCCCCATATAAATGGCTTGCAACTGTAAATCTCAGTAATGGTGGAAACCGTCATGATATTAATGTGCTAAAACCTGATGAAAAAAAATAATGAAAAGACTAGAGAATATTCACAAACCCTAAATGCCGTGGGTTCTAAAACAATTTGTCTCTGTGCATCGGATGTAGCCAGAACTGCTTTTCTTGGGCAGCGAGAAGCTTCCTCCTGGCCTACTGCCACAATCCCCTCTGTATATAGAGCAGGGGAGGGGAGGAGGGTGTTAAACACACTGGGTTGGGGTTTTGAAGAGGAGGGTGGAATGTGTCAGAGCTGCACTCTTGGTAAAAAGCTAAGGGAGAGATAGAAGCCAAAGAATCTAGGATGCCTTCAGGTATTAAAACATTTTTAGATTTTTAATCATTTCAAGTGGGGCTTGAGGACACAACAAACCAAATCAGAATTGTTATGCTTAAACGGTGGCTTGATGAAAAGCATTATTATTATTATAAATTTTTAATAGGCTTGTTTTTAGTTAACACTTTCACTGTCGGGGTGAGCAGTGTATTTGCTCGCATCTTTTCATCTTAAGAATAAATCTAAACATTCACACTTAAAGTAGGTCATATTAACACCTGACTTCAAACTTAAACCTCAATATTTGAGCAAGGCTGAGCCGGTGAGCATGATTTCACCAAGTACAACATGTTCCTGGATCAACATCCTTGTTGATCCTGGAACAACATTCCAATCAACCAATCAGAATTGAGATATAACTTTTCAGGAAATATCTGTTAGGCTTACAATCAGGGTTAGGTTCTTTACACCCTTGTTAATCAGCTATCATTTCCCACTGATTTTAGGAATGAATTATGGGTAGGGTTAGGTTTAGGGGTAGGGATTGGGTTAAGTCTATATTTTTGGACAATACTGTTGACCCAGGATCATCAAAAGATGTTAATCCAGGAATATGTCTTGGCAAAATCACGGCGACCGGCTGAGTCATTTGTGCTAACACAACTCAGTCTTCAAGCAGCATTAGCAAAACTGACACTCAATAAATCTAAGAAACAAACCAACATAAACATCCTCTCCCAAAGCCTGATTGGAAAAAGAATGGTGCAGTCAGAATTTACCTGTATTGAGTTCTCCTGTAAGTTGAGGTATCGTGTGTTGTTTGATATACTGTCGGGCACCTCTTCTAAGTTTCGTCTTGTACAGATCACTCGACTAGCTTGATTAGAACAACTGCATGGAGTGGGACAGGTGGAGGCGGCTCCGACTGCCTCTTGACCTGGGAGGATGAGCCACAACAGCTGCTGAACCAATAAGAGGAGGGGGGGGGAGGGACTAGGAAGGCTGGTCACCGTGGTGATGCGCATGGCAACTGGGTCATGACCCTTCCTGTGTTCCAAAGAGGATGGTAGGCTGATTCCAATGTCTCTTGAACACTGTCTCTTTTAACAGCTGTAGATTCCTTCTGCAATGGATGTCACTTCTGCATTTTTCAGTGGAAATATTCAGTCTCCTTGGTTGGTGGTGTGTTTTGTCCTTGTTTATTTTTTCATACAGGTACAGTTACATAAGTTGTGTCGTCTTTACATTAACAGGTCCTCTTTTTTGACAGGCCTCTTTGTGATGAATGCATGTTTTACTGCAAAAGAGAAACAAAGAAGAAAGTCATGTTCTCTTACTCCTATAGAGTCAAATATTTCCAGTTCATATAAAAGCTAAAATGCCACACAATAAGGAAATTAATGGATCAATTTAAAAAGGACAAAAATAGTTTTTAGGAATGCAAAGACTATTGATGTTACATATACAGTCTTGTTTGGACAACTCAATGACTGTACACTGATAATGCACCCAGATTCGTGTCTCTCTCTGTGCATGTTAATGATCCTCTTTATAGATATTCATGTGTTTTATGACCAACAGACATCAAAAACAACATCCTAGACTTCAAATTGACTGCTGTATGCAAGGTCCAAAATCAGCTTTCAACCACACACTGGCCAGTGGCAGGTGAATGAAGAAAAATTACAAGCTTAATACTTCATACCAGCCATATAAGTGTATTATTCAACATTTTTAATAAAAATGCTTTGTTCATATGACAATTTATTTATTTATTTTTTGATGGGTATCACTAGCAGCATCATATGGTAAATGAGACAATATCCTCCCATTAAAACTGCATCTGTCATAAAGACAGTGAGACTCATAGAAATGTTGTTCCTCATTTACATTTGGGAAGCATAATGTCTTGCCACATGGAGTTTGCAGGAAATAACCAAACCTTTATCCAAGCTATTGTTTTCTAATCGTTTTCTTAAGTAGATTATAGTAGTTTTTTAGTAGCAGTAGTTGATTTTTAATCAGATGTCACAACACAATCTTCTGTTGTGACTTTAAATGATTCAAGTTTGATGGTCACACTAATCTTCTTTAAATTTAAACCATGTATTATGTTGCTAGAGAGCATCAAACGTTTTCATAAATGCCACAATCACATTTTACTCGTATCTGGCGAGTGTTCATTCTGGATCCTGGCTTTACGGAATACGCAAAACAGATCTAGCTACACTTTCACCTTCACCAGATTTGTGTGCTTAGCTCCCTTGTGCTTTTCTACAATAATACTGCACGTGTGAACTATGGTGCTAATCTTTCTGTCCATACTCGCCCATAGCCTTGAGGCCCATGGGGTCTTAGAGCAGCATTAACTGGTGCAATGTGTTTCGGCTGATGGATGGCTAATTCAACCTGAACCCCATGCAAGGGGGCTTAGCTCTCTCAGGTTATTTAGACTCCAGTAACCTTATATAAGGCTATCCAATGAGACACGGGCCGTTACTAATGATGATGTCCCTAATTATCATACTCTGACATGCATGTTCATTTAACACAGCATTTTACACTTCGGCACAGTGAAAAATGAGAGAGGAAGAGAGACAGGAGATGGAGAGATAGAGAGAGAGAGAGAGGAGGGCAGAAGGATGGAGAGATTATTAAACTGATAGATGACTGTACAGCTGCAGGGATAGAAAATAATCATCAACACTAATAGATGAATACTGAAACAGAGAGAGAGAGAGATCCAAGTGAAATGTGAATGAGAGACAGACAGTAAGGAACAGATATAGAGAAAGGGTAATGTTAAGAGGATGAGACAGAGGGTGAGGAAAGAGAGGAGAGGGAGAAACATTAATATTAATCATTTCTCCCAGAGAGAGATGCATGAGGAAGGCTTAATAGAAAGGGATGAATATGAAACAGACAGAAAGATAAGAGGAGAAGAACGACAACATACTGTAGGTGCATTAAAAACAACAAATGCACAAGAAAGATGGGAGAGATGCAGGGAAGAAAACACAAGGGAATGAATATAAAACAGGTAGTGATAGAAAGAAAAGATATAACTGAACTCTGTGTGAGTGTGTGTGTGTGATACAATACAATTATTGAACAGTCAATAACAATACAACACACACATACAAGCATGTCTGTGAACACACTGAGTCTCGTTCACTAATAATCGCATACAAGTATACTTATGTGCACTGGAAAGAGTATCAGACAAAATCAGAGTTATTACGTGTTATTTTTGTTAATTGTTAAAGGTCACATTAAACTTTAAAAACTAGAAATTACTTCAGACCCTGCAAAATGATATCTTCCACCAATGATATCACACTCTTTGCCTTTTCTTTTGAATAATAAAAGTAACAAAGAAAAGAATAATTCAAATTGTTGAAATATAGGCCTATCATCTACTCCACATTGTATTGAGTCAAGCAGTCTGTTGGTCAAATGTCTTTCACCATATAATGAAGCATTTTAGTCAAGAGTTCACCAACTTCCACTTCTAACATTTGCATATGGATGGAAGTGAAAGGAACATTAAGTCTGCACCTGTCTTCACCTGTCAAAAGCCATTTTCACTCTTTGCAAATGTATTCTTATGCACTCTAAAGATGCAAGATCTTTACCCCTGAGAAGATTTCCAAGAAATGCCAAGTTTGTCATTCTTAATGACATAAAACAATAAAAACCTTTTGCAGAGGCATAGACTACACATGACCAATTGCACTTTTAAAACTAAATCCAGATCGAGCTATAAAAGCACATTATATTGTTAAATGAAGTAGGCTCACTTAGTTGTTCAATTTATTAAGAAATATTTTATATAACAACATTTTGTCTTCACACATTTCCTGTTTCAACAGCCACTGGAATTCTGTGGAATTTATGTATATGATGTTTTAATATTTATCCTAAATTTAGACAAAATATAAGTGCGAACTGAATTAATGTATCATTAATTTCTGCCTGAAAATATTTGCCTACTCTCTTTAATAAGCTAAAATACAAGGTGATGAACCCTGGCCCAAAAACACACAGACACACACTCCAGTCAGAGGAACAAATGTGACATCCCCTGCTGCTGCTTGACAGTGACCATAACCAGTGTTTTACTGTAAGCATTAGCATGCCTTTATGGGCAAAAGCCATTTGTAGAGCTGTCATGTAACAGGAAGCCATGCCCCAGGCCTTCTTCTATAAACACTGCAACTCAAGCATCACTAATACAGTCACCTGCTGCCTTTCTTCTTCCATACTGCATCTGCTGGTGACCAGGCGGGTAACCACAGTCCCCACTATTGGGCTATAGCCCAAATGTGTTTTCAATTTCTGATGTTCGGTATTTTCCACAATTTAAATAAAAGAAAACAATATAATTTTTTGGAGATTTTAATGATCAAATGAAAATGGAAACTGACAGCGAAAATGAAGCTGTCAAGTTTCAGAAAGGATGTGCACAGTAAAAAATGGCCAGCAGTTGTTCTCAACCAGGCCTCCGCGGTCCACTACGGGGGCCACAGAATGACTTAGAAGTATTTAAAATAATAGAATTAAATGCGTTTAATAAATGAATAATAATCAATTACATGTTTTTTGTTTGGTTTTTTACCTCAATAACTATAGAAGAACATACAGTTTCATAATACAGATCATAACCACTGGACTCACAAAATAAATTGTGGTTAATTAATTAGTCATGTTAATTTAATATAAATGTCTGAAAGCAAACAGCCTTGTCATAATTACAGCAGAATTACTAGAAATATCTTTGTGTATCCACCTTTTTCTTCAACACGGAAATAAGCCTATGGGTGAGACTTCCGGTTCATTAGCTGCTATAGGTAAAAAACGAGGAGAATAACATTGTGCAGTAAACAGTAAAACTGTTTGCACTACAAACCAGTGGGTTCTTAAGATAACAGATTAAAATAATATGATAGGACACATCAATTGTCACTGCCTTATGGATTGCTTGTGTAACCAAATAAATTAGTTTTTGGTTAATAATTTATAAAAGCATCATTAAAAGTGGCCCATTTAACTTGTGCACTATATAAAGAAATTTAAGAACAAATCTTTATTTTGAATCTGTTATTCATTTCACAAAACCGGTCAAAATGATTCATTTACTTATCAGGTTCTTGACTTCAGCCAGTTGGCTGCAGTTGCTGTGGTTCTCAGTTTAACTCAATGGAGGAGAAGATTCAGTAATGTAGGCCTTTTTATCTCACAGAGCTGTTGTATGATTTCAAAAAGCTTAAAATAAATAAAAACAGCATCAGATTCATTAATGAAGCCCACTTTCTAAATATGAGTGAAAAAAGAGGCTATATATAATAAAATGTATTTGAAATACATTTATTTTGAGCTAAGTATACTACAAATACATGTACATATTTATGTGCTTAATACAAAATACCCAGAAACTGTACTTTTGATATACTAAACTGGTATACTTAAAGTCTGCTAAATTGAAAGTCATTTTGTGCTTAATGCACTTTAATTGTGCAGAAGTAGTGCTGAGGTCCAAATAAAGATATACTTAAGAATATCTGATTGTGCTAAAGTGGAGCTATTGCAAGTATACTTAATATATTTAAATATATTGCATTGAAAGACTCATATTATACAGAGATCTTTCAATTCTTAATAATAGTGCTATTAAAACACATTTTAGGCATAAGATTAAGAAATGTTCATTGTGCAATAAAGAGATACTCCAAATAAAATTTGATTATATTTTTTGCAGTCAATATATGTCAATAAATATATTAATGGATTTTAAGTATACTTAGTATGAAATAAATGTATTTTAAATAAATGTTGACAAAGGTGTTTTACTAGGGTATACCCAGACAGGAATGTTTCCTTTACAGTCATCTACATATTTATAATATAAAATTATAATGTTGTTTACATAATACTGATTTCATTTCATACGATAATAAGGTTTTGGTATTATATACACTTCTAGAAAACATAGCAGTTCACTGTGGGCAACTGGGAAACACACTGTACCTGCATTTGCAAGAAGGTTATGCATTTAACAGCATGACTTAACCAGGTTAATGTTTAAAATGGATCATGGGCTCAGTCCCTGATGTTTGCAGCATCTTATCACACTCGTTCATAACGCTGCATTTTGTGAGCCAAAAAGGGGAAGAGTCCTTACTATGAAGTAATTATTAAAACATCATCCTGGAAATTACGGTCACCTTGTTTTATCTATATGTGTTGTGTCATCTTCATGCATGATTGACAAGAGCTACAGTTAGCTCAGAGTGCCAACTGCCAATTAAATGGCTGTAATGGGAGATGGCATCTGCTGTGATGTTGATGGGAAATGGAGTCCAAAATGACAGTGATGACAGGAAATTCAGTCAAAAGTGAGCCTGTTGGGAAATGTGGTTTGAATCGTTGGCTCCATTGACACAAAATGTGTTTGAGGTGTGCATGTGAGACACTGTGATCCTGTTATGTTCACTGGCTCACACGCACTCGAATTCTCAACCCACCTTGAGTCCTTTATCACATGCTTTGTGTCACTGTCCATACCCGTGTTAAACCCCACTGATTGCCTTTATCCTCTCTCCCTTTCCAGCACCCAGAGGCCGACTTAACCATTAGGCAAAGGTGGGCGACCCCTAAAAAGCTTTTTATATACGAGATGGTCAGATGCACAAGTAGCTTTGAATGTGCTTCTTGTAGAAAATTGAGGGCCCTATGATTTCCACAAAGCAGAAAAGGTGGACGGAATCATGGAATCCTTTCATAAAAACTGAATTTACTGTGTAATGAGGAATGTCACGGATTGAATGGCACAGGATTCATTTTTAAATAGTATATTTGCCATTTAACATTCACATACACTAGTCCATATTGCAATTTGATTTAAGTGTCCTGACTTGCATTTGATTTATTCATCCAAAACACAGTAAATTCCATTTTAATGAATGGCGCTCACTTGTTTCTGTTCAGGACCCAGGTAGAGGGCGCATGCGCAGTTACTTTCCACACTTTATGTTTGGTTGAAATAATCCTTAAGCATATAAATCTATAATTTCCTTCAGTTTAATTTAAATTTGTAATTAAAATACTAAATAAATAAATGTATTATAAAGTTTAGAATTAATAATTGTGTAGACAATTGTGCTGTGAAAATTACCCAAAGTACCAACTAGTGTCCAACAATGTCATAACCTGTTTAAACGTGAACAAAGGGTCTACAACTGTCAACAATTGGTGAAAGATACTTGGATGTCCTACTTCTTCTACAACACTTTTACCGTCCATTGAGGGCAAGGAAAAGCAGTTGAGAATAGTGGAGAACAGCGAAGCGGCTGAAGTGGTTGGCTACACATTCTATATAATGTTAATCCAAGAAAGATAACTATAACAATAAGTATATTGGCATCCATACCAACGGATGATAACAGTCAACGTTATAAGCACGCTCTGCAGTTTTGTTGTTTGCCACTTTACAGTTTATGCTCATTAAAGTCTGATTGGCTGTGAATGTTTTTATTATTCATCAGCAGCATAGGACTTCCCTATTCTCATAGAATTATTATTAGATTTTTATAGTTATAGTCACTGTTATAGTTATTGTCCTTGATGTGAATGAGCCTTAGAGCTCCAAAAATGACAAACAAAACAAATAACACACACAAATATTCCTAACGACTCAGACTTCTGGCAACTAGCGTCAACTTCTCCGGACAGTAAATGGGGGCAATAGATATTGCATCGTTTACTCTTCAAAATATATTAAGAAGCGATGTCAGTTGACCCTTAATGGCAGTGACTCTTGAACAGGGGGACTAAAGTTCTAAAGGCTGGATGACTCAAGATTATTTAAAATAATATATGATTATTCATATATTTAACATTAATATTAAAACAACTATATTAAAACAATATAACTTGTCCCCTCAACTCTTATATATATATATATATATATACTGTATATATATATTATTGTTGTTTTAATTTGTAATTATTATTATTATTGTTTTTAATAGGGGGCCTTCAAGTCAAAAAGGTTGAGAACAATTGCTTTAAGGTGTGAAAGGAAAGAAATGACACACATCACCTTTAACCTCTGAATAATAATACTCACCCACGCACATGTCTTACTTTTAGCACAGATACTGTGCACAGCCACACAGGACAGTTGCAGAGCACTGCTTCCTCTTGAGGGAAAGTCCAACTGTAGTTAAAGACACTAGCATGGATTCTGAGGGCCTCTTTGATTCAGCTGCAAAACCTTCTATTACATCAGCTGTAATAGAGAGGTGATGCCTCAGCATTACATTTAAGATCCCATCACGAACAATGCACATACTGCAGCGAGAGAAGACCCCCCCACCCCCACATGTTTGCCAGCTGATGCGGAGAAAGAAAAAAAACGCCTATTCTATTTTTACTTCTGAGTTCAGCCCAGCAAATGTGTTTATTCCTTTTAGAGGGAGATGTTTGAGGTGGTACGCCACAGACAAGGGGGGCCGCTAAAATAAGGAATTCTGCCGTGTAAGCAAAACCCCAGAGATAAACCATTCATCTGCTGTTATACAACAAAACATGTGGACCTATGATGAAAAATGGTAATTATTGGTCGGGCAGATTGCCACTGACAAATGCACTGGCACAACAACAATATGTATGTTGAGCTGTTATTGTTTCCCCTGTAATAAAATTGTGACAATTAATTTTAGTGCCTAACACACTGGGTGGCTGCACTATTTCAACCGAGACAAGAGCGCTGCAGTTAAGAAAAGTGGAGTTTTTATCGAACAAGGCATCAATAAAATGTTTGTGAATCACTGGAAACATGAAAGTATATAGAACAGCCTCTGGCATTCAGTGAGCAATATATCTAAAAATATCTGACGATCGAGTTATCTTAGTGTGAAAAGCTGAGATCAATGGAGCAAGTAACACAAAACGCTGCTGATCCTCAGTGTTGCGATGATGTTAATGAAATGTAACTAAATCCAATAACTAGGCCATACGTTCCTCACACAGAGCTGTACAGTGCGTTAACTAGGCTCAGCAGTCGGCTAAGTACCTTATCATCAGCACAGACAATGAGCAAGCTAACATAAACTCCACACAAACTCTACAACAGCCTTCATTATTGGGGAAAGACTCTTATTATGCAAACATTACGGAAAAGAAAATCCATACATATTTAAACTTCTGCTCAGCATAAGGATGGATTTATTCTAAATGGCAGGCATTATGTCTTAGCAGAGTGCTAATTCCAAACTAGAAGTTAGTTAAAGGCAATCTGATGGTTTTAGTATGTAATTGTAATTATGAAGACATGATGACCCTGACATGACTTATAAAACTAATTTAACGCTTTATTAATAAAGGCACTGATTAGGGATATCAGAGCACTGTCAAAGCGCTTAGACAACCTACGAAATTAGAATTGACATTTCAAATGATCGTAATAATAATATAAAAATTTGATTACATTTCTGGTCAATTGTATCTTAATGTTGAAGCATGCACATAAATCTTTCATTAATTATCAAACTGAGAATGCAATGCACACTGAGTCTGCCTGAATTTCTTCATGGTGCTAATAATATAGAAATGAATAAAAAATCTGGGACTTGAGGACCTAGACTCTTTGGTGTGAATGGAGTTTCTAGTGGCACTTGCACATCCTCGATATTAATCTACAGGCTGATTTTCTGACCAAAAATTACAGAGCACAAAGCCCCCGCAGGATTATTATTATTATTTTTCAGATCTGCTCCTGGAGTAAATGTGCCTGATGTCCTGACTGACAGACAGAAAGTTCACACGGCCTGTCACTCAAGATGACCACACGTAACTCATCTCTGTGTAAATAAAGACTGAACTTTGTAGCAGGTGTGCATGTTTGTGAATCTGATGCTTTTTAAATGTTTATTTTATTATAGATAGAAAGACTAAAAGACAAAAGAAATGAATAAAAGCTTACTGCCAACAGGTTAAGTCAGTGTGCACACTCGATGGATGGACACGTACAAGTCTTGATTTAAACACATCCATCCTCAAGTGTGAAATTAATAGATTCAGTATTAATGAGCTAGATTGTGCTCATTTAGATAATGTCATTTTACAGTAAAGTTATGTTCAAAAGCATAATTTAATCTGTTTTTTTTTATTGATACAATGTTTCACACTATCAGCATTTTTGTATATCCAAAATTTCCCTGAATACTTGATACAGTGCGTGCCTGTTTTTCAAGAAATCATGTCTCAATCCAGCTTGCAAGCTCAGGATGCATCAAATATTCAGGTGATTTTTTTTTTTTTGGTTCTGTCTGAAAAATAAATAGTAAACAATTATTAATATTAACCACAGCATTGCTAAATAAATATTTTATCCAATTTTTATAGCATATCTATTTCAAGGAAGTATTAAGCTCTGTTGTGCTAATGTAATGTGACGGGTAGCAATAGTTTATTTTTAGGCAGTCACATGGGAGAGAGGCTGACATGATTTTTTATTCTGTTGCTTCACTATGGGCAGCAAAAGTGCATCCGTCGATACTCAACCACAATAAGGTCTCTGTTACAACTTGTTTTTAAGTTTTCTCTCCATTATTTATTAATTCAGTAACCTCAAAGAGGAGCTGCAGTCTTTCTGCATGCCTGAGGTTACAAAGTCCTCCGTTCTTTGGTGTAAGAAGTGTGTGCTCAACCTCATTTTCATCCCCATTTTGTCTCCCATTATTCTTCTGTTTCTGGGATTTTAAACTGCCATGCTGAATCCAAGTAAAACAGCCTCAGAGATGCACACAGCCAAGACTTTACATTAATAAACATGCTCGTTGTGCAACGTTATGACAATCACCCACTTAAAAAAGACCAGATACCACAAATTTTTTTTCTCAAGCTGTTTATATGACGAGGGCTACTGCTTGAACACTTTTAAGTTGCTTCTACCCCATTGATTTTTTTGTTTGTTTGTTTTTTGAGACTGAGAGACTTCAAAGTACTTTAAATAGTTCAAAAAATATATGTAACACTATGCATCAGGCTTGAACTTTACCCAAAACCCCAACATTAAAAGTTTTAATTACAAAACGTTAAACTCACCATTTAAAAATGTATAAAACATAAATACATTTAATACATTTTCCATTGCTATGATTCGGAGGAACATACTAAGGAATTTAAATTTAAACACAATATGTGTCAATATTATAATTTTTACACGTTCAAAAAAACATTTTGATTCAACATTTAAGAAGATTTTAGCCATCTGCAAACATTGCAGCTGTTAAAGCCATGTGCAATACTCGAACCAATGAATGAGGTTTTGACGTCACATGCCCACATCCCACACACACTCCTCCACATGTATGCGAGGAGCTTGCACAATGCGGCTGGCTCCAGTGGTCAGAGACATGACTAATAGTATGCTAACTCGCCTGCTTTGTGTTGGCTGTGTAGTGGCTGATTTATGTGTAGGCTCGGGGGAGGGAAGCCCTCCAGGTTATTGAAATATTCTACGTGGGGTTTGAGGCTGAATGTTTGTACAGGTAAATCGATAGTGCAAGTCAATATTCTACCCACGGCCAAGCAAGTCAAGAGGGGCAAGCAGGGTAGCATGGGAGCAGGTGCCGACACCTGCCCACCTCCGTACAGGTCACATCATGTATCACAGCAAATTAATACTGACCTCCATTTTACTTTCACACTTTATTTTTCCACACCAGAGTTATCCTGCCATCTACCAAGGACATGATCTGTGCGTGGCCGTGTTCAAGTGGTCTGTGAGAGACTGCAGGGCTGGATGAGATCTGATGGGATGTGATTGGGAATGATGGGGCTGCTGATTGTAGAGGAGAGATCCTCCTCTCGCATGTGTCATAAAGTTTTAGCGCTCAGCCGTGGTGGGACTTTGTACAGTGATGTAACGATGTAACGGATCGGGATGTAAGATGACGTGGCGGCGGGGGGCTCATATGTAGACTTGTAAACAACTCATACCTGTGGATCATTTTGAAACCTCAAGTGTGCATGGGAAAACAAGTCATAAGTATTCTGTGATCCTCATCCAATCAGATGTTAAGTACACACAGACACTCTAAGATCATAAGCAAGCACATGTACACAGCACTCTCTTACACTATTACACATATACAAACACTCCTTTCTGATTTACTCAGACTAACAATTCCTCTCTGAGACTTCCTGTCTGACTGCGTTTTCATTTCTCCTTGTTAGGATGCCACAGGGCTGGTGTCTGTTCTCTTTGTATGAGGACACTTTTCAAAATAAATAAAAGTTAATGCAAAAACACCCACCTTAAACATACACTACCATTCAAAAGGGTTGGGCTCTTTACAATTTATTTTGTATTTTTTGTAATACCTTTCTGTCATGAAAACACTCTGAAAGTTTAGCATGGTGATATACATGGCAAAGTTAAATGAATGTGCTGCGGCAGAGCAAGTACTTCAGCCAGTACATTCACAGACATGCTGGTGAAGGTGGAGGCTTTCTGAAGTGCGCTAAGAATGTTGAGCAGCAAGCTCATTGATGATTCGAAAAGAACCAATCAGCTGCGCCATGTGAATAATGATGTGATTGTATCAGATTGAGTTAGAACATATTGGCCTGCACCATCTAGAGTTTCATGACAGAACTTTGTATTTATTCAGCAAGGACACATTCATAGAATAACTCCCTGAATAAATGTATGGTGGTTTCTGCAAAAACATTAAGCAGCACAACTGTTTAACAATAATAGTAATAAGAAATGTTTCTTTAGCAGCAAATCGGCATATTAGAATAATTTCTGAAGGATCATGTGACACTTAAGACTTGAATAATGGCTGCTGAAATAATATGAATAATATTTCATGATATTACCATTTTTGCTTTATTTTTTGTCAAATTAACGCACCCTTGGTGAGAATAAAATATTTCCTTAAATAAATAAATAACCAATCACCCTGACCCCAAACTTTTGTGCAAACCCAAACAGTAGTCTAAGTCAGTGCCTAAAGGGTCTTAGTAAATTTAGGGTGTACTCGCACTAGACGTTTTGAACCGCGCCCGAGTGCATTTGATCCCCAAAGCGCGGTTTGTTTGACAAGTGTGAGCACTGGGCCAGGGCACGGTTCGGTTGGGCTCGGTACTCATGCAGTGGGAACACTAACCGCGCCGGAGCACGGAACAGATAGTATTTTGTGTGCGCTACTGTCATCATTACGACCGCAAACATATTCTATTACTACTACCACACTAAACTTTTCAATAAATTTTATTAAATCAATTATATTTAAGTTTATAATGGCTCTGGGTCTTACCGTATTAATGAACAGGAAATGTAGTTTGCGAGTAAAGCTTCAAATTATTTCTTTGGCCTTAGCTGTATCCGTAATAATTTTCTGATACAAGTGAAAATAAATGCACATCCTAAATTATAAATGAATTATTATTAATTATTCGGCAGAATATTAGCTAAAGTGGTTTTCTCTGTTACCTCATACATGTCATAAGCGTGCTCCGGCCTGGAAAGTTTAGTGCAAGTGTGAGTTCAGGCCGGTGGGGGAGTAGGGGGGGGGGGTCACACTCAGCCTCGGTTCAAGGCAACCGTGCATAGTGTGAGTACACCCTTAAAGCCTTGTGCAACTAAAGAGTTCGTCCACACAAATACGATGACAGAACTGTCATGTTTGGGAGAAATCTCCCTTTAAACTTCCAGTATTTCAAGTCATTAAAGTGAAAATCCAACCCAAAATGAAAATTTTGTCATTAATCACTTACCCCCATGTCGTTCCAAACCCAAAAAAGCTTTGTTCATCTTCGGAACACAATTTAAGATATTTTGGATGAAAACCGGGAGGCTTGTAACTGTCCCATAGACTGCCAAGTAAATTACACTGTCAAGGTCCAGAAAACTATGAAAAGCATCGTCAGAATAGTCCATCTGCCATCAGTGGTTCAATCTGAATTTTTATGAATCTATCTATCTTCTATTAAAAAAAACTTGAGGCCTAAACAACCTTCAGTCCTCAAGGCTTTTTAAACTTTCAGGCAAGACTTGGGTGTCTAGCCAAACTTTCCTTTTCTAGTTTACTCTATGCTGCTGCTGGGGTAATGCAGCCAAAGTTTTTCTCCGCTTGACTATCTCTGCAATAATAGAGCTTTTGTGAAGTGAAACACCCCTAGGTTATGAGACATATATACACGTGCTTCTGGCAAACAATTAATTGGCACTTTGCATTGCTAAAAGTGTTGATACACTTGATTCCTGTTTGGCTGGGAGGGGAGCAGAGCAGCAGCTATTAATCAGAGTGTCTCTCAGCCATTTACAGAAGCATGTAAACTATCACAATGTTGCAGTGACAGTGTAGCTGCAGCCTTGCCAGCTCTTCTCAGCAATCCGTGTTTCCAGGGCCTTCTGTGAAAACTTACTTCAGCACTTTTGTCCATCGCTCTCTTTCTCATATCTCTCACTCCTGTGATTTCATGTGGCTCTGCAGGTTAGAACCATTCAGACTCTGTATGTCTAGCTCAGTGGGGTGTGGATGCATCCTATTGTGAAATCAATGCTTCTGTTCTGATTTGTGTGTGTGCGCGTGTGCTTGATTGTGTTTTCTGTATAAACAGATGTTTGTGATGTATTTACATCATTAGAGTTTAAAGATATAGTTCACCCAAAAATGAAAATTCTGTTATCATTTACTCACTGTCATGTCTTTCCAAACCTGTATGACTTAACTTTCTTCTTTGAGTCCAATGCTGAATTGGACCTCATTGACTTTAAATTTATGGGAGAAATGATTTGAAACACAGGATCAGCTAATTATCTCAAATTTTTGGGTGAACTATCCCTTCGAGAGTAAAGTGTGTAATAGCAGTACCACTAGCAAACAGGAAATTCAAAAACAATAATTGTTTCCAAACAGGTTTCCCAACCACCGTCTTTTACTGGATGAAAATGGCAAGATACACATAAATTATACATAAAAAACGTGCATGCTCGAGGCTGATAAATTTTTCATCTGATAAGAAAACATGCATAAACTATGACAGAAACATATTTACAGAATAAATTCCTCAATTCACACCAAAAAAGTCATGTGACTTTGCAAAATGGGACAGCATAACTGGACAAACCTGTGGACCGACCAAGTTGCACAGCGTCTGAAATGCTGTTTTTTGATGTTCTGAAAATGTTGAAGTTTATCAGGAAGTTATAATTTTGTTCTCTTCATCTCAGTGGATGGAAACGGTGCTTTATTCGCAAATGTTTTATGCAATACTGCAGTATGTGCAACTTCCTGTTTATTACTGTGAAGCTATGTAAAATCTCTATTGTATAAAGAGCTAGGCTATATAAATAAATGTGACTCGACATGACTAGAATACTTGTAGTACATTAAACTAGGACAGAAGTGTTTAAAGTTTGTTTTGCACACACACACTTTAGTCCCAGTCTAAGAAGGCCATAAGGCTGCACCCCACACTCTGAGTGACATCATGACTAATACATACACTGATAAACACCATCTATTACAAACATGATAAGAGTGTGGCACAAAACACGCTGACAAACACCCCCAGATCTGCATCCCCATGGAAACGCTGACACATACTGACTGATGGATGTCTCCATGGATACCTGTCACTGTGGAGACAGACACCATTTCTCCCTCAGTGCAGTGCCATCAGAATCAAAGTGAGTGAGTAAAGCAGCAGGGAGGGAGTTGTGGGGAGATGGACATGAACAGAGGAAAGCAGAAGAAAAGCTGTGTTTATCTGACAGCCAATGCTGCAGTGTTTCTTTGGAGGTCTCCTCCCTCATGTGAACTATATACCTCCTTTCTAATTCAACTCTCTTTTCAGCTCTCCTTGGCCATCACTTCAGGGGTGTGGCTACGTATGAGCTGATTTACCACCCGATAGAAAATCAATTAAATTACAGGTTTAGCTTTAGCTTGGACATTTTCCCCAATTGATTATTGGCTATTCAAGTGCCAACAGTCAGCGCCGCATAATGTCAGCTCAGTCCAAGCATTTCAATTCTGTCCATGTGGTTGTTTTAAAACCTACTAACCATAGTTTAGGTTTTTCTTCAACAAAGATAAGTATGCAAATTAATATAGAAAAACTAGATTTAAACCTAAGACTCCCCACATTCAAAGTAAAAACCTTATCTAGGACTCAACCATATGGATTATTTTCTGCTTGTCCAGTCGGGGCAGTAGGTTTTAAAGATTTTTTACAATTTTAACTTCCAATGCCAACATTTTCACCTGCAACTCAATGTAAGAATCATCTATTAATTTTTTTAACAATGCAGTTTTATATTTGGTGGAATTTATATTTTTTTCATTAAATGTTCAGTCTACAAAAAACATTAAGCTTTAGTTAAAATTAAAATGATTTCATTTATTTAAATAAATCATTAAATTAATGTTTCTTTAAAAAAAACTTATTTCTTTAATAAAAGGAAAATTTGTAACAAGCTCAAAGTTCACACATATGCTGGGAAACAATGACATATGCAATTCATACCCAAGCTTTCAAAATTGTCACATACCTTTTTTGCAATTTTAGCCAAAAGCTCATTTATGTTAGCCATTTAGTTAACATTGTCTATGTGACAAATCAACAGAATTTGCAACAATATTATAAAAGACCAAAGGTATTTCCAGTTATAAAATGTCTGTTCAACATCAATGAATGTAAGATTTCCAGTGGCAAAGCAACACTGGTCCAAAACTCTCTTACACTGGTCTTAGACCTTCAGGCCATCCTTACTGTTGAGTCCTGTTACCTCTTGACCAACAAATTGACAGCTGAGTGTTTGAGTAAATTTGGATTGCAACAGTAGTGTTTGCCAATTTGGTAATGGTAAAATATTTTTTTTAATGGCAAACTTGAATTTTATTTCCTCTTATATTAACTTTAGTTGCCCACACCAATTCTCCATCCTGGGAAGTCATCTTAGTAACACCACAACATCACTCTTTCCTTCTCTGCTCTCCAGACCCTTCCAAAACTCCCTATAGCCCCTGGCAGCCTTCTCTTCAAAGTTCTCCCTCCATCGTTCTCTCCCACACTGGGTGAAATGGAAGCACGCTCTGAGAGCCTGGGGTTGCTATAGTAACAGGCTCACCATCTTGCATGTCAACATCACATGAACTCCTGATGACCATAGCCCAACTGCAAGGCTATGAGGCTGGGACGGATCCATCACTCTGCTCTAGGGATTCAGAACCCCACCTGGGACTCCCTGTCTCTCTCTCAGCGCTGCCACTGCTGCTATATAAGGCTTTATCTACACAGGGAGAGATGACAAGGTCGACCAAATAATTAACAAATGGGTTACTTAATAAAATAAATAAATCTACATGCCTGAGTCAACTCTCTGTGGACTTCCAACACCCACAGCAGGGCTCAATAATAAGCTTCTTTTTTTTTTTTGGCCTGGGCTGTTGGAGTTAGATTTTTACTTGCCCTGCCAACATTTATACTGGCACCCCACAATTAAATAAATAGCTATTTTTAGCCACATATTTTAATATGCACAATAATATAGCCTTTATATAAGAATACACATTTTAAGATTTTTGTAAAAAAAAAAAAAAAAAAAAAAAAGGTTATGACAGCATTATGACATAAAATGAATGTATTTGTAAATACTTCAAGTAAAACTGAAATAAAAAGTTTCATAATTAAAAATTATGAAAAATTTGAATTCCAAAAATATACAACACAAAAAAATTATTACAAATCTGAATATTATTTATGTAATAAATATAAAAATAAATAATACTATAATACTATAACACTATACTATAATACTAACTAATTAGGCCTGAATGTCTAAATAGCTGAAAAATACATATAAATTTGCCCCGTTGGTTAATTCAGATTTTTACTTTCACCCCTACAATTAAACAAATAGCCATTTTAGTCACATATTTTAATATGAATCTAAATATGTTTATATTTATCATTAAACATCTTTTATTTTATTACATTTTTGTAACCAAACAGCAAATAAATATATTCCTTTCTCATGGCAGATATAAATTAATAATGATAAAAAATACACACACACACACACACACACACACACACATTTATATATATAATAAAAAAATAACGTTGAATATAAAGAAAAAAAAAGAAAAACAATATCTATTTTCGAATGATTCTTTCCAGATCATCACTTGCTAAATTATTTCATATTTTAATTAACAGAATTCACACCAACAATGTTTAAAACATCTCAGAAATCCAAATGTTTAAATTTACAAGGCATAGAAACACATGTACAAGCTCAACAAATGTAATGTGCAGTGACAGCCCGACACTGGCCCGATAGGGAAACTGACAGTCCCGCCAACTGGCTCAAAACTCTCTTACACTTGCCCCGGGCCATTAGGCCATCCTTATTTGTAGAGGCCTGCACAGGATCACTGAGAATCCCGAGAGAGCGAGAAAGAGAAGTATATGTGTGTGTGAAGAAATAAAGTCCAGCACATTCGTATGATGGCACTCTGCACAATCACTCTAAACATGGAGCCAAGGCTCGGATTTATCACAGAAACAGCACGGACACTTCTAGCTTGTGCTACCTTGCTCTGCCCTTCTGCATCCTTCTTCTTTTGACCTTCATTCTCTCTTTCGCTTTTCACAGCACTCTCAAATGCAAACAGGGGAACTCAAATTTTCAACTCCACCTCTTTAGTTTCAGAAACCCCCTCACTCACTCTTAAATCAGAATAAATGTAAATCAGCAAAAGTGTAGATTATTAATTCCCCTTTCTTTAATGTACCTATGTATAGTGTACTTCTATGTCACAGTAAATATTGTTAGGAACATAGAACCAGTTTTTATTATGTTAACAATTAGTCAACATCTGCATTGTTAGGCTGATGCAGACAGAAGTGTTTCCAACTAAAAGTCAATGTGACTAATTCCAAGTGAAACAGGATACTAAACAAGCAGAAATTAAGGATTCAACGTGATTTAATCCATCAGGAATTGACTAGATTGTGAAAAGTGGATGTTCCATCAGTGTTATTATTGTTAACAATATATATATATATATATATATATATATATATATATATATATATATATATATATATATAATTCTTTTTCCTTAAGTATAAAAGTTGAAGTAAATAACATTGTTAAAACTAAAATAAAAATGAAAAAATATATATATATTACAAATCTAAATGAGATTTACTAAAAAAAACTTATATAGAAGTAAATTCTAAATATCCATAAATACAAAAATATTATTTAGTAGTAATAGTAATATGGAGCCAAAACTGAATGTGATGCCTATATAGCTAAATGACATTGTTCAAACAGGAAAGTCATGTTAGATCAAGTCCATGTTACTAAAGTTTGACTAAAGATCACAAATACACACATTGTTTTTCTTTAAAAAAAAAAGAACTTGAACAATAAAATGAGAAGCAAACAAATAAAGTAAACAAGTTCTGAGTTTGACTTAAATGTGATGAGAGTACAACAATTAATAATACAAAGAGATGCCTTTGATTGCAATAAACTTGCTGGTTGCGCATAACAAATAGGGCTGCACGATAAATCTGACAAGCTATGCAATATCGCGTTCATAATCGAAGGCGATTCATCTGCAATAATTAACTTTATATTGCGTAGCTTGTCAGTGATCTGAAAGAATGTGATGGAGATTTACTACTAATCACAGAACCAGCTTTACTGACATGGCATGCGATTTATCATGCAGCCCTAATAACAAACATACAACAAATTATATGTGTATTTATGACTCTTCACTACTTTTTTACGAATTAACCAAAAAGACTTAAAACAAAACAAAACAAAACATCTCAAACTCATTATTTATCGCTTTGAATCTGTCTAATGACGCATGCATTGACTGAATAAGTCAGAGCATTCTTCCTCAAGTGCATCATAAATTGAGAATTATAAATTGAATCTTTAAGGAACCAGACCATTACATTCCCAGATTTAACTTTAAAAAACGTGCATAATTCAAGGTCTTTCCTTTGCATTAGACTCTTCCTTTGTGACTACTTCCTCTCACCCAAGACAACAGCATTAAGACAGTCCACAAATGCACACAAACGTACCTTGTGGAGACCACCACTTCACAGTTAATAAACTCTCCCCCAGGGACGAAAAGCAGCACAGATGAGGCTCTGAATCCAGGACTTCTAATCAGACATCATCATCATTGTGATATACTGTTTGCCGGCTGACCTGATTTTGTAAAACACAGTCAACACACTCATTCTCGCACAGGAAAGAAAGCACACTTAAATGTGCACATTTACAACAGGAAAATCCCCTTAGTCTGAGTCTGCACTGCTGCGCCGAGCCCTCCTCCTGCCCTGGCTCACTTATTCCTTCGGTGACCCGAATCAAACTCCTTCCAGATAGTGTGGCTCAATGCAACGGCACCGTCATAGTGCTTGCGTTGCGAGGTCACTGAAGCCTGAATGCTCTCATTACCAAACTGCCTCTCCAAACACATGAGCTAACCAAAGCCTGACCACTTCCATTACCCCAAGTCAGCTTTACTCACACATGATTGAGCCATTGTCTGACCACCCTTACAAGTCAGGCTCTGTCTGTTTACCATGAAGTAAGCAGTTCCTGACAGTCTCCATTAGGGAATATCAATGTGACAATCCATTATCTATATAACATCATATTACAGCTGCCTCTTGTCACCTTGAAATCAATGACTTATGAACAGATGGCTGAATCTTAGGTTGACTTGCAGTTGACCCAGTGCTTTTGCCAATATATGTTAGGATCATGTCTAAAACCCTTCCAGATGTATGGTTCTTCGTGTTTTGAGTCAAACATGATGGACTAAACATAGATCCATCACTTGCAGTTAGAATTAGTCACAGATGGATAAACCTCAGCATGGCTGCAGTCACTACAAACACATTACGCAGAGTTCATGTTCTGAAAGCATCTCGGCTGGCGAGCTTTCTTCAAATAGCCTCACAGAGGCCAGCATCTGTCATGACTCAACTTATTTATGGAGCGAAAACCCAAAAATACACCACGTGTGACCTTAAAATACCTCCATGTATTCTTTCTGTCTGAACAAAACCAATCAAAATGTTCATTTTGTTCACCTGCGAAAAACAATAACACCAGTAGCACTAAACACACTTGCATGAACCAAGTCGTGACAATCTGCTAATGTACACATAATCTAAACAAAGATAGTAGGGCTGGATGATTAATCGAAAAGTAATCGAAACCGAAATTCAGAACCTCTAACCGACTTAATTTTTCCATGTCGGTTATTTCGGTTTTTTGATCCTGTTAATACTTCCCCCTTAAAAGCATACTACCGCGTGTGTAGCCACATGATTCTGCCAGTCAGTGGCATAAAAGCAAAACACGGAGGTGAACGCCGGTTCAACACATAGTGATGGCACGCGAGCGGTGAGCCTTGCGTCTTCACTAAACTTTGTCAGTTGCATTTGTTTTGTGGTTTAGACATTCAAGCAATTAGATGGTCGGATGTGTATTATTATATCGAGCTACCATGTTCGCGCAGCTGCATTGTGGCACGAACACTCATATAAACAGTAGCTGTGAAGATCGCGCACACAGAGGAACGCAAAAACTATTTATCAGCGCTGTCCTGTGAGTTATTTGAATTTGAATTTATTTTTATTTGATCAGGGACAATGCACAAAAAAAAAACATTAGTCTAAAAAGAAGAGGTCATGTGCCAGGTTATAGCAAAAAAAGGCTAATTTCCACCCGCAGTCCCTGGACAGGTAGATGTTATAGGCCCTACGTACAAAAGTTCATAAAATATATACAGAATAATACATAAAATCATTACTTCACTCACATCATAAAAACACACTCCACTTCAGGAATCTATCACTCACTCACTCACTCACTCACTGAGAATTCACATCGTTCATATCACAGTCAATTCAGTGCGTACAGGTTTGCTTTAATAATAACCACTGTTTGGTCAGGCGTGTAAATGTACTATAGTTTGTGCATGAGATAATTTCGTTTGGAAGAATATTCCAAAGGTTCGCTGCTTTATAAAAGAATGATTGTTGACCATATGTGGTTCTACGTTTTGGAACGCTGTACTCTGTCTGTCGACCGTGTGGCTCTAGAAAGTCTCTCCGAATTTAATGTGACAAATTTTCTCAAAGGGGGAGCAGCGATGTTATGGATAATTTTAAATAAAGCAGAAATTTGATTATATTTAATAAGGTTTTCAAAACTCAAAATTTTATATTTACTTTGTACTTTACAGTGATGGTACTGGCGAGGCTTTTTATCATGGATTTTTATGGCCCTTTTATATAATGATTCAAGTAATTTTAACGATGTTTTACACGCCTGAGACCAACTAGACATGCAATACAGAAGATGTGGAACAATCATAGTGTTGAGGTATATATTTGAGGCTTCCGTAGTTAATGAATTTCTAATATGTTTATAGTTCATCAAATTAAATTTCAATTTATTACTAAGATTTTTTATGTGACTTTTAAAACCAAGGTTTGAATCAAGTATTAGACCTAAATATTTTGTTTCATTTACATTTTTAATTGTTTGTCCATTTACTTGAATTTCTTGAGTTACTTGAAATTTACGTTTATTTGAAAAAAACATTGAGACCGTTTTATCCACGTTAAAGGTCAGATAAGATGTATGTAACCATTCTGCAACTTTTTGCATCTCTTTTGATAATTTGTCAGCAACCTCCAGCTCATTTTCCCCAGAAGTGAAGATAACCGTATCATCAGTGTACATGATTATGTCAACGTCCTACACTGTAGGGAGGTCATTTATATAGATGCTAAAAAGCAAGGGTCCCAAAATAGACCCTTGCGGCACTCCCATCGAAGTGGCTCTGAACGCAGATTGGATGTTATTCACTTGTACACACTGATGTCGGTCGCTCAAATAAGATCTTATCCAATTTTGGGTGTGCTCAGAGAGACTGTATTGATTTAATTTACTGTAAAGTATCTGGTGATTGACAGTATCAAAAGCTTTACGCAGATCAAGGGAGACTGCTCCCACCACCCTTCCCCGATCCACATATGCCCTGATAGTTTCCAGGAAGTAACAACAGGCAGAGTCTGTTGAGTATTTCCGTCTGAAACCAAATTGCATTGTATTTAAAAGAGCTTGTGATTCAAAGTGGGTGGTAAGTTGCTCTGCCACCGTCTTTTCGAGCACTTTTGACACAGCTGGGAGGATACTTATTGGACGATAATTGTTCATGTCTTGTTTGTTCCCAGACTTAAATATTGGGGTGACAATCTCAGGTTTTAAGGCTGCTGGAAAAATACTCTCACTAATCGATTGATTGATCATTATTGTCAACGGATCAGAGAAGATGTCCTTATATTGTTTAAGAAAAGAAGTATCAAGTCCATAAATATCTTTAGCTTTGCTGTTGTTTAACACAGTAATAATTTTTTCAACTTTAGTTTTAGTTATTGAGCTAAGATTAAAATCAGATTTGTCACTGATTGTGAGAGGGGGGTGAGCAATGTGAAAATTCTGAGCCATTTTTTGGACATTAAAATTTGTTGCTATTGCAAAAGAGTCATCAATAATTTTCCCCTCTATATTGAGACAAATATTCTCACATTTTGACTTTTCTTTTCCAATCAGTTTATCAATAGTTTTCCATATTATTCTACTATTACCTTGTGCATTTCTAATGATTTCAAGAAAAAAACTGGCTTTGGCCTTTCTAAGCTCAGCTGTAACTTTATTTCTTTGACTTGTAAAGGTGAATCGATCCGTTGTTAGTCCTGATTTGAGAAATGGTTTTAGCACCATATCTCGCTTTTTCATCATATCCCCAATAATTTTGTTGAACCATGGCAAATTTCGTTTTGCATGTTGCTTTCTTTGATTCTTTTTGTATATTTGATTACTATGTCATTTACAGCCAACATAAGATCATGACAGCCCTGTTCACAAGATTTTTTTCTCCAGGATGTCTGCCCACTTTGTTTGTATTAAATCTTTTTCCACCAGTTGTAAATCTTTCTTTGGAATGAATGTGATATACATTTTACTATTCGTTTGATTTTCATTCTTGCACCTTGTTTTTATCAATTTTCTAGCTACTAGAGTTAAATTATGATCAGACATGTCTGTAATTAAATTATAAGTTTTAATTATTCTCTCGGGTTTATTTGTCAATATTAAATCTATTAAAGTTTGAGAGGATCTTGTTATACGAGTTGGTTTACTTAATAGTTGTGTCATTTGAAACGGTTTTGTTATTTCTTTAAGTTTGTTTCTACATGATTTCTCAAACCAATTTAAATTAAGGTCACCCAAAAGAATGACTTCTTTTCCATCACACTGTTTAAGTAAATTACCAAGAGAAATAAAGAAATCATTAGTAGCTTTAGGAGGTCGATAAATTGCTAATACACAGAAAGTCATTTGAGGAGATAAAGTAATAGTAGTCCCCACACACTCCAAGTTACAGTCACTGATATCCAGTTGTTTACTTTGGATGTGATCTCTTACATAAATCAGCACACCGCCGCCTTTACCCTTGTTTCTGTCGCGTCTATACAAGGTGTATCCTGACACTTTCACTATAGAAGAGGGAGTAGTAGGAGTTAACCAAGTTTCCGTTAAGCACAGATAATCCAGATTTGAATCCGTCAACAAATGTTGAATCTGCTCAGTCTTCGAAACGATGCCGCGGATGTTTAAGTGTCCTCCGAAAATACCCTTCGGCTTTGTTTTCGGGTTCCAAAGTACGCTCGCATGATTCACAGTCTGAAACAGTTTCATTTGCTGCTGTTTAAGTAAGGCGGCAGTATTTGCAGTTGCTGCTGGCTTTGCGTGGATCAGTGCTTTTAATATGTTCTCAAGAATGAATTTAGGAGCAGAGTTTGTCAGGGGGCTACCTCGTTTTCCCACGCTAGAGTCTTGGATATGGGTCAGCGGTGCCGGCGATTGCACCACATGAGTGGAAACAGCTGATTTTAGAATATTCACACGATCTTGATAATCCATAGGCCCGGGGTTTAGATGATTATCCCCACATAGAAGCAGAACCATGCAGAGAAAGACAGAATATCCTCGAGTCCGACTCGCTGCCGCTAGCGCAGCGCTCAAACATTTAAAACGTTTGAGCTGAGTCAGTAGGACAAACAACACACACAAAATTACCCAGAGATGCAATGAGTTCTCTGTTCCACCATGTTTGATGCGTGAGTTCCAAGATGCATAAATTCCCTTCACAAAAAAGTGATCTCGCGGTCTCCGAGTTTGTTTTAGGAAGGGTGCAGCAGCACCTGTCGAGCGACTGCCTTCCTCCGCCATTTTGGAAAAAATTTGAGACTATATTATTAGCTATTACTAAAGTAGCTTAGAATCTCAAAACTTATTATAGCATATTTTTTTACTTTTGAAGGAACTAGGCTATTTACAACCCACAGCTTCACAATAATATAAAGACAGTATGACTAATTCACACACGCAATCACTCGCACTGGTACGTTAGGAGCCGTTCACATATCGCGCCTAAAAACGCGTGGAAAACGCTAGGCGCGCCGCTTTCTCCTTCTTTCCAAAGCGCTCGGGCAGTTGCGCCCCTGAGGCGTCTGCCTTTGCTAAGCAACCATGACGTGCTCTCTCCATGAAAACGCAGAAATTTCAGCAAAGGAAAAATGGATTTGCAGCTCTAAAAATCCCTTGCAGTAGCTCTGCTACTAAATTCATTTCAAAATGACAATCCTATGGTCAGCTGTTCCTTCATCTTGGCTGAGATTTCAACGTTGTTACGGGAAAGAATGAAGCTGATTGGAAATAACGAACATTGGAAATAACGAACGCCTACATTGGAAATAACGAACTTGAGCGCGCAAAAGGCGCGATATGTGAACGGCCGCTTACTGTGCTAATTTATCTTTATCTGATCTATATTTATCTCTTACACCGAGTAATAATCTATAAGAAATGTTACGAACACAGATAAAATAACTGCTGATAGTGAGCTATGTTGTCAGATCACGCTTTCAAGAGGAAAAAATATCCCACCTTTAATAGTCGATCTCAACCGTTTGGCCGAGGCCAGTCTAAAAAGACACTCAGGACAGTTGACACAACACTGCTGCGTGTCGTCATGAAAGCGTATCATTTTCACGTGTTATTAAGCCTTGCCACTTGCCACTTGCCAATTTAACCATTCAAAAAACTTTAAAGCATTCAAACACAAGACGCGGGAAAAGCTGAACTGAGCAGCTGGTTACTCGCGCTGTGCTCGGTGCGCACGCGGAGAGAGAGCCGCGTCTCAGAGACAGTAACTGAACTGAGATCTCCTTCGCGGAATTGCTAATGCAACCTTTTCAAACCACAGACTGAACACAATTAATCATTGCTTGGTAATTGGCCAACAAAGTATTGACTGTTGTGTGAAGTTTTGTTTGATTGTAATCCATTACATATTTTTCTATTAAAGTTATCTGATATTATCAAGATGAATTTGTTCTGACAGTTTAACTCTGAGTTCTTGTCATATATAATTACCATTTTCTAAACTATAGCAAATAAACTGATAATGAGAGAAATGTTGAAGGTGTCTGAATAAATTTTGGTTTGACTGTATGTTTAATTTTTACAGTGCTATTTTACATTTAATTATTCGGTTTCTGTACCTGGACACTTACAAACTTGAAAAAACTTAAATACTGTGTAAATGGCACAAACAAATAAACAGAACGAACATACAAATTAAACACTTTCAAACAGGGCCCACTGGTACAACCTACACCGGGGCCCCGCTGACCCCAGCTACGGCCCTGCTTACAGTACAAACCTTGTCAGTGAACTATGAGGGCAAAAAAAAAAAAACAGAAACAAAATAATCGTTCATTAATCGTAATTGAGGTAAAATATTCAATTAATCGAGGTTTTGATTTTAGGACATAATCGTCCAGCCCTAAAAGATAGACTGCTTTATTAACACAAGGCTGCATATTTCACCTCAAATTAACACAGACTCATTAGCAGTCCCTCATGGGCAATTTACTCAACCTTGCAGTGGCCATTCGTGCCTATTGTCTGTCTTCACAAACACACGATCAAGATGCCCCCCCTCCCTCCCCTAACACATGACAGACCTCTCGCCCGAGTCCCTCCATCCCTAAAGTCTTTTACATCCACATGAGTGCACTTCCATCGCTCCAGTGGGTTTTCAGACCTCGCCACGGGAGACTCGAATGCCATGAATGATTCCTGCCGTTGGAGACATTTCCACTGTTTCCAAGTATGTTACTTCGGGGCTGGATTACGGCATTAATTTCATATTACTAACCACTGCCATTCCTTACTGACGATTACTCAATAATAAAAAAGGTCTGACAGTCTTCATTGTTCCCCTGAAGGACCAGCACACAGGCCTGGACTGGGGAACTCAATCAAACCAATCATGGCTAATTATTTGGTGGCCCTCTTCCTCCACACCCCCACTCAGTGGGGAGAGCGAAGGAGGCCAGAATCAGCACTATGGATGGGTCAGCATGGATCAATCCTCCTCATTTATCAGTTTTGAAAGCACACCATGTCACTTCATCCCTGCGACTGCACATGCCAAGGTGACATGCAATGATTTATACGAAGCCATCTCCATATCAACGGAGACGCCTTGGATTGCTAAATTAGGCAGTGGTCAATTCAGCAGTGCAGCCATCTCTTATGAAGACTGCAGATGGCCTTCTCACGATCCAGCCGAGAGAGGCGTGTCTTGAATGCCACTAAGAAGTTTAGTTTTGCATGACACCAGATCGTTCGAAAGTGGTTCAAGCAAAGAAGGCATCCAAGAAGGGTCATCCTTCTCCCTTACTTAAACAAGGGGATTTATATTTTATGTGTGGTGTATTAAAATAAGACAGAAGTGTCTCACACTTGCCATGATGGTGTAACTGTTATCCCTAGACATCACTTCAGACTTATTCATTACACTTTTATAACATTGCTCAATGTCAAAATTCAGCCAGTTACACATTGCAAGATGCATTAGCTAAACGTCCTGCTCTCGCATAGTGTTATACAGCCTTGAATACAGACTGCAAGTACAGCCAGTGCACTGTATAGAGGTGTCTGTGCAGTTATCTTTAGGGGAAATCGTCCGGCAATGTAATGGCTTAAAGATTATGGGAGATAAAACTAAAATTCGACACAGGCTCTGATTTTTGGCTTCAAACAAAGGTCTGTGGAAGCACTTAGCCCTCAGACTATGCCTGCTTTTGATAAACCTGCTCTGGACTGAGATGGAGTCCTACAATCAACAATATCGTATTGCAAAATTTCTCTGCATGTCATCAGCCAGAATTGAGCTCCAGATCCCATGGCACAAAAGCACCAAAGACTAGTTGATAGCTAACATCATCCAACACACTACAAATACCTCCCACGCCCCTTCTGAGTTAGAGAAACAGACTTTTATTGTTGTGCAGAGGATATTCCGGAAAAGAAAAAGACTTTGGATGATGTGACACCTGGCATGTGCAAAAAGAAGCCTATGAGGCAATTTAGCCCAGTGGAGTGTGTGTGTGTGTGTGTGTGTGTGCACGCATGTGTGATCATTTCTGTGAGTCATCTAAATTTCTTGCTAAGAGACAGGTGTGCAGGTGTGTTGAACCATGTCCCATGTGCGCGTGTGTGTTTTTGCTTATTGTTGTCATTGTCTATGAGTAAACAAGACAGATTTATGACTCTAATAATTAAAGAGCATTTGGTTTGGTTGGAGTACCGGTTTAATTAATGCATTACTGTACACATACATCATTGATTTCTCCTAATGGAAACTGGGGTGAACAAGGGTGAAGTGAAATAAATAAATAAAATTTACAAATTGAATACATAAAGTTGACTCCCTGTCAATCCAGATCCTATAGGATGAGGTTGAATGCTTTATTAAAGGAATATTCCAGGCCCAATACACGTTAAATTCAGCTGACAGCATTTATAGGATATTGTTAATTACCACAAATTATTTTAATTTTTTTTTTTTTTTTGAAAAGCAAAAATCAAAAAGTTATGGTGAGGCACCAGAGAAGCATCCTGAAAGCCATACCGTGCAAAGTTACTGGATCATGTAACACTATGCAACAGCACCTTGCTCTCCACATGCACATAATCTAATCCCACTAAGGCAGCGGTTTCTGTTCTGTAGCTGTGTTTTGCTTTTCCTTGATGTCAACCGACTTTCATTGGCTTTGTTTTTTGTGTGCCTGTAAACCACCTTTTAATCATTACCTAATTATTTAGATCTAGATTTGCCGCAGGCTCTGAGAAGCAACTTGCTGAGTTGCATCCCTGAAGGGTCTGTTTGGAGCAGAAGGGTTGAGGGTGCAATGCTCTCTGTGAACTGCTCCCTTAAAGCATGTCTGTGAAAAGCCTTCCTCTCTGACGGCAGATATCTGTCACCTTTTGACCCACAGAAGCCCCTTCATACATTTAAAAAAGGCACATGAAACACAAAAGTAAGGTGAGGCATCAAAGGACGACTAGCGCAGCAAACATAAAAGGTATGATTTTAAAGGGCCTTTTAGCAAGAGAAGCTTGAAGCTGATGCAAAAAAAAATAAAACATTAGGCTAGATTTCATTTTTCAGTTATAACTTTACATGCAATATATTGCACAGTCACAGAGAGGAATGAAGCGTGGACAAAGGACTTTAATTGATTATTCATAAAACTTCATGTCACCTTTATATTTAACACCTGTGTGTTAAGAGAACCCATTGGAAAATCCACAGCAGGTAATTGTCTCACTTCAAACCATTCAAAAGGCATTAGAGAGTTATTAAGGTGGGTTAATTCCAACATGGTGGATGGTTTTTATGAATACGGCCCTGGGTGACTCCAGAGTTTAAAGGGATAGTTCACGCAAAAATGAAAACGCTGTCATCATTACTTTGCCCTCATGTTGCTTCTAACCTGTATGACTTTCTTTCTCCCACGAACCACAAAACGAGATGTTAGTCAGAATGACAGCCTCAGTAACTGTTCACTGCTTTTTTTTTTTTTTTTTTTTTTTACATATGAAGTAAATGGTGACTGAAGTTGCCGTTTCTGCCTAACACAAACTGTTCCACCTCTGAGGAGCTCCAAGAACTGAAAAATGTAAATGCTCTAGTCTACTCACCAAGCTGAAAGAAAACGGTTTACAAACATACATGTCATGATTGTGTTATGCAGCCATTTTGGCCCAGTGATACCTGGCTTGCAATGTGAAATGTCTCCCTCAAAGCTTGTGTTCAAATACATTTATTTATGTGATGTGTCATGGCTTACATTGCCAAGGGAACGTATTTGATAATGAAAGCACTTTTTTGCTCTCTTAGATATACACAGAGCCTGAGCTCTCTGTAAAAAGCCTAATCCTTCTCTTCCAATATGACAGCATGACTCAAACTCTGGATCATCTGATCACCCACTTTTTACACCATAAACTTCCAACTTAAGCTACAATCCTTTTACTTCTGAAATGACATAATATCATCAGGAGCATTTACTATTATACCGAACAAAACACATGAGAAACCTGTGTGTAGAATCGCACCTTGTTCCTTCAGCAACAGATGCCCAAGTCATCACCACTCATGTCACACACACACACACACACACACACACACACACACAATCAGAGCGCATAGCACATGCCTGTGGGTTAACTTTCTCCCAGCTGAAGAACCGCGACAACACATCAACATTTAAACCATTAGTTTCATGTCACATATAGCAACAGTGGCTCTTCATTCACTGCGCTTAATCTGTTTGTTTCTTGTGCGCGAGCGGTGGAGCTCGCGCGCGGCTTTAGCGATTTATCACAGGCCACACAGCGCCTTCGTATTTATACCCATAAATTTGGACAAAGCGTCTTCCAAAGTGAAACCGCTCAATCGTTTTCAAAAATACAACTGCTATCCAAAGTTTAAAGGCAACAGATTTAGTGGTTGCCACAGTGGTTACTGGTAAAACAAGAAACAGCGTGACAAGTAAACTAAAGAAATTGCGCATTGGTGAGCATCCTCGGTTCAAGACGCTGACAAATACGCACCGAGAGGCCGATATTTACGTGTTACGTAGAAAAGTCTAAGATTATTGCACACATAACCAGCACTGATTAAAACAGCGTACGTTACGTTTTCAGACTAGTTTTATTCGCCAGTGGGTTTAAAACGAATAACCCCTCATTCCGCGTTTTCATCAGCAGTCCTATATCCTAAAGTAATCCATCCATAATGTATGACTCTAGGTCACTCCATATCGGTGAAAGGTGTCTCGACAGCACAAATTCATTAGTTTACATCGACGCCCGGACACACGCGGGCGCGCACCCGCGCTCAACTGGACACATAAACACTGTCACATCAATTCCTTTGTACTCATATCCATCATAAAACAATGGTTTGCGTAATTACAATTGTTAACACAAATGGAAAATAAGAGAAAATACAAAATTAGCCTTATTCAACGCGCAGCTGTTTACGAAGGCCATTCATGCACAAATTTCCAAGACTAACGATCATACGTACAAAATGTTTTACAAGTAGCTAGTATACTGTATGTATCCAGCCTTACCTCGTCTATTGTTCCTTTGTTTTGTTTTGTATCTAAATATATCCTTCAGAAGGTCTGGTGCGGAGTCGATGTCTCCTCTCGCCTGTCTTTCTCCGTCTCCCTAGTTCTCCCTCTCTCTCTCTCTCTCTTTCTGTTCCACCCTCCCTCTCTCTCTCTCTCTCTCTCTCAAATTGAATCACCCTTTCGCAGAACTGGAAGCACAGCACTGTCTGCCTGTGAGTAGTGGTGGGTCAGAAGGAAAAATACACGCAGGAAGACATTACAGCCAACTTGACCAGAGTAGCCTACAACATGTAGTGTGGTTAAAAGCCCATGGGATTAAATAATTATTATTAGCCTGAATCGAATGGCACAACAGAGACGGTAAAATAACACTTAAATCGCAAAAACCGACCACTCTTATACTCAAGTACTTAAGTGTACTCGTTAGTCAGTCAAACCGAAATGCGGAACCGTTAACCGAAGACTTTAGAACCTGCATACGATTCTTAATGTGCTGTAAAAGCAAGGTTGCTGCTTCTAGATCTTCAGACAAACCCAAACACGCCCTCTATTAATGCAGCAATTATGTTAATTAGAAGCAAAACAAGCTTGGCGTCAGTTGGGTGTTTGAAATTCTCGGTTATCTTTAGTAATGTAAAGCTTTAACTCTGGTCTTCCTGTTCATTCCGTTTTGGAACGTTTTACTGTGAAAGCTGTTGACAGTTGAGAAAACGCGAATCTTTTATGCATACAAATTACAAGAAAATACGCTCCATTTTCATGTGCCACCCTCTCAGCTTCCGGATTCCCATATATGGAGTTCCCGCTGTGAACGTGTAAAAATGACTGCGAGACAAGGCTGATAGCTCATCAAAAAGCCTTCTGATTGGTTAAACAAGCAGAGAGGACCAATTAAATATTTAGAACCATGATTTGAAATTATCACTTGTGAGCAGAGGTAATGGGAAACTTAAAACAGACTGGAACTAAAAAGCGCCTTGAGTGGGATGAAAAAGATGGCTATTATATTTTAAAGTTACTGGCCATTCATAACTTCTACACACCAGTTTTGAGGCTGTCTACACTGGGCATGACAAAGCTACCATTGTAAATCATTTTGTGTCAGAACTAGGGGTGTGCGATATTGACAAAAAATCTCAATATTTTCAGAAATTTTATTTATAAAGATATAAGACAATATTTTGCTGAGTGTGTCATTGTGCTGATATCTTAAGAACTACCATGGAAAGCTGACTCTTAAAGTTTTTGATTCAGTAGCCTATATTTCATATTCTGTGTGGTCAGTCCACAGCAGTGATAGAATTTCATCTTTTCCAATAATTTTAAATAGATTTTTACCTTTTTTGTGTGTGTGCATTTGTACCTTTATAAAGCCATTTTTGTAAAAGTGTCCATTATCTTTTGAGTCTAATTCTTACATTTAATCATTCAATTATAATAATAATACATATGATAATACATCAATGAGTAAACATAGGGGTGTACAATATGACGAATTTTGATCATGGATGATAAGAATGTATCCAAGATCTCCTTTCGAAGAAATATCATAATATCATGCTACAGCACACATTCTATCAGCTGCAGTTCTGACGCCTCAATCATATACTGTACAACACCACAAGCATTCACAGCAGTGTTAACTCGAGCGACAGTTACTTTCTCATTATTTGCATGTGCTTTTAAATGTCATTCACACGCTGGTCTGTCCTCTGCTTTTTCTGAGTGCCGCATACACCCGAAGCACGTGCGTTAAAGCCTGTCAGACTGCACCTGATTACTAAACTAAGTTATCTTTTGCGCTAATACTGTCAGAACGGTTTAAATATAGACTCAAGTTGGTTATTTCTAAATTGAAATTAAACGGAGACAAAAAGGTATACGTTCCTGTATATTAGATGCGTGCAGGTCTTAAAGGGACAGTAGGCCTATTAAACATGCAGCCTACTGTCATTACTGTCAAGTGATTAACCCACCCTAAAATTTTATTTCTGTTATTATTTACTCACTGTCACGTTGTCCCAAACCTATATTAATTACCTTCTTGTGCTAAACACAAAAGAAGATATTTTGAAGAATGTGGGTTACCGAACAGTTGCTGGTCCACACTGAATTTGATAGTAGCAAAAATACAAGTCACTGTGGACGAGCAACTGTTTGGCTTTCCACGTTCCTCAAAATAGCATTTATGTTCAGAAGAAGAAAGAAACTCATTCAGGTTTAAAACCAATTTTGAGTAAATGGTGGTATAAAAATAAAACACTATGACAGAATTGACAGACAGCTGACAGAATTTTTATTTTTGGGTGAACTATTTAACGTTAATAAAACAAAACAAAAACGAGAAAAATCACTCACTGCTCTTGACTGAAGAAATTTAATACAGTTGCTTTTTATAGGAATTAGTTTATAGTGTTTTATTTTTATATTTGTTCATTCAATTTCTTGAATGCTCCTGCCAAATACACCTATTGTACCTGAAAATAAAGCACTGTTTATTTATTTGTATATTATGTGTAGTTGTAATTTGTATCTTTGTCATTCTTTTATCTTTGTTATTAAAAAAGTAAGAACAAAGATTTTTATCTTCGCCCTCTTTGGCCCAAATATCTGCGATACTTTTTTTTTTTTTTTGTTAACTTTTGTTGTCTTTAACATAGGGAAATTAGTTCGGCTGTAATGCTCAGACAACTTGCAAAATAGTAAAACCAACATGACAAAGAATTGTGATAAAATCGTGGAACTTGATATAAAAAAAAAAAAAAAATTGATATATTTTTTCCATATCGCCCACCCATAAGTAAACATAACCTTTGAAAAGTAATCCGCCAGCTGATTTTTGTTCATTTCAAACCCTGGCTGCATTTATTATTATTATTATTATACACAGAGATGGTATTCCTAAGAAAGCTGTTTTCGCCCAAACCCAATCAGAAAGTGATTTTGAAGAGATTTTAGTACTCAAGTTCCCCTGCAACCCAGTTGGACTACTTTTGACTATGAATGGGCTAGTTTGAACTATGAAACCTGTTTCTGTTTCTCTACTCCACTCACAACTCTCCAGTATGTGTGTTGCTTGATATTGATACTTTGGCCTCCTTTAAAACTATTTTCGTCGGTCTCGCCAAATTTAGTTTGGAATGTAAGCTAGGCTACTGAATATTAACTTACTGTTAATTGAACTATTTGTTGCACAAACAATTTTAAAAGTGTTGTTGTGCTCAACCCTGCTGCCGAATCACTCGCTTATGTGAATAAGCCAAAGTCATGATGAGAGACATAACTATAGTATGTGCGCAAGTCGGACCGTGTTTCACGCGCGTCACATCAGAATTACTCGCAAGACATGTCAATCAGTCGATGCATTCTTTGGTAGAGACAGACATCTGTCCTTTTATCGACATGAGACAGGCCTGGTAATGCGTTAGAAATCCCTGCTCAGCTTCACACTTTGTCTATTTGTGTAGGAGTGATATTTGTGTCTATGCGTGAGGTATCCTACAGAACGCACGTGCGAGGCCACAGCACGCGCGCGCTCCGCTTAGGATGTTACGTTGGCATAGCAACGTAAGTCACATACAGTACCCGAATCCGCGAGCGCCCAGCATCTGGCTTTAAATACTTCCACTGCGCACATTTTTTTTTACCGATTTACAGCGAGGTTGCGCATTAAATCGCGATAAATAATTGTGAAGGATACCGCTCGATACACGGGGGCGTGACAACATGAGTTGGTGCTTGGAGAAACTGCGGGGTTGCCTAAATGAGGTGTGAGAGGAGGAGGGAGAGGTCAGTGGAGGAGCGACGGAAAGAGAGAGAGAGAGAGAGAGAGAGAGAGGGATGAGGGATATCAGATGGCTGATTAGCACTGAATTGATAGCATTCTAAATTCAGACACGAGGAATCAGTCACTGCCTCACTCTCTATCCACTTTTAACTCTTCACATCCGACTCTGCCGATACTCGCAGTAAACCTCCGAGAGATGAGACTGCGGCTGACGTTACCTCCCTTTAACCCCTGAATATGGAACAATGCTGCTGTGTCTTTAAGCCTAAAATGATATTCACATTCGGCTATACGGTTTCCTCGGAGGGGCTCGTTCGGTCCAGTGGCCAATCCCTGCACCCTCGGAATCAGCGTGCCCCCGAACGAACCCCCTTCACCTCACTTCCCCCCGCCCCCTCCGTCGCTCTCTGCGGCGCACTCACTCCACTGACATCACTATACCTGAGCTGCCTGGCTCTCTCTGAATACCCCCGCCCCTTCCCTTCCTGCCTTTTGCCCCTGAACTCTATGCAGTAGTAGAGGAGGCATTGTTCACAGCCCACAGCTCAACCCTGGAATTCTACACCAGTAGACTCTCTCTCTCTCTCTCGTCCAGCTTCAGCATCCTGCTCCTTCTTCCTCTCCCTCCCTCTCTCTCTCTATTAAATTTCCAGTCACACAACAGTGCAGTGGATATCCCTCCCTCCCTCCGGTTTTCTTTCTCTCTCCCTCCCTCTCTCTCCTCTTTCCAATCTCCTCCTCTCTCCCACAGATACCCTCCTATGTTGAAATCTTCCTGGATCTCTGTATGTCTCCCTGTTGACTGCTCTGTCTCCAAGTCAAAGCCCTCAATCTCCATTGATTAAGACTGCAAGCTGTCCCCCTCCTCGTTTACAATCGCCTCATCTCTTCCGCTTTCACTCCAATTAAAACAAAACCTTTCACTAGTTTAGACCACCCCCCCACACACTCACTCACACTTATCCGGCATGGCAGTTGTGTACATTTCAATGTGCAGTGTGTATACTTTTTGACCATGTGGACTGTGTTTTCTTGGTAATTTTCCTTCTTTTGGTCTCCCTCGCGGGGCAGCTGAGATGTGACTGATTATGTGGACACCACAGGTCATTAAATGAACAGTGATGCGGCCCGACTGGAGGATTAATGCAGTTCATATGATGAAGATAGAGTGGGCGTGCTGAACACTATAGGCCCTGTGTGTGTGATCATGCCCTTGGACCTTCACAGGGAGCTGCAGGAAAGTACAGGGCCCTTTGAGCACTGCTATGCTTTACTAGCTTTAGTGAACACGACACATTTCACGCCACGCTTCGGAATTAATGCTCGCCGCTGTGTCCTCACCCACAGAGTGAAATACTCCCAAACAACATGTGTGGGATAACACGGTGCTCTCGGGTGTTTGTGCTCAATTTTGCTGTGCCTGCTGACTGTTTTTGTCATGCGAGTCAATGACGTGATGCCCTGATAAAATTTATTCAAAACTGCATTCAACTTACAATTCACACATGTGATTTGAACACACATCTAAAGTTATTACAATTTATGGTGTGAATCCACAAAAACATGATTTATTGTATTTGAAAAAAAAAATTGTATTCAACGTTAGGAAAACACAACGAGTTCTTTAAAATGGACCTCTCCTTGAAAATACAAATTAAAATAAAATAGCAATACTTTATTGTACATGAAGGACTTTTTTTAAAACTAGATTTTGAAAAGATTCTTCCTTCTCTTTATTGTGAACTTGTAAAATGCAAAGTCAAATGTTTCCTACTCTCCAGAAGCCACTCTTGTGTTCTGGTGTGTGAGCATGTCAATGTAAAATCTGTGCCTCTGGGTTTTGTAACTTTTTTTTTGTGTGCCTGCACAGGTCCACCAGACATGTGGAAAGTGCTGCTTCCTCTATGCTGCATTAAACCATATCAGCAGATTTAGCCACATCAAAATTTGCTGTTTTCAAGGGCATGCCAGAATATATCTAATGCAGTAATTCATGCTCGTGTCATGTTCTTGTCAAACCCTGTATTGTCCTCTCCAAATGATGGAAGGGTGGGGCTATGGTTCATTGCACGCCTTTTTGAAAGGTAGAAATACAAAGCCATAATATGCAACATGATGTGTGTTGTAACCATGTGTGACACTCCTCCAAGGGCCATCTTGTGGTTACTTACAATTGCACTGAAGTTTAACTTAGCGCAAAGCACACTTTCACTATTAACTGCATAATGTTAGTGCAATGTTAGCACTTTGCTTGGATGCATGTTTCCTGTGACAGCAAATATTTTCAGAATGAAACCTTAGCATTGCAGGAGTGATTTAAATCTAAAGCTGGACATACATGATTAATTTTTGTCTTTTGTTGTGATCTCGATACATTTTGTTTTTAACTTTTTTCAAACTCGCGATTTAAAAATAGTTTTCTCTTGGTCCAGCAATATCAAAAGCCATTTCTAAACACAATATACAGTATATGCACTCAGAATGTCCAAAATCATAAGAAAACCATTGTGTACAGTCTCTTTGGTATATAAAATATTCATTTAAAATATTTTCAGCTGTGGAAAACAGCTTATTTTACTATAGTCCTGTCCCAGAATACCAGTACATTGTGTTACTCTATACTCATGATTTTTATAAAGATCAAATGGAGTAGTGAGATTAAAAAGTAGGTGGACCAAACCAACGAAAACATGGTGATGTGAGCACCATGAAGCACCACTGCAGTGAACCTGTTTTGATAAGCTCTTGTGTTTCTACACACTGTCTCTCAATGGCCAGTGCTATTGGTTAATATATCTCCTATCGGACCTCTCACTTGCACCTCCTCTTCTTAGCTGCATGTCAGCTGCTGTACTGCGTCAAGTCAGGACTGGCAGAAGGCATAGTCTTGCTGTTAATAGAAGTGCATTACATCTTTCTTTGTCCTTTTTTCTCCTCCTCACATGGTGCGACCCATTCAGAGAGAGGGCAACTATTGCTCCAGCACTCCTGTCCGATACGTGTCATACAAGAAACAGACCAGCTTCCCCACAGCGGTGCAATTAGACCCAGTAACCGTCTTCACTGTCAGAATACAAACCCCTCAAATGCTCCCCTTCTAAGCACAAAATAAGGCTTTTGAAAATCACAAGAAATGACTAAATACACCTACACGCTAAGCCTCCGTCAATGCACATCCATTAAGGCCACAGATGCAGAGGTCCAACAACCATGCCACTTTTTTCTGTCAGTGCTAAGTGAACATCTCTGGGAGCAAAACACTCAACTTCCGTTCTCCTGCCACTGAGTTTTATATTTAAAACAGAAGTCAGTCAAAGTGATCGCCCCCTAAAACAAACTCTCCGTGGCTCCGTGACCCACTTATTCCCTTGGCCACAGCTCAACGTCGATTGAGCAGACGCTGCAAAATTAAATGCAGCACTGGAACTACAACAATACTCGCTCTTTCAGATGAGTGAGCAGAATGGCCCAACTCTGCACGTTAGGCTTAATATACTGAAGCAGTCACCAGTCGATTTACTCACTGCGATGCTTCTTTATTTAGACCATAACGAGCCAGAAAATGTGCATCAACACACATCAAACTGTGATAAGTGCAAACAGTCTGCATATCCCAAAGAGTGCCATTTAAAATGAGCTGGCTTTAAATAGGAACAAGTACAGACTAGAAAGTATGAAAGTAAAAAAAACAAGAAATAAAAGCAAGGGCACTCAGCCCACAGTTGTTCAGCTGTTGACGTGACCTGGATGGCAGCGAAAGGGTTGAGCAGCCGTCACTGCAAGACAGAAGAGCCTCTATCTTTGAGTGTATGCGGCTTGTGTGAGAGGAAGGGATGGAGAAAGCTTAGAATCAGATCCCAGTGTCAGTGTATCTTAGCAACCGTCTCAGTCTCCCAGGTGACAGGGACTAACATCACTTCCTGTCTGTGTGAGAACGTGTGTCTGTATACTAAAAGGTCTGCATGCGAAAAAGCATACAAAAACGTGCATGCTAGTCAAAGCGGTTGACTGCTCACTGACCGGAGGCTGTTTAATTCTGCTGAATGTCAGTGGTTGGTAACGTGCATTGTGCAGCCATGTTCCCATTACTGGTGCATTGGCTTCAGAACATGCATTCCTAATGTGACGGATATGTAGTTATGTCTCACACAAATCACATGCCACTTCATAATTAATGTCTTTTGGTACTCTGGAAAAATAAGCATGATGGGACAGTCACGTTCGGTCATTAAAACGGTTTGTTTAGCACACAAGCTGGTTAATCAGAACAGACCAATGTCACATTATGCATATACGACCACACAGATCTAAGATATCTGTGTATATGTGTGGATTGTAGTCATACATTGTGTCTGTGTCCAGCCTGATTATGTGTTATGCCAGGGAAAGCGTGGCCAAGTGCTGCCATCTGGTAGAACTACTTGGCACAGAGGTCCACTGTATGGTTCCATGACATATTGGAGTGGTTAATTTTAACGCTGTGACACCATTTGGCAGAATCGAGCATTTTGCAACCTATCATTCAGTCTATTTAAGTCATTCGTCCACTGCTATCACACCACTACCAGGTTGACACACAAATAAATACATTGCCTTAAAGAGACAGTCCACCAAACACAAAGAGAGAAAATTCTATCATTATTCTCTATCTCATGTTGATCCAAATGGCTTTAATGTTTTTCTTTGAAACAAATAAAAGAAGATATTTTGAAGAATGCTGGTGACTAAATAGATTCATTGTATGGACAAAAATACAAAGGAAGTCAGTGTGAACAAACTGTTTGGTTATCAACATTAATCAAAGTAGTTTTGTTTTTGTGTTAACTTTGTGTTTAAAATCAAATGCATACAGGTTTGGAACGACATGAGGGTAAGCAAATGATGACTATATTTATGTAGGTGGATTATCACTTTAAGGAAGACCTCAAAGACAAAAAATGCTTGAGAAAATTAACTTTATTCATTTTCATAAAACAACATACTAGATTTCAAAAGACAAATTAAGAAAAAGTAAAACCGATAGAAAGTAAAACTTTCATAAAAATGTAATGGTAACCAGATTTAATTGATTAATCTTGAGGTGCGAGGAGGTGTAGAGTGTTGTCCTGTCTATATGAACAATCAAGTTACTGCTAACATAATTTGGTGATAGGTTTGTGTGTAAATGCATCAACTAATACGCAAGTATGAAAATAAATTCCTGATCTCACTCTAAACACCTCTAATCTTCCCCTACGCACCTGCTTCTAACAAAAAGTAAAAAGCTAAGATGACTCTCATATTTTGTAATGAAACCTCTGAAGCAAAGAATGATGGGTAAAGCAGTCCTTAGATAAGGTCCATAAGAATTTCATCCTCCATAACGCTTGACACCTGAGGCATCCCAGGATTCTGTGCGACTGGACCCCGTGGACCATTAGGGATCATCAGCGGACCTGTGGGAATATAAAACTTATAGCATAAAAGGTATCTAAGAGGTTTAAAAAAAAGATTAAACCTGAATAGCAGTACAAGCCACAGCAAATAAATGAAATCTCTTACACAATTAACGAGGTCACAGATGTGATAAAAATAAATTGTGCTAATGATACTGTACTGGAAATTAAGCGCTACCTTGGTGAGGCTGCCTCCACTGAGGCTGCATCTGAGCGCCCCCTCCTGGTGCAGAATGGACCATCTGCTGGATGGGATGCATTCCCTGCATGCCCTGCATCCCACCCTGCTTTAGAGAGAGATTACGGAATACAAGAGCAAGCCGAACTGTGAATGGCACTTTTCATTCCATTGACTTCCATTTTTACAGTACGAATGCAAAAGCGGGAGACAGGAAATGCAAGCTCAAGCGAATTTCGCTGCTCTTTAAAGCTCAAGTTTTGTGAACTCTTGACCTGTAAATTCATATCAACATGAAGACATGTGACCCATAGATTATCGATGCGTCACAACGTCATATTTTAATTAAATGAATGCATACTTTAAATATGCAGGACTGCAGTAAAGTGGAATAGACTGCATAATATTTTTACAATTTCGATGTTTCATATGTTGAATTAGGAATTATAAATTGCATTATGTTAAAATGCTGCAGTGTGTGGCAAGCAATGTAGCATCTGTAGAAATTTCACATGCTCAAATTTATGTGACTGCAGCTTAAGAAAGTGCTATGGAAGGGCTTCAAGTTGAGTCAAGTCAAGCCACCTTTATTTATATAGTGCTTGACACAATACAGATTGTGTCAAAGCAGCTTTACAGTGTTAAACGGGAAAAATGTGTGCTGATAATGCTATTCGCTGCACACACTTACAGGTTGTTGGCTGAGAAGGAGACTGCGGAGTTGGGGGTTTGCGCCTGGGTTTGGGAGGCGCAGCATGCCACCAGGAGGCTGTGCTTGAGCTTGGGACACCTGATTGGGCGGAGCACCTGTGACCGGCGGCTGCTGATTGCCTGTTGCAGCTGCTCTCAGCTAATGGAAATCAAAACCACAGTGATGAGGAAAGTGGACATGAGAGCTGTAAAACACTGTAGTTCTGTGTGAGTCTCATAGGAGAGAACCGTGAATACAGAGGCACTGTAACTCTGTTAAAGGTATTAAAGGGGACATATTCCATACTTTGTAGCATTCCTCCCAGAAGTCCACTGATTATAGTGAAGGTTTCTCACATCAAATACAGTTGGAACTTAGTTTTACGTAACCATTTTCCACTCTCTTTTCAGTCTCAGGCCACAGACCAATATTCACAGATATTCAGAGCTTAGTTTGACACAGGAACAAGTAAACTAGATATTCACAAGCACAACTGTTTATTCTAGGGATGGGAACCATAAAAATAATTTATGATCCCAGGCTAATTATTAATGTCTTTTTAGGGGCAGAATAAATGGAATTTGATATTTGGCCTTAATTATATATTAAATAATACAAAACAAACAAAAGAATGTAGTAACATTTCATGCATTCATTGGCTATTTCTTAGAATATTTATACTACTTAGAAATATCATCAGTGTTTTTAACAAAACATCATAAGAACAAACATCAACTACACTGATCTCAACAGCCTTAGGTAAAACATGAAACATGCACTGTATGTTTTTCATTTTATTAAAAGGGACCAACTAAAAAGAGTCACTGATTAGGGAATAATAATTATTATTTTTTAATCATAAACATTCAGTGCATGTGAGTGTAATCCATCCCATTTACTTAAGAATGACTTGTAAGAGCCTTTTTTTTGTGAATCCAAATCATTGAGTGTGACCAATGTAGTCCAATTTTCAAATTAATGACTCTATGAGCTAGCTGTTTTAAAGGGTCATATGATGCGCTTTCAGTTTTTCCTGTCTCTTTAGTGTGTTTTAAGCTCTTGGTGCATAAAGATGATCTGTAAAGTTGCAAAGACCAAGGTCTCAAATCCAAAAAGTTATTCTTTATATAAAAGTCAAGACACTGCCATGTCCCCTTAAAACGGCTCATTCAAACACACCCCCACGTCTACGTAACTATGTGGAAATATTTGCATAATTCCGCCCAAATGTTCACGCAAAGAAAGAAGGCTTGACTTCAGTAACCGCAGTTAGTGTTGAAGCAGCCGTGTCAGGGAGATGCTGTATCTAGGCAAAGCAAAAGCACTTTATTTGGCCTTCCGAAAGTAGATGTATTTAGGAATCTTTAAGATTACTTTCAACAGAACAGCAACGCATTTTATGGACAACCGTTTTGTGAACCTAGGAGAGGAGCTAATTCTGACTTTGCTACGACAATCTGGCACTACTGAATCAGCTACTATAAGTATGTTGTACTACGTTGGTGTTGTATTGCTTCAGTCCAAAAGACGTGAAATAAAAAGCGCCCTTACATAAAAAAATGTGTCGATGCGTTTTTATAAGAAACATATCCATATTCAAAATGTAATACCATATTTTCCGGACTATAAGTCACACTTTTTTTTTCATAGTTTGGCTGGTCCTGAGACTTATAGTCAGGTGCGACTTATTTATCAAAATTAATTTGACATGAACCAAGAGAAAACATTACTGTCTACAGCCGCGAGAGGGCGCTCTATGCTGCTCAGTGGTTCTTGGTTCTAAATAAATGCGACTTATAGTCCAGTGCGACTTATATATGTTTTTTTTCTTGTCATGACTGATGCGACTTATGTGCGACTTAGGTGTACTTAGGTGCGACTTATAGTCTGAAAAATACATATACATATATATATATATATATATATATATATATATATATATATGTGTATATGTATATATATATATACATATACATATACATATACATATATATATATACATATATATATATATATATATATATATATATACACACATATACATATATATATATATACATATATATATATATATATATATATACATATACATATATACATATACATATACATATACATATACATATACATATACATATACATATATATATATAGGATACCTCGGGGATGAGTGTAAAACAGCCTAATTTTCATTTTTGGGTGAACTAACCCTTCAGAGTGCATCTTTAGACATCTATGTAAATTACTACTATTATCTTTGGCTAACATCTTGAATTTGAAATGAGAAACAACTACACTGCAAAGGTGCTGAATACTGAAAAGGTGTTGATTTGTCAATTAAATATAGGTGGTCATCATTTAATGTGCTCATAGTTGTGACATCAATACTGTTAAACATTCTGAATTATCTGTTTTTGCAAATTGGTTTTCATATATGGACTAGACTTAAACTACCATTTAGAATTTTTTTTTTAAGAATACTTTTATTCAGCAAGGATCCATTAAATTGATACAGATTGAGAGTAAAGCCTTTTATGTTGCAAAAGCTTTCCATTTTAAACAAATGCTGTTTTGAAAATTATCACTGATTCCACAAAAACAGGGAGCAGCAGAGATGTTTCCAACATTGATAATAACAAGGAATGTTTCTTGAGCACCAAATCAGCATATTAGAATAATTTCTGAAGGATCATGCAACACTGATGACTGGAGTGATGGCTGCTGAAAATTTCAGCATTGCAATCACGGGAATTAATTACATTGTAAAATATATTTAAATTTCAAATTGTAATTATATTTCACAATATTAGTTTTTACTGCATTTTCGATCTAATAAAGGCAGCCTAAGAAACCTCTTTCAGCAATGTCCCTTTTAACACACAATGCTGTTCACAAGATTGGTGCTGAAGTGGCAGAAAATCAAGTTGTGAAACCCTGTGCTTGCAGGAAACATGGTCCTACGTGCGTGCGTGCGTGCATGCATGAATAATTATGTTTCTGATTCTCACCATGTTGTTCTGTCTCTGCTGGTCCTCCATCAGTGTGACCTGACTGACGGAGGGCAAGCCCACCACCACAGACTTAGACAGAAAGAGAGGGATAGAGAGGAGGAGACGAGGAGGGTTTAGAACAGCATGCACATTCCATCTCAAGCAGAGGAGAAATACAAATGGGGTGAGTGCACAGGGCCAAAGACAGAAAGAGAGCAGGGCAGGGGAGAGAGGCGAGGGGGAAGCACTGCTGCTTTACCTGCTGTTGCACGTTGCCATGCGTAACAGGAATGGGGCCCGGCGGTCTGTTGAGGAAGTTCTGATTGGGTGGGACCTGTCCAGGTTGCATCTGAACAGTATTGTTCATCTGAGAAATAGACCAGCAATGAATTACTGACAGAATTAAAGAACAAAGCATAAAAAGCACAATTAAAACACAAATACACTTCAAGCTACTATTCCATTGTTTCACTTAAATATCCTAAAATGCTTTTCATGAAGGTACATGTGTGTATGTTTTCATTATTAAACATTGTTATGCTAATGTTTACATGGCATGCACATTTTCAAGCTTGTGACTATATAATTGATTTTGTATGTACGTGCACTCAATTTTGAAAACAATATTTTTTGTGCAGTGATTTTTTTTGGTCTAGGTTCAATACAAGTTAAGCTTAAAAAAAAACAGCACTTGTGGGATAATGTTGAAAACAATTACTTCAACATTCATCTTATTAAAAAAGGGTCAGTTAGAATTTTTTAAAGCATCGAAAATACATTTTGGTCCAAAAATAGCCAATACTACAACTTTGGTATATATATATATATATATTTTTGGACCAAAATGTATTTTCGATGCTTTAAAAAATTCTAACTGACCCTCTGATGTCACATGGACTACTTTGATGATGTTTTTCTTACCTTTCTGGACATGGACAGTATACCATACACACAGCTTCAATGGAGGGACTGAGAGCTCTCGGACTAAATCTAAAATATCTTAAACTGTGTTCCAAAGATAAACTGAAGTCTTACGGGTTTGGAACGACATGAGGGTGAGTCATTAATGACATAATTTTCATTTTTGGGTGAACTAAACCTTTAATATTCTCTTAGAGTTTGCATGTTCCATTCTGAAAATTAACCATAATTTAATTACAAAAAAAAAAAAAAAAAACTGGGTTCCTTGTAGCAATGGTGACTACAAATTAACCATGGTTTTGATGTATTTTTTAAAGAGCAGCACCGGGTTCAATAAACTAGTGCCTAATGGATGTTGTATTAAGGCCCCTCTGCGGTCACTGAATTAAATACTTCTCTTTTAGAAAGTTATTCTGAATAAAATCTATGTTCATACAAATTCACTGGTCAAGAATAAACTCTTTTGAATAAGTAAAACACTTGAAGTAGACAAACTAATTATTTAATTAAAGTAGAAAAAAATAGTACAAATAGCTGAAATTTCCAGTTGCAAAGTATTCACACAATCAAGCTGATCTCAAGTTTGGTACACTTGAACCCCAAAAGGGAAATATCACAAATGAGAATTAACGTTACTGAATTGACCTCTGTGTCAAGTAAACTTCGAGTTAATTGAGCAAACAAACACACTTGAAATTAAACATACACAGTAACGTTAACTCGCTTAGGGTGTCAAAATATCACTCTGAATACTCACAGTTCTGAAGCGTGCTTAATAACATTGTATGAAGTGATATTACACACTGTGGGCCCACACACACACACACACACAGTTAACATGTACACACCCATCCCATAGCAGGCCTGAATCATGGCTTGAGTATGTACTGGCCGGGAAACGGAAAACTGGCCTCTTCACTCTCCTGAGTGTAAAAACAAAAGCAAACAAGTGTACCTGAATTACTTTAGGAGGCGTGAAATGGTCGCGAAACACCGTGGTCAGCCTCTTGAAGACCCTCGTCCTGCACAGGACTGGCAGCCGATGTGGGTCACACTCCAAACGCAGCCAGAGGAAACCCAGACCTCACGGGGATCTGGGGCACTATCTGGTATCACTCGGGACGATTACACGACAAATTCACAAAGATTTCAGTCTATGTCGTTATTTTACTGACTAATGTCGAGAGAGCATAATTATAGCTCGAAAGCACATTAATACAATGCGCGAGCACAAAACCGGACGCTACATATATTGTGTACTTGGATTGAGCTATATATGTGTGTGTGAGTATATATATATATATATATATATATATATATATATATATATATATATATATACTCCCCTTCTGATTTAACACAGAACTCATCTGCACTATTCCCTAAACCTATACTTAAGAATATATATATATATATGTATATATATATATATATAAATAATTTTCATATTTGCCATAACATTACTACATTATATTCTATGGGTTTAATGCATTTGCAGACAATATCTATCATATCACTGTAGCCATTGAAGTCCCATTGAATGTATAGCTAATATTAAGTGGACTTTCATGAAAAAAAAAGATCAGAACCGAAAACAAACACTGGATTAAAAAATATTTATAAAAATTAAACAGCGACGCTATTAGAGCATTTATTGTTATATCCTGCATGATTTACATCTATTTTTACATTTGTTGTTGATTTGAGGAGTTGTTACTTATTATTGCCATCATACCAACTGATATGAGAGATGCATATATGCAAAGAAAAGATCAAAATACAAGAGATATAGTGGAACAAAGTAGCTACAATAACCAATACAATAATTTTATTTTAAAACAAAAATACAATAAAAAAAAAAAAATCAAGGAAAGGCCCTGCACAAATCTGTTTTGAGACTACATTTTAAATGTGCAAAAAAACAACCCTTTGACAACGTTTAATTTAGGTGTGAAAATAATTAATATCTATAGCGCATGATCCCAGAGAGATTTGAGTGTGCGGAGGACACAGTTTGATCAAGAGGAAAGACATGTTTTAAGTGTGTGCACTCTTTCCAGGCGAGAGCAGCATATATCTGAGTGCGTGTGTCCAGTTTTGTGCTACAGCAAAGGAAATCCACACACGAGCGGAGTTATTCGCACTCGTGCATTGCATTAATGTGCTTTTGAACTACAATAATGCACTCTCGACATTTTTTGGTAAAATATGGCCATATCAGTCCTTTTTTCCTTTTTTTAAAGTTATTTTTGAAGATAACTTTAAGGACAGTCCGTTTTATGCACTATTTATGAGGGAATGACGTAACCGCAATAACACAAAACATCTCCGGTTACTAACGTAACCTTGGTTCCCTGAGAGCAGGAACGATATGGGAACTCCTTCCCTTCCAACCTTTCCTGCAGTCCTATTCGCTCATACCAGTCCAAATGACTGGCCAATTTTCGCCAAGTATGCAAATTGAAATGCAAATACTGACGAGCTTGAGAAGCAGTATAAAATGCGGTTAATGCGACAAATACGTCAGAATCTGACGCCCCTTAGCTGGTCAAGCAGGGAACACGTCGACCTCCGTGATGTCTTGTTTCTGCTCTCTGGGAACCGAGGTTACGATAGTAACCAGAAATGTTCCTTCTTGAGCTTTCACAAGACATCACGGAGACATTTCTATGTTATGGGAATGATATTCAATCCTGCTGTGAGAGAGGCTACGAGCTGCCAGTACAAATCACATACTCAGCGAAGATAGAACACACAGTTGCCACAACCAATAGTGACGCTTGTTAGGCGGGCTTGCAGCTGATGGTTGGAGATGAGCCAATGAGCCTCTAAAGCCCAGGTATATGAAATTTGCATATATGGTCAGTAATATCGTATGCTGCGCTGACAAATAGGGCAGAAGCAACAACAACCACTGTATTGTGAGGAGGGGCTACACAGAGATAACTGTTTAAATCAGCAATATAACACATAACATAATGGTACACTAATCGAATTAGACATTGAATAGCAGTAGCTGCACTGAGTACAGGGCAGACAACAACAACAACAATGTCATATAGGGCAGTGCAGAGTAATTACTGTGTGAGGCGGCTAACACACATAAATAGAGTAGCATAAATGTGAATCAGTCACTCACCGGCAGCATTTGGGAGGCTTGTAAAACCTGGCGAATGTACCCGAGAAGACCAGGCTGCTGGAAAGCATAAATCCTGAATAGACATAACTCTCGACCACACCTAGGAGGCGATAGCCCTTGTTAAGTGGGCCCTAATGTGCAAAGAACATTCCAAACCTTTGCTCATACAACAGCTGTGATAGCGTCCACAATCCAGTGGAAAATACTTATTTTTGACACAGCCCGGCCCTTAGCACAACCACCGTTGCACACGAAAAGCTGGTTAGATTGCCGAAAGCTGGCCGAATGGTCAATGTAAATCCTCAAAACCCTGAAGAGGCAGAGACCTCGATCAGAAGTCTGATCGTCTGCATCACGCGAGGTCAATGACTCAGAAGACAGGGCAGACAGTGAAACAGTCTGTGCTCTGAAGGGGGTAGACAGTGATTTAGGCACGTAGCCTGGTCTCGGCCAGAGAGTGATGCTGCAGTCACCAGGTCCGAAGCTAATACAATCGCTGTCCACAGAAAACACATGCAAATCCCCTATTCGCATAGCAGAAGCGAGGGCAAAAAAAAGTACTGTTTGAGAGATAGCTCCTTTATAGTAATGGATGCTAAAGGCTCGGATGGTGGCTGTAAAAGAGCTATTAACACCTCCTCTAGGTCCCAGGGCGGAACTGAGGGCGGATGTGGGGGATGCAATCTCCTTGCCTTAAGAAAACATCACCAGCATGTGCCTACTGATCGATTGACCGCCCAGCGGGGAACAAAACGAGTCAATAGCAGCCACATTCAGTTTTGATGGTAGACATCGACTATCCAGCCTGTACTGTAAAAAATGCAGAACATCTGACACGGAGCAAGCAGCTGGGTCGATATGAACATCACGGCACCACAAACACTCCCCTTTTTAGAGAATACAAACGTCTTGTGGAGGGCGCCTGGCCTCCGAGAGAGTCTCAAGCACACAAGAATACAGGGTGCTCTGCTCCTCTTATACCCCAAACAGCCACACATGAAGGCTCCATAACTCCGGGTTGGGGTGACACACCAAAACGATTCGTTTGAGACCGCAGATCCTTCCTGATGGGGATCGGTCAGGGCGGCGCCCCCAGCAGCTTTGTCAGGTCTGGGAACCGAGGCTGGTTGGCCAGTTCTGGGTGATGAGTGTCACCGAAGCCTCCTCCTCCCTGATCTAAAAGAATTTGCAGATTTCCTCTCAGACCTTCTAGTTACAGTTGATAAGGCGCTAATCATGGGAGATTTTAATATTCACGTTGATAATGCAAATGATACATTAGGACTTGCGTTTACTGACCTAATAAACTCCTTTGGAGTCAAGCAAAATGTCACCGGGCCCACTCATCGTTTTAATCATACACTAGATCTAATTATATCGCATGGAATCGATCTTACTGCTATAGATATTGTACCCCAATGTGATGATATTCCAGACCATTTCCTTGTATCGTGCATGCTGCGTATAACTGATATTAACTATATGTCTCAGCGTTACCATCTGGGCAGAACTATTGTTCCAGCCACCAAAGACAGATTCGCAAATAACCTGCCTGATCTATCTCAACTGCTATTTGTACCCAAAAATACACATGAATTAGACGAAATTACTGACAACATGGGCACTATTTTCTCTAATACATTAGAAGCTGTTGCCCCCATCAAATTGAAAAAGGTTAGAGAAAAACGTACTGTGCCATGGTATAACAGTAATACTCACTCTCTCAAGAAAGTAACTCGTAGTCTTGAACGCAAATGGAGAAAAACTAACTTGTAAGTTTTTAAAATTGCATGGAAAAACAGTATGTCCAGGTATAGACAGGCTCTAAAAACTGCTAGGGCAGAGCATATCCACAAACTCATTGAAAATAACCAAAACAATACAAGGTTTTTATTTAGCACAGTGGCTAAATTAACAAATTACCAGACGCCACCTGATTCAAATATTCCACCAACGTTAAATAGTAATGACTTTATGAATTTCTTCACTGATAAAATAGATAACATTAGAAATACAATAGCGAATGTAGATTCTACAGCGTCTAACACTTCAGTTTCATCCATCGCACCCAAAGATAAACTGCAGTGCTTTACAAATATAGGACAGGAAGAGCTAAATAAACTTATCACTGTATCTAAACCAACAACATGTTTATTAGATCCTGTACCCACTAAATTACTAAAAGAGCTGTTACCTGTAGCCGAAGAACCGCTTCTCAATATCATTAACTCGTCGTTATCTTTAGGTCACGTCCCAAAACCATTCAAGCTGGCGGTTATCAAGCCTCTTATTAAGAAACCAAAACTAGATCCTAGTGTACTGGCAAATTATAGGCCTATTTCAAATCTTCCATTTATGTCTAAAATTGTAGAAAAAGTTGTGTCTGCTCAATTGAGCACCTTCCTGCATAAAAATGATCTGTATGAAGAATTTCAGTCAGGTTTTAGGCCCCACCATAGCACAGAAACTGCACTTGTTAAAATTACAAATGACCTGCTTCTTGCGTCAGATCAAGGCTGCATCTCTTTTCTAGTCTTACTTGATCTTAGTGCTGTGTTCGACACCATAGATCATGACATACTCCTAGATCGATTACAAAACTATACAGGTATTCAAGGGCAGGCTCTAAGATGGTTTAGATCCTACCTGTCCGATCGCTACCATTTTGTTTACTTAAATGGGGTGTCATCTCATTTATCATCAGTAAAATATGGAGTGCCACAAGGATCCGTCCTAGTTCCCCTTCTATTTTCAATATACATGTTGCCCCTTGGTAATATTATTAGAAAATACGGAATTAGCTTCCACTGTTATGCTGATGATACTCAGCTATATATTTCAACGAGACCAGATGAAACCTCTAAATTATCTAAGCTAACAGAGTGTGTTAAAAATGTAAAAGATTGGATGACAAATAATTTTCTCCAATTAAATTCGGATAAGACAGAGATATTAATTATTGGACCAAAAAACACCACACAGAATCTTGTAGATTACAATCTGCAACTAGACGGATGTACTGTTACTTCCTCTACAGTCAGAAATCTGGGTGTTATATTAGACAGCAATTTGTCTTTTGAAAATCATATTTCCAATGCTACAAAAACTGCATTCTTCCATCTTAGAAACATTGCCAAGCTACGAAACATGTTATCTGTTTCTGATGCAGAAAAGCTAGTTCATGCTTTCATGACCTCTAGACTGGACTATTGTAATGGACTTCTAGGTGGTTGTCCTGCTTCGTCAATAAACAAGCTACAGATAGTCCAAAATGCAGCAGCTAGAGTCCTTACCAGGTCAAGAAAATATGATCATATTACCCCAATTTTACAGTCTCTGCACTGGCTACCTATTAAGTTCCGTATCAGTTACAAATTATCATTACTTACCTATAAGGCCCTAAATGGTTTAGCTCCTGCGTACCTAACTAGCCTTCTACCACGCTACAACCCATCACGCACCCTAAGGTCACAAAACGCTGGACTTTTGGTAGTTCCTAGGATAGCAAAGTCCACTAAAGGAGGTAGAGCTTTTTCACATTTGGCTCCCAAACTCTGGAATAGCCTTCCTGATAATGTTCGGGGTTCAGACACACTCTCTCTGTTTAAATCTAGATTAAAAACGCATCTCTTTCGCCAAGCATTCGAATAATGTATCTCTTAAATTGTGAGTGTAGTTGCATCTGCATTTTTATTCTTTAGCTTGGGTTAAACTAATTTTACTTTGTTGGATCAGCAGCTATGCTAATGATGTCTCTATTTTGTTTCTATGTTTTGCCACGGGATTTACATCCCGTGGTAACTAGGATTTACACAAGCTCCAGTCTGGATCCAGAACACCTGAGAAGAGATGATGCTGACCCTCAGAGGACCCCAGATGATGCTAACCTTGAATCAACAAACAGAACTAACAATTATTGCTACATGTGTGACTGCATCCTATAATTACTATTAATTAATAATATTGATAGTTCATCATCTAGCTGACTACGTCTTGTATTATTAGTGGTGCTTGCCGGAGGCAAGGCATCACTATTACTATTCGCCTTGACAAAACTTTGGCGCGCTACTCCTCCCGCATTTTTTGTCACAGACCCATGAATGAGATGTCAAAACGTGCGGCTTATTGAGGAGAGGTGTGCTATGACTTTTCTAAGCAATCGGAAGTACAATATTTGTACAGCGGACGAAGAAAATGTGTAAAAATATCCCATAGACTTAACATTGGAAAAACTATCTGACATAATATCTTTGGCTCAGGAAGGCATAAATACTTAAGAGTGGGCTCTTTTGACTTGGCCTATCAAGCAGTCCATATGTAGTGACATAACTACTTCATAGCCAAGCCCTAGCAACCAATTTTAGCACCCTAGCAACCGTTTAACTACATTTAATAGCTGTATCTCAACAAAATAACTACATAGAAACACTGGCTTGGGGTTTTTGGATTCGGGCTGGTAAATAGTCTTTAAATATCACCCCATAAACTATATAGCCACACCATAGCAACCATATAGAGCACCCTAGCAACCATATAGCAATATAAAGTACTTATATCTCGGCTCCACGACATCACACAGGCATCATGGGTGGCAACAGGGCGCCGAGTTTTGCCACTGCAAGCACCACTCACATTTTCTTCAGGAAATGTACATTCTAGTTATTATTATTATTTTTATTTTATTATTGTTTGTGTGCCACCGGCTCTGAAGTTCTGCCCACAGCCCTGAAGCCGACATGCCCTTGCACACCTCTCTTCACCCACGAGTCAATGCGTCCGTCATGACCATGACACGTGATGTCACCAAGCCCAGGGGAACCCACCGGCTGAAGAGATCTTTGCCCATGGCCTCAAAGATATTTGCCCATGGCCTCAGAGTTTTGTTGCAGATGTGGGAGACGCGCAAACACCTCGAAGTCCACGCCATCCAAGGAACTCGAGATTTCAGCCAAAACTGCAGAGGAGGCATCTGTAGTAAACCCCAAAGATGTACCGCTGATGCCACTGCCAGCAGCAGTCCCAGCTGCCTTTGAAATTCCCTCAAGTGAAAAGAGCTGCACAGTCTGAAATGGTGCAGGGAATAAAAAATGGCTGCCGAGCACTTCCGAGAGAGGCGAGCGAGCAGCTCCATTGAGTCAAAGCAGAGTCTCAGATATGTTATAGACTGACTCGGGGAGAGACTGCTCTTACACACATTCACACATAGCACCAAGACCTCCAAGTGACAAAGCAGTTTGCCTATATGGCTGGCTCAAGAAGACCTCAATCTCGCGGTCTTCTGCTGGAAAGCTCGCCTTGGCATCACATGGATCATAGCTTTGGTGTACTTTTTAACTGGTGTGGGTGGCAGCATCTGCACCTGTCTCTACAGACTGTGAATGGCTATAAGACCTAGTTAAACACCACTTCGTAGGGGCTTTAACAACTGATGTAATAGTCCAGAGAAATCTGGAAGGCTGATAGGACACACGCCGGGGCATCAGGTAACCCTCCTCAGGTTGTACACTTTTCCACACAGGGGCATCAGGTGACTCCTTGCGTTTGTGTGCCAGGTCATCAGGGGACTCACTGCTGCTCTGAGGCAGGGGAAGCTTTACTGCTGGTGGGTGGGTGAGCGACTAAAGCAGTTAATCCTCTGTTCGTAGCAGGTTGCTGCACTGCAGCGGGGGCTGCATATCGCCTTGAATGAGTGTGAGAGTGGAGTCCTCTACACATGGCAGCCGCTGATATGGGGATAGTATCATGTGAATAAGGGAGAGCAGTGTCTTCCAAACATGGTAGCCACTGATGAGGGGCTGGTATCATGTGAATGAGAGAGGAGCCAAAGTGATTGTGCTCTGCACACAGTACAAAGCAAATTGTGCGGCCTCTGTGGCAATATGAGAACCCTTAACTCCATTATCTGCACTCAGCTCTCTGCTCTGCCATGGAAGGGGGACGTGAGAAGCTGGGCTTATGTCCTGCAGATTCGATGAATGAGAGGAATGTGGACTTTTTGTCTGCATGAGCTCATCACCAGAGTCTTTAAGGTCCAACCCTTTTTTCTCGGGCAGACAGACTCATCTGGCATCTGAAGAAAAATGTCATACTCACCTGAATGCTGGAGAGGAGCAGCAATCCAGGCACTGCCCTCTGATGAGCGAACCTCAACTGTAAGCTGTAAACAGTTTATAAGCCATATTCTTAGGTTGTTCAGCAAAGTGAAGGAGAAGAATCTGACGCATTTTATACTGTCTCTTGAGCTTGTCAGTATTTGCATGCGATTTGCATACTTCGCAACAAATGGCCAGTCATTTGGACTGGCGTGAGCGAATAGGACTCCAGGAAAGGTTGGAAGGGAAGGAGTTCCCATAATGGAGAAATGTCTCTTGTGATGTCTTGTGATAGCTCAACAGGGAATGTACACTCAGAATTCAAATATAAATAACGGAATTAACTCAAGCACTCATGTATACACATGAACTATATACACTTCAAGTGTTAATACGATGATCAATTGATTAATTTACTGTATTTCCTGCAATGTCAGCTAAATCGCGCCGATCAGCTCTCTCCTCAGCTGCACATTTCTTATCTCTCCACCTCCTCCCGTTAACCACTCACATTTTATATTTTCCCGGGAGGGAGGGACTTAACATATGAACCAATGAAAATAAAGATCAAGCTAACTTGCAAGGCAAAAGCAAGTTCTGTGCACTTCAATCAACCATACTACCAATAACAGCATTCTTAAAAGACACAATAGTACACATTTTGTGACTTGGAATATGAAGTGTGAGACTCCATTAACATTTCAGTTCTAAATTAGAAACTAAATTACACAAAGAGTAAATGAAACATAACCCACTACATTATAAAATTATATTCTAGTGGGTTACATACAGTGGGGAGCGAAGGTTTGGGCACCCCAGGTAAAAAATTTTATTAATGTGCATAAAGACGCCAAGAAAAGATGGAAAAATCTCCAAAAGGCATCAAATGATAGATTAGACATCCTTATAATAAGTCAAAAAAAGTTAGATTTTATTTCCATCATTTACACTTTCAAAATAACAGAAAACTAAAAAATGGTGTCTGCAAAAGTTTGGGCACCCTGCAGAGTTAATACCTTGTACTGCCCCCTTTGGCAAGCTAGGACCTGACAGTGTCATGGATTGTTCTCAATCATCGTCTGGATAGACCAGGTGATGTCAATCTCAAAGGTTTTAAATGCCCAGACTCATCTGACCTTGCCCCAACAATCAGCACCATGGGTTCTTCTAAGCAGTTGTCTAGAAAACTGAAACTGAAAATAGTTGACGCTCACAAAGCAGGAGAAGGCTATAAAAAGATAGCAAAGCGTTTTCAGATGCCAATATCCTCTGTTTGGAATGTAATTAAGAAATGGCAGTCATCAGGAACAGTGGAAGTTAAAGCAAGATCTGGAAGACCAAGAAAAATATCAGACAGAACGGCTCGCAGGATTGTGAGAAAAGTAAGTCAAAACCCACGTTTGACTGCATGATCCCTCCAGAAAGATCTGGCAGACACTGGAGTTGTGGTACACAATCCCACTATAAAGAGATACTTGTACAAATATGGCCTTCATGGAAGAGTCATCAGAAGAAAACCTCTTCTACATCCTCAACACAAAAAAAAGGGTGCCCAAACTTTTGCAGACACCATTTTTTTGTTTTCTGTTATTTTGAAAGTGTAAATGATGGAAATAAAATCTAACTTTTTTTGACTTATTATAAGGAGGTCTAATCTGTCATTTGATGCCTTTTGGAGATTTTTCCATCTTTTCTTGGCGTCTTTATGCACATTAATAAAAAATTTTACCTGGGGTGCCCAAACTTTCGATCCCCACTGTATATACATATACATATATATACATATACAGTACAGACCAAATGTTTGGACACACCTTCTCATTCAAAGAGTATTCTTTATTTTCATGACTATGAAAATTGTAGAGTCACACTGAATGCATCGAGGGCTATTTGACCAAGAAGGAGAGTGATGGGGTGCTGCGCCAGATGACCTGGCCTCCACAGTCACCAGACCTGAACCCAATCGAGATGGTTTAGGGGTGAGCTGGACCGCAGACTGAAGGCAAAAGGGCCAACAAGTGCTAAGCATCTCTCGGGGAACTCCTTCAAGACTGTTGGAAGACCATTTCAGGTGACTACCTCTTGAAGCTCATCAAGGCAAGGCAAGGCAAGGCAAGTTTATTTATATAGCACATTTCGTACACAATGGTAATTCAAAGTGCTTTACATAACAGAAAGTAAAATAATAAAGAAGAAAAATAATAACAAGAATAAAACAAGCAATTTTAAAACTTTTAAAATTATTAAAAAATTTACTTATTTAAAATGAATTTAAAACAGAAAATGATTTTACATAAAATAAAATAAAAAAACAGTGAAAATATAGTGCAATCAGTTCGGACATTGCACATTCAATAAATGCACAGCTAAACAGATGAGTTTTAAGTCTAGATTTAAATGTGACTAGTGTTTTAGCACATCTGATCTCTTCTGGAAGCTGATTCCAACTGCGGGCGGCCTAGTAACTAAAGGAGGACTCCCCTTGTTTTGTGTGAACCCTTGGTATTTCTAACTGACTCGATCCTAATGATCTGAGTGGTCTGTTAGGCTTATATTCAGTGAGCACATCTGAAATATATTTCGGTCTTAGGTCATTTAGTGACTTATATACGAGTAAAAGTACTTTAAAATCAATCCTAAATGTAACTGTAAGCCAGTGTAAGGACCTGAGGACTGGTGTGATATGCTCAGATTTTCTGGTTCTAGTCAGAATCCTGGCAGCAGCGTTCTGGATGAGCTGCAGCTGTCTAATTGTCTTTTTGGGAAGGCCGGTGAGGAGCCCATTACAATAGTCCACCCTGCTGGTGATAAAGGCATGAACAAGTTTCTCCAAGTCTTGGCTGGAAACAAAACATCTAATTCTTGCAATGTTTTTTAAATGATAGTATGCTGATTTAGTTACTGCTTTGATATGACTACTGAAACTAAGGTCTGTCTCCAGAATCACACCAAGATTCCTGACTTGATTTTTAGTTGTTTGACCCCTAGAGTCAAGGTATGCATTCACCTTGAAAACTTCATCTTTGCTTCCAAATGCAATGACTTCAGTTTTTTCCTTGTTTAAAGGTTCACTTCACCCATTTGCATTTAGCTTTGTATTGTTAGAAACCCAGTCATATATTATAATGATCATGGATTTTTCCTTTGTTTTTCCCTGAGATGGGAGAAATAAGGATTTAAGTGTTTTACTTCCTGCTTATTATGACGTAAAAATCGTCATTTTGCGTCATAATAAGCAGGAAGTCAAAATTCATTGAAAAGTGTAGAGACTACAGACACTAGCTTATTATTATTCCAGGGGATGGGACCCACTCACCCTACAGGCCTATTACAGATCAGTGGGTGGGACTAAACTTACAGAAACGAAAATGAAAATCCGCCATCTTGTTTGGAAGCTATGTAGCTAAGCTAACAAGCGCTTATGGAGTCAGATTTATGAGAATGGCTGGAGGAACAACTCATGATATGGAAGAAGAGGATTTTCAAAGTCTGTTGCTCGAAAAAGATGTTCGTGGCTATCTATACGAGCCACAATATAGCGCAGAGCAGCTGAGGCTGATGGAGGAACAGGAGGCGGCGGCGGCTGCAGCCGAGGCCGGAGACATGCCTGTCGCGTCCGAGGAGCCCGGGCGTGCTCGAGCTGGTGCGGACTGGTGGTGCCTGTGCTCTCGTTGTGCACCTACGGACACGGAGCTCGAGTCCGTCTGCTGCAAGAATTTGAAAGATGCCAATTTCTCCTCGAAGAAATGTCTGAGGCAGACAAGGACAAGGATGTTGGCGTTGTGAACCATCCTAGTTTCGCCCCGCATATGGACAGAGGCGTCCTGGAGACATATTTCAGAATTCCGAAGGTAAACTGGAAACGCCAGCTGAAGCCTGCAGGGACAAATGGACGTCTAACTGTAAAATAAGTGTTTCAATTTTAATTAGTATTCATTTCGTGAAATGTACACAATTTCTTCAACCATTATTATCACGAAATGATTCCCGGTTAATAAGTTACGTAACGTCAACTGTAAACTGTTTGTGCAGTACCTTTTTTAATGCACAAAAAGCTTACTGTGGCATTGTTTACTACTGTGGCACGTAAATACCATACATCGCTAACTGTGTCCTCAATGTCTTGTAGACAATATCGCCTAACAGCGGTGTTCTGGATTAGTGGGACTGGCTTGTGGAGCTGTGCAAATGTGTTGCATTGTGGGAGTTGTGGTTTTCCATACAAATGAGCCCTAAAGTTACTTTCTGTAATAACTCGGTCAAAAAGGCACCAAATTCTAAAGTTTTAATAGATTTCGACTACATATATGACCCACTTTCAATGAAGATCAATGTTCCCACGGGTGAAATGCTCCTTTAACTGAAGAAAGTTCTGGCACATCCAACTATTAATTTCATCAATGCATTGGCAGAGGGAGTCAATTGGGCTGTAGTCATTTGGAGATAAGGCTAGGTAAATCTGGGTATCATCAGCATAGCTGTGATAGGCAATTTGGTTCTTTCTCATTATTTGACTTAGTGGGAGCATATACAGGCTAAACAAGAGCGGTGCAAGAATTGACCCTTGTGGGACTCCGCATGTCATGGACGTCCACTTAGACTTATGCTCTCCTATACTCACATAATAGCCTCTCCCTTCTAAGTATGACCTTAACCATTTGAGTACCATCCCAGAAAGCCCTACCCAGTTTTCCAGTCTCTCTAGTAGTATGTTATGATCGACAGTGTCAAACGCAGCACTGAGATCTAGCAATACCAGTACCGATATTTTGCCAGTCACAATTTAATCGAATATAATTTATTATCTTAATGAGTGCTGTCTCTGTGCTGTGATGAGGTCGAAAACCAGATTGAAAATTGTCCAGGTTACCATTTGAGTTTAAGTATTTGTTCAGCTGATTAAAAACGACCTTTTCTATAATTTTGCCTATAAAAGGAAGATTAGATATTGGTCTAAAATTGCTCAAAATGGTGTTATCAAGATTGCTCTTTTTCAGTAGGGGCTTAACCACTGCAGTTTTTAAGAAGTTTGGAAATGTCCCAGAAAGAAGTGAGGCGTTCACCACTTCTAAAAGATCTGCTTCTAAGCAGTTAAGCACACTTTTGAAAAAAGATGTGGAAGTGTGTCAAGATAGCAGGTTGACGATTTTAGGTGCTGCACTATGTCTTCCAGAATTTTGCTATCAATTGCTTCAAAAATAGACATAGTATCTTTTTGATATTGTGGCCTAATCTGTCTGACCTCTGCATTACTTGAGGATGTGCTAATCGCCTTCCTGATATTGATGATCTTCTCAGAAAAGAAGGATGCAAACTCATTGCATTTGCTGTCTGAGAGCATTTCACTGGGAATCTGACTTGGGGGGTTTGTCAGTCTCTCAACAGTGGCAAAAAGAGTACGAGTGTTATTTAAGTTACTGTTTATAAGGTTTGAGAAGAAATTCTGTCTAGCTGTGGCTAGTTTCACATTAAAAGCATGAAGGCTGTCTTTATAGATGCTATAGTGAATTTCAAGTTTTGTCTTCCGCCACATCCACTCTGCTTTTCTGCATTGTCTTTTCATAGTCTGAACTGCTGTTGATCTTCTCCAAACTGATTTCTGTCTGTTTGTTTTCTTACTGACTATTATTGGAGCAATATCATCAATAACATTCTTAACTTTTGAGTTGAAGGAATCAAGGAGAATATCAACAGAGTCTGCAGAAATGCTTGGTGTTAAAGATATAGCCTCCATAAATAGTACACTTGTGTTCTCGTTAATGCATCTCCTTCTGACAGAGACTGATCTAGATTCAGTTGTAGCAGACATCAAAATATCAAAGAAAATACAGAAGTGATCAGATAGTGCTATGTCCTTAATAACAATGGATGAAATGTTTAGACCCCTACTGATGATTAAGTCTAGAGTGTGTCCACCTTTGTGTGTGGGTCCATGAGTCAAATCAAAAGTGTTTAGAAACGTTATCATTTCTTTTGTAGTTTTGTTTTCTGCATTATGTATGTGAATATTAAAATCCCCTGCAATAGCAAACCAGTCAAACTCTGAGGAAATCATTGATAACATTTCTGTGACCTCTTCAACAAAGGCTGGAGAGTATTTTGGAGGCCTGTAAATAATAATAAACAGAATGCGTGGAGCACCTTTCAGCACAATCCCTAGATATTCAAAAGACAAGTACTGACCAAATGACACTTGCTTGCATTGATAGACATCTTTAAATAGAGCAGCTACACCCCCACCTCTCCTAACAGTCCTGCAGACACTCATGTAAGTGAAGATAGGAGGGGCTGCTTCATTAAGGACTGTTGCATTGCAGCTGTCTTCAAGCCATGTTTCGTTTAGAAACATAAAATCCAGATTGTTTGTGGTTATAAAGTCATTGATTAGAAATTATTTAACTTGATGGCTGTGCTTTGTGTCTTTACATCAATTTTAGTTTGATGCATAATAGGCCGCAGATTAGATGAGATGGCCTTAGACTTTCTATCACGTGATAAAACTGAAATAGAGAAAGCTACAGGCACACTGGGTTCCCGCTTGTTCAGAAGTCATTTGTGAATGTTGCTGTTTTTATAGCGGGGACCTGACACATATCACTGAGAGATGCTATAAGTTGTTTTTGGTTCACCTTCAGCAGATAGAGGGTTTTGGCCCTGGCGTTGTGGCAGCGGTTGAAGAGCTCTCGCAGGAGCGGGGACCACAGGCTTTGGTGGTTGGGGGGCCCGCCATTTTTTTGTTGATATCTGCGGGCATGCAGCAAATGAGTGAGAGAGTTTAGTCCCAGCATACACCAATTCCTCCATTTTCTGTGAAAAGCACAGAAGTGGAGATGCTGGAGAAAGGGATAATGTGTCTGGTGAGATGGGCTGTGTCTCTGGTGTTTCCGGTGGCTGTGATATGTTGTACTGGCTTCCCTGGCTGTTTTCCAGACAGTCGTCCTTGGGTGCTGAATCTTGTAGCTGTTTTGATATATCACAGTCTGTCTGTGAGGAGCTCTGTGGGCAGGGCTCAACCGGGATGGTGTCTATCAGCAGTGATTGTTTTGTCTGCATGGTGTTATCAGTGTCCTTGTGGGACATGTCAACCACATGATGACTCGGACCCGGTGTGTGTGTGCTGAATGGATTGACACACTCTGCTGAAGGATGACGGAGGGAAAAGTAGATATTGTCCTTAAACACTCTAGCACCAAGTTTGTTTGGGTGGAGGCCATCCAGTTTAAACAATTGTCTATGGCCCCAGAAAAGATTGAAGTTGTCAATGAAATTCACTCCTTTTATATTACAAGATCTTTGTAGCCATGTGTTCAGCCCAAGCAACCGTGAAAACATATTTGTTCCCCTTGCTGGGAGTGGTCCACTGATGAACGACTGAACTTTGAGTCTTCGAAGTGTTTCAAAGACTTCACTGAAGTCCTTCTTAAGGAGTTCTGACTGCTCTTTCTGATTATCATTCTTCCCCACATGGATGATGATTCGATTTGCAGTCTTGTGCTTCATCAGAATGTTCTGAAGTTCCTTGTTCACATCAGAGACCATTGCTTGAGGAAGGCAGCATGTTGTTGTAGTCCTGCTACGAATGTATCTGATAATAGAGTCACCCACTACCAGAGTCCTTGGCTCGGCTGCGCTCTGAGCTGAAAGCCGCTGTCTGCTCATCCTTGAGCGCCTGTTAGTAGCGATGTTAGCTGCTGGCTGATCAGATCCATGTTTAAATACATTTGGGGATTCCTCACCCACATTCATTAATGCTTCAAATCTGTTCTCAAGATGTATAGGGGGTGGTTGAATGCCAATATTCACAAGCCTTGTCATAGTCAAATCTGGGGTAGAGGAAGCTACGGCAGCAATACGAGAAACTCGTGGCAATCTGATATTTCGTGTTCCTTTGGGTCTCGCTCCCTGTTTGTGCCATCGATTAGTGTGGCGATCAGTTTCGGCTTGTTCCTCTACATTTGGTATAAACTATTGAGATTCATAAGATTCATGGGACTCACTGGCTGTATGCTGAAAGGGTCCATGACGACGGTCTGCTAAGTGTTCCTGTCTGTTTTGGAAGTCCAGCAAGTAACTTTGTTTCAAAAATCACAATCCTTTGTAGAAGTTTGCAGCAGTTTATGCAACAAGTAGATCCAACAGGAGGCATTTTCTCTCTCTTCTGTTTGAATGTAGGCAGTTGTTTTCCCGTCTCAGAAATGTAAGCTGCTGGCAGTGGGAGGCAAAGTTTTCTTTTTGTAGTATTATTCCAGTCCCAAAGAGTTTTTAGTTTTAGCGTTTGTGCCAAAAAATCTGTTTTTTGAGCACTGTGCTGATCTGCTGATGTAGAAGTCTTAGAAAAATCAGAGAAAACTACAGAAATAAGAAGCAAAGCGCAGAGCAGTAAGCTAGAACGTCCGAAAGGTAGCAAAGCCGGAAGCGAAAAATCAAGAGAATGCCAAGAGTGTGCAAAGCAGAAATAAAAGCAAAAGGTGGCTATTTTGAAGAACCTAGAATATGACATTTTCAGTTGTTTCACACTTTTTTGTTATGTATATAATTCCATATATAATTCCACATGTTAATTCATAGTTTTGATGCCTTCAGTGTGAATCTACAATTTTCATAGTCATGAAAAAGAAAACTCTTTGAATAAGAAGGTGTGTCCAAACTTTTGGTCTGTTCTGTGTATATATATATATATATATATATATACACACACATATATATACACATATGTGTGTGTGTGTGTGTGTATATATACATATATATACACACACATATATATACACATATGTGTGTGTGTGTGTGTGTATATATACATATATATACACACACATATATATACACATATGTGTGTGTGTGTGTGTGTATATATACATATATATACACACACATATATATACACATATGTGTGTGTGTGTGTGTGTATATATACATATATATACACACACATATATATACACATATGTGTGTGTGTGTGTATATATACATATATATATACACACATATATATACACATATGTGTGTGTGTATATATACATATATATATATATATATGTATATATATATATATATATATATATATATATATATATATATATATATATATATATATATATATATATATATATATATATACATATGCGTGTGTGTATATATATATATATATATACACACACACACACACACATATATATATACACACATACAGTACTGACCAAAAGTTTGGACACACCTTCTCATTTAAAGAGTTTTCTTTATTTTCATGACTATGAAAATTGTAGAGTCACACTGAAGGCATCAAAACTATGAATTAACACATGTGGAATTATATACATAACAAAAAGTGTGAAACAACTGAAAATATGTCATATTGTAGGTTCTTCAAAGTAGCCACCTTTTGCTTTGATTACTGCTTTGCACACTCTTGGCATTCTCTTGATGAGCTTCAAAAGGTAGTCACCTGAAATGGTATTCACTTCACAGGTGTGCCCTGTCAGGTTTAATAAGTGTGATTTCTTGCCTTATAAATGGGGTTGGGACCATCAGTTGTGTTGTGCAGAAGTCAGGTGGATACACAGCTTGTAGTCCTACTGAATAGACTGTTAGAATTTTGTATTATGGCAAGAAAAAAGCAGCTAAGTACAGGAAAATGAGTGGCCATCATTACTTTAAGAAATGAAGGTCAGTCAGTCTGAAGAATTGGGAAAACTTTGAAAGTGTCCCCAAGTCCAGTCACAAAACCCATCGAGCGCTACAAAGAAACTGGCTCACATGTGGACCGCCCCAGGAAAGGAAGACCAAGAGTCACCTCTGCTGCGGAGGATAAGTTCATCCGAGTCACCAGCCTCAGAAATCGCAGGTTAACAGCAGCTCAGATTAGAGACCAGGTCAATGGCACACGGAGTTCTAGCAGCAGACACATCTCTAGAACAACTGTTAAGAGGAGACTGTGTGAATTAGGCCTTCATGGTAGAATATCTGCTAGGAAACCACTGCTAAAGAAAGGCAACAAGCAGAAGAGACTTGTTTGGGCTAAAGAACACAAGGAATGGACATTAGACCAGTGGAAATCTGTGCTTTGGTCTGATGAGTCCAAATTTGAGATCTTTGGTTCCAACCACCGAGTCTTTGTGCGACGCAGAAAAGGTGAACGGATGGACTCTACATGCCTGGTTCCCACCGTGAAGCATGGAGGAGGAGGTGTGATGGTGTGGGGGTGCTTTGCTGGTGACACTGTTGGGGATTTATTCCAAATTGAAGGCATAATGAACCAGCATGGCTACCACAGCATCTTGCAGCGGCATGCTATTCCATCCGGTTTGCGTTTAGTTGGACCATCATTTATTTTTCAACAGGACAATGACCCCAAACACACCTCCAGGCTGTGTAAGGACTATTTGACCAAGAAGGAGAGTGATGGGGTGCTGCACCAGATAACCTGGCCTCCACAGTCACCGGACCTGAACCCAATCGAGATGGTTTGGGGTGAGCTGGACCGCAGAGTGAAGGCAAAAGGGCCAACAAGTGCTAAGCATCTCTCGGGGAACTCCTTCAAGACTGTTGGAAGACCATTTCAGGTGACTACCTTTTGAAGCTCATCAAGAGAATGCCAAGAGTGTGCAAAGCAGTAATCAAAGCAAAAGGTGGCTACTTTGAAGAACCTAGAATATGACATTTTCAGTTGTTTCACACTTTTTGTTACGTATATAATTCCACATGTGTTAATTCATAGTTTTGATGCCTTCAGTGTGAATCTACAATTTTCATAGTCATGAAAATAAAGAAAACTCTTTGAATGAGAAGGTGTGTCCAAACTTTTGGTCTGTACTGTATATATATATATATATATATATATATATACACACACACACACTGAACAAAATAATAAATTCAACACTTGTTTTTGCCCCCATTTTTCGCAAGCTGAACTCAGAGATCTAAGACTTTTTCTATGTACACAAAATGCTTATTTTTCTCAAATATTGCTTACAAATCTGTCTAAATCGTGTTAGTGAGCACTTCTCCTTTCCGAAATAATCCATTCACCTCACAGGTGAGGCATATCAAGATGCTGAACAGACAGCATGATTATTACACAGGTGTGCCTTAGGCTGGCCATTATATAAAAGACTACTCTAAAATGTGCAGTTTTATCACAAAATGCCCCAGATGTTGCAAGTTTTGAGGTAGCTATTACTATTATTATATAGCAATTGGCAGGCTGACTGCAGGAATGTCCACCAGAGCTGTTGCCCATGAATTGAATGTTAATTTATCTACCATAAGCCATCTCCAAAGGCGTTTCAGAGAATTTGGCAGTACATCCAACCGGCCTCACAACCGCAGACCACGTTTAACCACACCAGCTTACTGAATTCAGATGCAAGACTGTCAGTCACATGATTAGCCAATGTTGGAGTTAGCCTCAAGATTAGCTGCTATTGTAGTCAAACAAGTGCATCCAGACCTTAACATCCCTTAGTACCACACCTCCACAATCCTAAACAAAAACTCTTTGGATCCAGACAATTCTGGGCACCAATTTCACTTTCAAAAACAGCTAATTTTTCAAAAAGGTAAGCAGTTCAAATATGCCACATGTACTGTAAATGGAGCTTTACTCAGAATAATCCTCCAATTTTGAAATTTTCCAATATTGACAAGGTAAATCAGGTTCTTTGTCTCTGGTTACCAATAGAATGGCTGGTATGATCCTCAATATTTCTCCCCTTCTCATTAGCAATTACTGAAACAGTTTGTTGTTTATCTGGTATGCTAATGCCAACCAGGACATGTGTCAGGGACACATGGATACAATTTGGCAATGTTTTATTTAACCTTGTACTATGTTGCAGGTACTAAGATGGTTATTAGCCATTGAGGATTTGTTTTAAATTGCCAAAGCCCCTTATAACTTACAATCAACATTTAGGAAGTGTTAATTTTAGGTGCCATGTGCACTATGTGAGCAACATCAAAGCAAAACCAGACAGCTGCTCAAAAAAAGAAGAAGATAATTTTCATTGCTAAATAAACTGTTAAAAACGTTTATTATTTTACACAAATATTTTACAGGAATAAAAATATACTTTAGTTGTAGATTTCAAGTGAGCATTTTTTGTGTATATTACATTTAGAATGTGTGTTTTTACTATAAAATATCAATAACTGTTTGTTTATAGTGAAAACTACACCATTTTGTGTGACTCACCGAGCGTTGCTGCTGCACTTGTTTGTGGTTAGTGATGACCTGCCGAATGCCATTGACGAATCCACTCTGGTCATTAGGGATGAGTCCCATGAAGATCCTCTTCCTAGATGAGTAAAGCAGCATCAGTACACGCACCTCACATGGAGCACTGTGGGGGAAATGCACACATCCAGCCTACACACACACGCACACACACACACAATATACATCAAACTATGTGTCAATCCACACATCTAGACAGCACACACAACTAGAGTCACTGGAGAGCTGCCTGGGCCTACAATTATATCTGAAGACAGGATTAAAATGAACCAAGCAGCCGTTTCCCAGACACAGATTGAACCTAAAACTGAATTTAATCAGTGTTAATGGTGATTCACTACTGACAGATCTCTTAGTCTGCGTCAAGGGATCTAGCTCCAGGGTAAAGGTTCACTTCAGAGCTTTTCATTTTCAGAGGAAATGCTGGCTATGTGACTTTGCAGATAATTATTATTATTATTAGACTTTTTTCATAGCCAAATGTGAAAATCTTTTCATTTTACACACAAAAGGCAGAGGAAGAACTCCCCCAAGAGGGTGAAGACCATTATTACACACTATCAAATTTTCTTCAGAAGTCTGCAATGTGAAATACAGACACTTTTTTGCTATATGCATATTGAACATAAAAACTTGGCCTATAAGAGAAGTTTCTAGCTTGATTATTAATTTTGAACTGACTTGTGTACCATACACGAGGAGGTTATGAATATTATGCTGTTTTTATACTCACAAATCCATTGGTCATGATGCGATACAGTCCCTTCAAAGACTCCATATCTTTATTAGTAAACAGAAACTGCACCATACGAGAGTTTCTGAACAGAGGGCCCAGAGTAGTCTATAGAAAGATAAAACATAGGGATCAGTTCTTTAATAAACTATGTGAACCAGATGTTTGACCAATCCCAAATCAGCATCTATATTAGGATGACATCCACAAAAGCATTTAAAACGAGAGTTTAAAATTATACTATATACTATAATTGTATAATTCTAGTATGATTTTTAACTTGCATAAAAATAAAAGTTATTAATTTGAACAAAGAATACAGTCTATAAATGAACATGCTACTCATGAGACAATGCATTTTGCATGCTGTGTGTATCAGTGAAGTTTACTAATCAGGCACGGGGAGTGAAACATAAGTAGAAGGACAGGACGAAAGAAGAGCAGGAGATGATTGTCACAGTGGAGAAAATGGACAAGGACGAGCAGAAGAAGAAAAGGAAGAAATAAAAAGAATTATGAGATAGAGGAGAAAAAGATTATAAAGAAACGGAAGAGAGACAACAGTTACAGAGTGGAAAACGACTGAGAAAGACTTAGGAGAAGAAACAGGAGGAAAGAAATGAGGAAGATGAAATAAAATGTGGTGATTAAGGAAGGGGAGGAGATGATTATGGAGTAGAAAAGGAAGGGGATGAAAAGATTGAGGAGGAGGATAAAAACAAGAAAAGAAATGAGGAAGTTATGAAGAAAAAGATTATGTAGAAAAAGGAGATGATGATGAAGGAAGAGGAGATGATGGAATAAAAAAAGAATAAAAAAATATGAAAGAGGAGACGACAACATGGAGTAGAAAAGGAGGAAAAAAGATTGAGGAGAAGAACTAAAAAAAAAAAAAAAAAGAAGCTGATACAGGGAGAGCAATGATGAAGAGGAGATTAAGGAAGAAACGAAAAAAAAATGGGGAAGGAAGAGGAAAAAGGACCAGAGAAAAAAAAGATAGTGAAGGAGATAATATAGGAGAACAAGAGAAAGAACAAGCAGCAATCGTTTCTTCCTTCTCAAGCCCAGTAATACATCCTCCAGGGAACAACAATGTTCACATTTACCAGGAGCTGCTGAGGGATGAGCTGCATGATCAGCTTCTGCGGCCACTGGTCTGTATTTCTGAAACAAAAAAGGCGGGGAAAAAAAAAAATCATCCTCTCTGTGCATCTCTTCCATACATTCTACATTATGCAAGTATGTGCCAAACGGAGTCACTCACAGGTTCTCCCCTTGGCTGACCTGGACCTGGCAGGGCAAGGAGCGTGTAAGTTTTGTGTTGGAGTCCATGGAGGAAGCCTTGGGCTTCTGCGGTGATTGATGGAGACAGAGGGAGAGGTGACAAGGGGAGGGAAAAAAAGGACAGACAGAATAAGATGAAGAGGTTAACAATCAGAGTAAAAAGACCTTGTTGGCAAAGATGGATGGTGCGACTTAAAGCAGGAGGTCTCTGTGAAATATACAACCTGTGTGTGCAACTTCCAGGACAAGAGAGATTGCACTGAAAATGGAACAGCTGCAACATTTTTATGTCAATCAAAATGGTACAACCAATGAGCAAACAGACCATCTCAAGAATTTCTCATTTAGACCAACTGCTGACTCAATCAACACAACAACTTGTCGATTTTAGAAATATACCAGTTTGCACATCCTTACTATAACCACCTTACAGTATCGCTGCAAAAGGAGATTGTCGAGAAATCCCAGGACTCATCTGCAGGTCGAGGGAGTTGTGGCACAGAATTACTATTGATTTAATATACACAGCATAGCTTGGCAGTTTGTGTTTACGAATAGGTGAGCTGTGTGAACTCATCCAGAAGGAGACTCCATGACAGGCCTCAGCAAACAGAGTTTGCTGTCGTACTTGATAAGTGCACATTGGTTGGCTGGCGTGTTATTGACCAGATGGTGATAATGACCATGGCATGTGCATCTGTGTTTTTGTTTCCTGATTATTTGAGTTGACCCAGTGTCAAAACAAAACATTTCAATAGCGGATTTTGTGTTTGGGAACATTCATTGGTGAGATGATGTTGTGGTCATTGTGAGTCAATAATGCTACATTAATTTAAGACGAAGGCCTCTCCCATAAATCGAAACATGATTGATCACATTACAGTCAGTGCAAATGGCATCCAAGGCACAATACCCATGCGTCAACTAACAATACATCAATGAAACACGACTAGATAGCTTTACCAGATTCGCTTTCAGTGATCGAATCAATCTTTTTTACATGTCTAGAAAAAACTACCGGTACACTTCATCTGAGTTGCAGATGAGCTACGAGAGTCTTTCAAAGAGATTAATTGAGATCCATTTATGTTAAATTTTCCAAACAAACACTCCTCGCACACCTGGGAGGCGCAAACAGGTGTAAGACATCCATTCAGTTTTGTTTTAATTTCCATCTAGCTTTATTTTTCTTTCAGTTTTAATTTCAGTAATTACTAACTAATTTCCGATAGTTGCCAAAGCAACATTTCTAATTTTTTCTTTAGTCCCCCCGCCCCCCATCTATTTGATTTGAGCTTTAATTGAATGAAAAAACTTTTTTTTAATTAGTTTACTTAATATTAACAACACTTGTTTGCAAAGCTTTATTAGCAACATTTTGCCATGAACAGCATTATTAGACCATTTTCTAAGGCTACACGAAATATTAAAACCAGAGCATAGTGGTACTGTGAATTCACAAAGGCTGTGATTCAGTTCAATTAAATATATGAGCTGCTGGTTTAATATGTGCTTCATTTGTATGTGTGTAGGTTACGTGCATCTCAGAGCGGCTCTGTTCATAGTAAATGCTGCTCCATACAAACAGTTATCATTTACAAGCGCAGACCATCTTAAACTCCATCTCTGCATATGCTGTGAGTCTGCATTGCTAACAATGTTAATCTGTGAACAATGTACACTATTCTATCAAATTTTTAATCTTTCTAAATATGCAAACTGTTAATTATGTATTTTAACTAATTTGTTTAATAAGCCCATATAATTACTTGCTTTTGATATTTTATTTGAACCAATAAATATTGCTTCATTGCTATTACATATGTATTTTACGTAGTCTATTTTTACTACCACAAATAAATTATTCAATTACTTGATTAATAGTCGGTATAATCAATACTCAATCAATTACTCAATACCTAAATAACTGTCATTGACAGCCCTAACCAAGAGGCAAAAAAAAATTTGTACCTCTCCAAATTCAGATCCTAATTATGGTTTGTTTCCCAGCAGTAAACCACGTAACTGGTCTGAAGAAGACCATTTGGTAGGCAAATATTGCCATGACATCACTAGTATAAATTTCTCACCTCCTGCCATTCCAGAACTCCACTCCATGCCACTATCTTATTGGCAACACCTTGCTGTGCCCCAGCTGGAGGTGCAGGTATAGCACCCTGAAAAACAAGAGTATATTGAAAGTGCTCTTGCATGGAGTCCAAATGAGACAGTAACCACAGAAATACATTTCTCAAATCTGACCATGCCAGGCTGTGATGTTGGCGGCGTCTGCTGATTGGTGGGCTGCGACTGAGGGGCCTGAGGAGGTGGCTGGTTGGGTGCAGGTGGGCCTTGTGGTTGCTGTGGTGGCTGCTGGGGTGTAACTTGTTGCTGCGTTAACACTGGCGGAGACACTGTGGTAACTGTAGATAGGTTGGGTTTACCTCCTGATGGGAGTGATTGGCTGAAGGGAGCATTTGGCATTTGAGGAACTGCAAACAAAAACAACTCAGCAAATGGTGTTCAAAATAGGGAAAACATTAAAACAAAGGAAAACAGTGGAAGATTCGAGAATACAGGGACACAATTTGACTCACATCGAATCTTTTGCTGCTGAGTGGCTGCATCTAGCACTTTCTGTGCTGCATCGTGTGCCGCGTTTAGAGAGGGATTCTGTGGGAAGAGAGAGATAGTGTATGCAACAGAGGGAGAACATTCATAAAGTCTCATCATTAATGTGCACAGCCTTGCTTGAAAAAGCCAGGTCCTTCCACTAAATACAAATGCATTGATGCACATCCCATCTACCACTTAGATCTATTCAAATAAAATTATAACAGCCGTTAGTCTTAATCTTAAGAATCAAAGTGAGGCTCTGTATGCTGAAAATTACCATTAATGTGGCTCCAATTAGGCACAGAAAGGTTCAGAATGAGCAGACCGAGATTAGTCTGTTACTGAGAGAAATGCTCTGATTACTCTATATCCCCAAAGCAATGAGACGGACAAGGTCCAAAATTAACCTTTTACATCACCTGCCAATGGTAAGTGAACCGTTCAGTAAAACGTGCATATATTTTTGTCGTCCCTGTGTTTCCTTTTTGTCCTCATTTTCCCTGTGACAAAACCATTGTATACAATTTCTCTGATCTGAGTTTTTCATTAGACCTATTTGCCTTTAAATATTGTTTTAATGTGACTAGCAGAACAGATAATAAAATGTGTTATTTCAAGATATTAATAGCATAAAGTTTTCATACGTCACAAATATTAAAAAAAAAAGTTCAAAATAATTATATGTACTAATGATATGACATGTAATATATTCACATCCATAGTTTCCAAACATAGTAGCCTTAATTTTGAATGACACAGACCGACTGTTTTATCATACGACACCTAAGAAATATTTTGCTTGAAAGGGGTTTCATATAAATATATACACTACCTTTCAAAAGTTTGATGTCAGTAAGATTTTGTTTTTTTGTTTTTAAAGAAAATGTATTCACTGTCATTTTTTAACAATTTAATGAATCCATGTTGCTGAATAAAAGTATTTATTTTGAGAAAGAATTTTTATTTTTTTACCTTGAACATTTGAACAGTAATGTATATGTAATGTGAATATGTATATGAAGTTACATAATTCTATTAATCACATTAACACACCTGGTATGAAAGAGGAGGAGGAGGAGTCTGGGTTACTGAGCCCATAGAAGGCTGGGACACAGGCAAAGGCTGAGGTGGCAAGACCGGTTTTAGAGAGACAACACCAGAACCTCCTCCAGGAGTAACTGGACACACACATATGTAACAGAAAGCATTAATCAGAGCAAACCTAATAATAAAAGCAAAATACTACTTTATTCCAAATTCTGCCATCTGTTGCTCAGCTGTTGACAAAATGTTATATCACTGCACATTCACAAACAGGACAAGTGTCTTTCTTACCAGGAAGTGCAATGCCCCTGACTAACACCATGTGAAAGGGGTCTTGACTGTAGTCTGGGTGTGAGGATTCTGGTGCACCTGCTACCGAAGATGCTCTTTCAAAAAGATATCGAAGCGCTGGAAGTTTCCGTGGAGCAATTACAGAAAAATGGATCCCCCGCTATAGCCAATAATAATAATAATATTAATTTCATTAACTACATATCAGAAACAGATACCAGCTTTTATACATAAGTGGCACAACTCAAAATTTAGCAGGACATCACAGTAAACAATATAGAACCTAATATTGTAGAATATGATGGTATCAACCAACATGATCAGCATCAAGGCAAATACATTATACAGCCCCTCCAGGATTTCGCTATTCTGCAAAACTTAGTAGCTTGCTTTTTGTCTTATTTCTGCAAAATTTCCACCAAAAAAAAGTTAACATGAGATCAATAATAATTCCAAAAACGGACCGAATTTGCATGCCCTACTGTAAATTTTGACTGGTTGATGAAAAACTTATGGAGACGTTCATTATCAGCTTGGATTTGCGCAGCTTGTCAGTTAACAACGGTTCTGTGTAGTAACAGCTGCTCTATATGAAATCACGCACCTGGTGGTATTTGCCGCTGATTAGAGAACCGCCTTTAATGACTAGATGCGCATTAATCATAGGACGATATATATCATGCAACCCTAATATAATGTATACTGGGGCGAATATTTGCTAGTGTCCATAATGCTTGATTTCACAAGTAGATTTAAATAAGCACATTATTTTACAGAAAATGCATATTTTAAATATTTCTAATAAATTTAATCACTGATAACACGATCATTAATAAAACTTTTTAAAAAAGCAAAAACAATAATACAACAACAGACAATTCTAGAATTAAAAAAAAAAGTATAGTATATAATCAGTGTCACTGCCTGGGTCTACCATAATTCTGTATTTTCAGCATAGCAGAATCATGAGCATTTCTATGCTGGTGTCACCACTGCCTTGTGCATGGGGGAACCGACATTTTTTTTTTTTTAATTAATTTACACAAGTACATCAAGATTATTGATGGGTTTTCACTGCAAAATGACAACAACAAAAACAAATTCTGAGAAAGCCACATCAAATTCAGTGATTTAAGGTTGATAACTCGGGGGGTGAAAAAAGTTCCACAAAATCCTGGTGAGCCTGATTATATTACAAATTCTATGTTTACAAACAGAACTCTGACAAACAGCCTTATCTGATAAAACAAGGGAATCAGTGTAGACTCACATCACGTATGATCTGAACCAGGCTGTCTGCGGTGCAGCCCGTGTAGCTGACGCTCTCCACAGCCGGTAGTAAGTATGGAGGAGAATTACACAGCAACACGCAAACCTTGTGGGTCTGACCACTGAATAAAAAAATAAAAAATAGGACACATATAAAAGCACAGAATATTGATTCCACAAAACAAGTTAAAGAACTCACATTTGCTCCCTCATTTTTTTGAAGTCGTCAAAGAGCTGCAGGGCCACAGAGAGACCCTCAGCTATGAGACTGCAGCTCTCTGCTCCACCTCCCATGAATCTGTGCAGAAAGCATCAGTGTAAAAGTTGCAATTCTCAGCATATAAAACATAAAAATCTTCAAAGCAGACATACACTCATAACTAACAAATCATCTAAGCAAGCAAAAGCACAGTTTTATCACATACTTTCTACAATAAAATGCATATATCACGGAATCGCCCTTACTGAATGCTGTCAATCCACGAGACAAACTCAAAAGCAGAGCTGGTGGGAGCATGGCACTGGACGTAAGATTCTGGAGCACAATCCACTGTGTTGAAGACCACGAGACCATATTGAGTGCCACCATACTATTAAAAGCAAGAAGATTATAAGATGTTGAAATGACAGCACTAACATAAAGAGAAGGTGTAAACAGATTAATCCAACTCACATCTCCTCCAAAATCTGTTTCAGCAGGTGGTCCTCCGTTAAAATACCTGTGATCAAACAAAGTAGGTCTGTACAGAAGTCTTACAAATGTCAGGATGAATAAACAGGTGATGACTCTTACTCTATAGTCGGTAGTATGTAATTCTCCCGAAGTGATTCAAAATAAGGACCAAGGTTTGCAGTTCCCTCTATGACAAACACCACATCTGACACCTGATTCAACCCAGGCTTGGAAGTCGGGTCCATATGGGTCGCCTTGTGTCTGCAAACAAGACAGACATTAGTTCAATGCTGTGACTGTTAAATAATAATTTGTAATATAGAGTTTGTGTAGGGTACGCGCACTTAAACTTTACTGAGACCACTGGCTCTGAAGCATAATTTACTTTATTATTATTATTATCATCTATTATCATGTCTGTTCTAAAAGAAAGAGAATATATATATATGCTGGCTGTGTCTCAATATCTAGAAAAACGCCGACATAGACATTTTTGAATGACTCAGTGATTCAGTCCGTGTCAAAGATGCCTGACAGCCTCATTTCGGGTGATTTATTTATCTGTATTCTCATTCAATTAAACAGTCAATTCATAGAAAGATAATGGAAATAAAATAAAAATAAATAAATAAAAAGTGAACACGCTCAAGTTTTACACATGCAAGTCTTAGCATGTTTGTTAGCCGTTCTCCTCAAATGCTAATTTAGCTCGTGTGTCTTACCTGCTATTAATAGTAGAACTGACTTCTAATAAGAATAAAGAGGACTGATACAGTCATTTAGCTTGATTATATCTAAACCAGCCGCCTTAAGTTGTTTTATGAAAGCTTCACCTAAACGTTAACGTAGACCGTGATGACAACAAACATTATGATTTACGCTCGGCAATCGACAATACGGTCTGGTCTTAGATCTGGGAACTGGACTGGTTGGTGAATCGATTTATGAGTGATCGCTCGTGGGTACGTCAATTTCAAAGCCACCTAAAATGTAACTAGATCCATCCATCTATTCATATTCTTCAATTGTATGGTCGCAGGAATGCTGCCTCTCGGGAAAAAAAAGACAGAAACACCGTAGATGTCCAGTCTATATATCTCTACACTAGGCATTGTTGTGTTTACATAAGGAAATAAATTGTATGCTGATGTACGTAAAGAATAAATGCATTACTAATAAGGTATGAAGTCGAATTTATAATTTATATGTTATAAGTACTTGGTGCTTTTTACATTTTTTTTTTCATTTTCAAGCACTTCTTGAGGGGCTGCATTTCTTTTAAGAAAAGTGCTACACAAATAAATTATTATTATTATCATAATTTAAAGGACTTCATAAAAGGGTTTTGCATTATCGTACTTAAAGAATATGCTTCATTTAAAATCATATTAAAGTAATCCATTATATGTAGTAACAATCATAGACATGTATACATGTCTATGGTAACAATTATTCTTGGGTACATTTAACTTAAGAGCAATCAGCTAAGCAAACAGTAGATGTCGCTAAAGTCAAGCAACCAAAAAAAAGAAAAAAAAGAAAGAAGAAAAAAAAAGGGTCTCTAAAGTACTGTCCTACATATGTCACCTACAGAAATGAGTCTCGTCTCCGCTCTTTGCTTCACTAATTATCAGAAAGGAGGAGACAGGTAAGTTATTGAAGAAAGAATCATGTTTTTAGGTCGGCGTGCAACCTGTCCTCGTTGCTCTTTACTGCAAGAATCTGCATAATTACTCAGACGGCCCCGAGCGACCCAAAGTGCTGTCAAATGAGAATAGCGTGCCGCGAGCTAAGTGGCCCTGAGGCTCGCGCGTTCCTCTCCTGACAAGAATAGAATCTGTTCTCCAGCGAGCAACGGAGAGAATCCACTTCTTTTGCTTTTCACGGTCAGTAAACAGAAGAATGCACCTAGGCTAGGGTTAGTTATGATTGTCCGGAACCAGGCATCATGTACTGGACATCGGGAGCACAGGAGTCCTGACATTTGATCCTTGCTTTACTGCAAGAGCATATCAATGTGACTAAACATGCATTAAGTTTGTAGCATCTGCTGTGAATTCAGTAATATCTATCATTTCTTGTTTCTGTCCTGTTTTATTTATTTACTTCAATTTAAGGCCCTATAACCCAGCAAAACATTCAAGGGAGAACTCGTGGGCCAGATTTGTCCAGGGCTGAATTTTAACCCCAGTCCAGCCCTGGTGCCCTGTGTCCAAATAAGAGATTTTTTTTAGAGATGCACTGATTTACTGCGCTCTATTCCACATCCATCTCCAGGGAGTTTTCTTTTGTGGAGTGGCACAATTTCGGAGGCTTTCAGCTCTGTGATCTGGGTGGCCAGATTAGACGGATTTAAGGTGAACAAGGGAACTTTGACAAAACCACTGATAATCTTTATTCCATTTATTGATTGACAGCATCACGCTGCTCAAAGACTGAATTTCCAGTATAGCAAAAAAATATGTAAATATTTATTAACCACTTATTATAAGGTTGTCCGTATAACATATGTTTTAGATGTTTCTTATGTTTAACAGGGCATTTATCTGATAAATAATCCAGTAAAAACAGCAATTTTGAGAAATACTCTGTATTTATATTTAAAATTAAAATGTATTTCTGTGATAGTAAAGCTGAATTTTCAATAGACATCACTCCAGTCGTCAGCATCATCCCTCAGAGATCATTCTAATTCTTATTATCAATGATGAAAACACAGTTGAGCTCATTAATATATTTATTAGAATTTTATGACCTTTGGTAACAATGTGAAGGGCCTCTTTTGAACAATTTAATGCATCCATCATTAAATTATTTTTAATTATTTAAATTATGTATAATATATATATATATATATATATATATATATAATATTTTATATTATATAATATATATAGCATATATAATTGGATCATTGACCATGGACTTACATTTTGACAATATTCCTAGTTGAACACCCCAGCACACAGCTTGAATTTAAGTGAATATCGTTGTTATTATAATTCAGAAAACAAAGGGAGAAAAGAGAAAAAAAAACTATTGTAATGAATGAGGTGGCCCATAATTCATTTTTATTTGTGCTGCACACACAAATGTAGATGCTCTTGTGCACCATTAATGAAGATTTATGTTAGCAAATAATTGAAAACGTATCACCCTATAAAATTCATGTTATTTGCCTATAATGTGAAATTTTCTCCCACCAAAAAAAAAAAAACCTTTTGCATGCAAAATTGCTGTTTCCTAAGATCAGCACTTTCGTGTGTGTTTTATTAATAATACGACATGTCTAAGGTGTACAAACGCTGTCACAGTGTAACCTTTGTGGTACACCTTTGTAACTAAAGAGTGCATTATATTTAAAGTGTACATAGTAGGCCTACCCAAAAGGTACATATTAGTACTTTTGAAAAGGTACCTCCCCAAAGAGACAGATTTGTACCTTTTTGTCTGAGAGTGTACCTATAACTATCAGCTCTTCTGCATCACTCAAAGCATTTATGCATTCCACTTCAAAATTGCACAAAATGTTGTCTTGTTTCCGGATGTCCGACATTATTTTCAGGAGAGGTTTCCTCCAGGTGGCACTGATTAATACACAAAGACTTTACTGGTGCTCTCTGCTGGGAGACGGGAGCCATCTGGAACTCACACCGGGCGACCAGAGCATACAGAACACGCCCATACACATACCACCACTATCTGGGTCACTGGGACTACAATAACGTGTTTCCTTCTCAGGGCACAGGCGAGGTAAAACAGGAGCACGATCACCTACACAACACAAAACACTCCTACATTATTTTCCCAGAATATTCTCAGTTGTCATTACAGAAATGAATCTCGAAATGGAGGTCTTTCCCTGAGGCTGTGAAAATGAACACATAATTATTTCTTGATTACAGTAGGCTAATGATAATTGCACCATGCTACAAATTTCACTTGATAATTTTTTTTTCTCGTCCCATATAGTGATAAAAAACAGCTCCTCAAGTTTTTCTCTTCTGATCTCTCTCTCTCTTTCTCTATACAATATCTCTTTCAGCTCAGTGAGCCAGGTGAATTATCCTTCTAAAATAATTTTTTTTGCACTATGGGAACGTTGCCATGGAGACCGCGGCTCCCCCGACCCCCACCCCTCAGCGCGCGTGCACACGTGTGTATAGTGGAATGGTTCGTTGTGCTAACTGGCGTGTCTTCACCGCTGCAGCGTCTCGGGTTGACTGTGCGCTTCTCATGCTGCTCTCACATGGCTGATGTGTTGCTGGTGTCTCGGTGTAAACCGGATCGGTCCACCTCTTAGTCTGTTTTCTCTTCGTTCTTATATTCTCAACATAACAAACCCTGCACGGCCACGGAATCATTTTTAAGGAAATGTCCCAGTTCAATGCAAGAGCAGTCGGCAGCATTTGTGGCATAATGTTTCTTTCATTCATGAATGAATGGTTGAAACACAACGGTAGTAGGCTAATGGGGCGGGGGATCTTTATATACAGTATATATATATTATTGTAAGTGCATCACTGTAACCCAAGTCTACATTAATTTGAACATCATGCCACATATGTCAGTGGAGCTTAACTTGCATTGAACCTGAATTAAGGAATATTCATTTAATTTCATTCCCCTAATAGTTTTTCTCCAGCTATTCTCAAACATTTATCCTCTTACTGCTTACTGAAAAATTTCATATATTGTTCGCCCTGGGGCCAGCTGCACAAACTGCTTAGAATATAGTAATATTAGAAGTCAGTCATTTAATTTTTTTTAAAGACTAGTCTTTTTTTTTTTTTTTTTTAAGTCAGTGCATAAAAAATAGATTGGTCAAGTTTGATCATTTTGGTCAGAGCTCTTAAGATACTGTCTTAACTTAATGGCTGTGGTGATGAAAATAGCTACTGTTCTCTTGTCAATATTTACCCCCTGCTCTTCTCCGTAGCACATTTGTAGTCTTTGCCACATGCGCTAATTCCCTGCACCTGTCTCTCTTCCTGTATCTGTGTGTCAGAGAGTGCTGACTCTGGCTGTTCTGCGTACAGTGAGACTCAGATGAACAGTGCATTAGACTCATAAATGTGACTCTAGAAGTCAAGATGGATGTCGAAGAATCAGGCAGTAACAAATTGAACCCTCTAAGCATCACACCTCATGGGTGCAATTAGCTCCCGGGAAATTGTGTGACTGGAAAAGCCATAAAGATACAACCTGATCTGAAGAATGAGGCTGAGGTGGAGGAGGGCCGGGTTTGATTTATGGATATATAATACAGAAAAACAGAAGCATGTACAGGAATGCAATGCTCCACAAATGCGTTTATATAAACTGGGCCCACAATAAAGAACTTATGATGGTGACTAAATAATAACACACAAGTAAATGCACAGCAGGAGGGAGAAGGGAGGGAGACACAAAGTAAGAGGTAGACAGAATGATCAGGTTGATTCACAACCCATTACATGAACACAAAAAGCTGCATCACGCAAACACATTGCAATGATTTTTCATACATGTTTTATTTCAACCATCATTGCTCCAGCCTTAGACATAATCATCCTCCTAAAAGTTTTTTTTGTGTTGTTTTTGTTTTTTTCAGCTGAAATGTTCTCTCGCCCTGACTGCATTTCATTTTTATCTTGCTCTAAGTCTCAGCTTAATCTGAACATATAAAAAAGTAAACCTTTTCAAAGAAAACTAAAAAAGCAAACAAACAAAGAAAAATATATCCAGAAACTGTAATACCATCTCAAAGAGGATATACAATATTAACAACATTAATTATCAATGCTTTGATGATATCGAACAGGTTGCTAGGTCAACATATTTGTCATTAGTAGTGTTCGTATCAAGTTCATTGTCAGTTTTGTGTGTGTGTGTGTGTGTTTGTGTTGAGCATCACTTATTAAATTATCATTGCATCAAGTTGACATCATCCATGTTAATATAAGCATGCAAACACATTTCCTCATGATCATTCAGAATTGCACTGACATTCAGAGGAAAGAGGGGAGACAGACAGAGAAAAATATGGCATGGGGTGAACCGAAGAGAAAGCTATCGTCAAAGTCTATACTTGTGGAAACTGATGAAGGGGTCAGAGGTCACTCTACAGGGATTGTGCCTCCACAGTGTAAGATCTAAGGCAGCAGAAGAGATGGACCTGGAGACAGGAGCTGAAGACAGTGGGTCGATACCACATCCACATGGATGACGGAATCAATGGCCTCTTAGAAAACAACAAGTGCTGATATACGATAACAGACTAAGGACTGAGCACACACCGGCTAGAGTGTATGTGTGTGTGTGTGTGTGTGCACATCCAAGGCCTGGCATGTGATTAATAATGGAAACAGAAAAAAAAAGCTCGGGGGGTACAGTGGGAAATAATTATACTGATGTGTATTTCAATAACATGAGTGTTAGTGATTGGTAATGCAGTATTCCTTCATTGAGGGATATGTGTGGTAGAATTGGCAGTGGTTGAACTGCGATATTAAAGAGATAGTCCATCTAAAATTGAAAATTCTGCCATCATTTATGCACTGTCATGACATTTCAAACCTGCATGACTTTCTTTCTTTTGCAAAAAGATGATATTTTGAAGAATGTTTTAAATGAAAGCAAAAGGTGTCCAAAAACAACACTGCATCCCATTGGATTTCACTGTATAAGGATTTTGTGAAGAAAAATTTATTTGGGGTTCCACAGATTAAATAGAGGAGTTCCTCTTTTAATAGAGGCAGTGACCCTGGATATCAAGGGTATGTGAATTGAGTGCTTTGGCCACTATAATATTTCTCACTAGAGAAGCAGTGACCTTACTGAAAGAAATATATATTTTTCTATATGAAAAAAACCCTTTGAAGTCAGTTTGCAACGTAAAATTATATAAGTAATATTGTGGCTCTAAATTGATAAAAGACGTGCCCCCCTTTTTGTCTCTGTTTGCAAGGAATGCTCAGACAGAAAAGATAGTCACATTAGCTGAAAAAGATGAACAGAACCAGTTTGTCTCACCCACCCGCCCTTTTTCTTTTTAAGACAATGGAAAAACTTAAAACATTTTATTCCTCAAAAGCTGTGGCCACCAGGTTTGTCCCCTCGTACACACAGAGCACATTTACAGAAAAAGAAAAACACACCCAACACGAGAACACAGATCAAGCTAGGGACACGTTTCAGTGACGAGCTGGCTAGGGACACAACAGAGACAGGTCACTATCACATTCGACAGAGAACAACTGAAACGCGCATCTGAGAAATAGACCCTGTCCCTACCAAGTGCAACAGGTCCTACACAAGAAATAGTTCCTCTATGACACAGGACAGAAGACACTTGATTGTTCAAAATGAGATTTTCTCTGTGCAGGACAAAGGACGGGAAGTGGAGACATACACAGGGTCACGGTGACAGATACTGACACACAGGCATACACGCAGACACACAAACCAACAAGCAAAAAAGACACAAAAGAGCACTCCTACAAACACATAGGATTCCCGGAAGGAAAAAGAGGATGAACGTGTGTCTTTCCAAAGCGGTCCTCTTGGCAGAAGGATGATGGAGAGCACACACTTCCTCTTTTGAAATTAAAAATGTCTTAAGAGAAAAAAAAAATCTTGGCATGGTATAAAAATAAAATACTATGGCCAGATCTTTTCCCCGTAGGATATGTCTCCAGCAAATGCAAACAAATCCAATGTCCTTCTCAGTTAGGGTCCTCTGGCAATGTTTGAAATCAAGGATAGCTCCCTTTGGAAGAGTTCTCAATGGGATTCAGTCTGCCAGTGTGTCCATGTCAGGGAAACATACTCTCCAATCGTTTCATTCAGTATCTGGTAGAACAAGAAGAATGGTTGGACTCTAGTAAACAAATGAAAAAAAAGAAACACTGCTGATCTCATTGAGCTCCAAGCAGAAGGTGATAAAAATGTAAAAGGCAGAGGGACACATTTCAATACTGCACAACACAATTTGGCTAATGTATCCATCCTTATTTCTCCTTCTCCAGATGGGAAAGGTCATAAAGTAGTCCTCCTCTCCAGAGAAACAGGAAACAGTTGCAAGGATTCTGCATTGGCAGAGAAGACCACTCCAAGAACTTGCAGCTACTTGTCAGACTGAAAACACCTTGTAGAGATTTTCTATAGCTACACACAGACACCCGTACAAACTCACGTACACACATGCGCTCACACATACACAAACATTCGTGGTCCATAATCTATCAGGTCTCTCCTGATTATTTCGTTTATTTGTATTTTTTTTAGTAATTAAAATCTCATTTTTTTGTAGGCTCAGTTTCAAATAACTAAATAAAGATTATCTATTTAAAGTGGGAATGTTTTTTACATATATCCCCTGAATAAATCATGACATATTTTGACTTTAACATCATTCCTGAAGCAAAACCATCCATGCCAGATATTCTGTTACTATTCAATGTGCATGTCTGTTTGTGTGTGTGTGTGTGTGTGTGTGTGTGTGTGTCTGGTCTAGTCTAGTCATTTTTCTATATATTGTGTCTGCAGGGTTGATTTAGAGGAAAAGCACTAACACAGGCACAGTCTCTTCTCTGGTTCTTTCTTGATAAAATATTATTCACAAATGAAAAGAAATAATGTATTTCTGGTGCTAAAAAGATAATGCTGACCTGAGGATGAGAAAAAGAAACAGAGAGACAGAAAAAACAAAGTTAACCATATAAACACAAACAGTAAAATACATAAACAGAAAAAGCTTGGGCGAACAGATGGCTGCATACAGTATTGACCACACTCGCTCTCAAAATTTAGCTTGGAGTCCTGAAAATTTAGGTTATAGAATGCAGTTGTTAATAACAAAACTGTGAGAATGTAACCATATTTAGCACTCTGAAACAGGACTGTGTAAACATAGCCATAGATGTTTTTTTTTCAGTGTGTTAGTTCATGACTGAAATCTGAAGTACTCCAGTGTAACACACTGATGCATTCACCCACACAGACCCAATATGAGAGGAAGTACCCTTCTATTTACAGCATGTGTTTATGTGTATGTGAGTGTACTCACATCTCTACTCAGAGTGAGGGCTGTCCACCACTATGTGTGGCTTAGGGGAGGCTGTGGCACTCTTTGACACATATGCATTTATGGATTTTTCCTGTGAAGGGAAACATCAATGAACACACATGACTATTCAGAAAGCGATTTCGTACATATACTCAATTATCAAAGCTATGAATGATTTATTATATTGTATCTTTTCAGTATTAACTATAACAGCGCAAATTGGCATAAGGTTGCACAAAAGAAAAACCAATAACAGAAATAATGGTGCAAATACCAGTAAACTGACTACCATAAACCTTAGTGTATCCCTTTGCATGATTTATTTACATACTCTCCTCCCACAAATTTTGCGTCTGAAAGGTTAATACATATGCTATAAGGTAAGCTACAAAAATAACGGAGTTCATTGCTAATGTTTCACTGCGTACCTCTAGTAAACCCTGACAGTATTTTTTAAGGCAAAAAAAGGGTTTGTGCTGGTGCAAGGTATTAGTAATCTGGCTACTGTATATCTCCTTCTCTCACACACACACACACACACAAATAATAATAATTAACTCAAAATGTCACATTTATTTATTTATTAGGTAAGTAGCCATGTAATAGGAAAGATTATGTGCAATCAGTCACAAAATAACCATTTCAGGGGTCCTGATCCTGCTGCTGAGATTTAATATGTAATACATTAGCCCTTACATAAAACTCTTATTTTATATAACCACAAGAACGATAAGTGTTATAATAATTAAGATTATAAATTCATTATAATTCTTAAGAACATTATTATAGGACATTATAAATGCATTATCGTGCATTACAAATACCTTTATTTGAATGCATTATATATACAGGCTTCAAGGAAAGAGTTACCAGATAGCTTTTCTCTTTCGATTTAGGTTTTCTTTCTTTCTAGATTTTCTTTGAGTCTTTTTTAGCAACGTTTTAGTAGCTGATACCAATACCAGTGAAAATCTGGTTTCACAATTTCAATACCACAGCAATATAAAAAGTTTTATTTAATTTTTTCAATACTGTATTAACAAATTAAATGCAAACAAAAGAATGTAGTTTTAAGTATTTTTCAATTAAGGAAGCATTGATGGGAATTATTCAGTCAGCGAGTAAGTGGTCTGCTCTTTTTCGTGCCAATGTTTTCTGATTAATGCTGTCAACATAATAGACAGCAGCAACTGTATTAGACTGTATTATTCACACTACAAGGTCTAATGCACACATCCCTTTTTTCCCCCATTTGTTTACATTCACTTAACACATAACTACATTAATATCTCAACCCAGATGGGGATTTTAACTAAAACTGCATTTGACCAAGAGGTGCAAGCACACTTTATAGGGTGTGTGGGCAAATACTTTAAGACAAGTGAACCTTGAATGGTGTATACTTATAAAGACAGGTATCAGGTGTGAAGGTTATAGGCATTTTAATAAGGACTTGGCTTGTATAGAGGACACTGCCTATACACAATAACACACAGCACACATTGATTGATTTTCACATGCTCACTCACACACAAACACACACACACACTCCACGCGGTCACACTGTCTACCTCCACCAGCTGGTGCCAGTGTTCAATAGGCTTGCGGGGATTTGCCAGCATGGCTGTCCAGTGCTCCCTTCCCGGTCCATCAGCATCACTGCCCACACGGCACATCCCGATCACCTCATTATGACCAATACTGAGAGAAAGATAGAGAGAGAGAGAGTGGGAGGGAGAGAGTGAATTAATGCAGTTAGGCTAAAAAATGAAGGAGAACCACAGACCAGTGCATCCATTATAACAAATGGGCAAGAGAGAGAGAATGAAAGACGGCAAAGAGACACAGGAGAACATGAGAAGCTAGAAAGCACAAAGTAACAAGATAAAGAATGAGGACTATCTGGCATCATATAATTAGAAAGATGCGAACAGGACCTTAGTGTCATATAGCAACCTGCCCATTAAGACACACACACTCAGACACAGACTGAGAGATCACATAATTACACAGACAAACAGAGATCAGAAGGAGAGAGAGACAGAGGTACATCCCAATTACTGAATTACAGAGATAAACAAAATGAGGCAAGAGCACATGGAACGGATTCAATGATTTGAGAGAAAATTTGTCACAGAGGGCAGATGGGGAGTCATTTATGATAGGTCTACTGATTACCGAAATAAAGAAAACGAGAGAGAGAGAGAAGATTAGAAGAGAGAGAGGTGTCACAATCACTTAATTACTTGAAAAGTGAGTATGAAAAGCTGCTCAAGTAAAAGTGGAATAACAAGCGGGTTTAATAAGTGGAACACAAATAAATCTTTCCACCTGCATTTATTGTTGAATAGAGACGTGGACAGAAAATAAATGACATTCATGCATACTGTTTACTGCCAAGCAGAAGGAGTTTCTGTGTGTCATGTGACAGGCATGGATTTGTATAAAGACATCAGGGTATAACTTATTAAGACCTAACTTAATAAGACCTACTTTCATGAGTGTAACTTCCCTATTTCAATAGTAGTGACACACTTAAAGGCAGTGTAGGTGATTTGGTTCAAAAAATGTTTTTGTTGTGCTGGTTGAAAGCCTCTTCACATACCGACAGAAATAACTAAGTTAAGTGGTCTAAATATATCATCTGTGGAAGGTGCAGGACCATGAAATATTTGTCCAATCATATTCCTTGGCCCAAGGACTACGATTAGCTGTCCTACCAATCAAAGTACAGTAGGTATTTGCATACTTCTGCACACCCTGTTTGCGCAGACATGATTTGTCATCAGCGCTTTCCATTATGCTATTGCAGACCGAGCGAAGATGGAAGGCTTTATTATTGTAATATTATATGCATTGTACTGTAATAATTTCTCACCCATGAATGGGACATGCAGTAATCTGACAGCGTTGTGTTCAGTCCTCCATCCACGGCGTCTCCCACTGTGTCGCTGATTAGCCTCTGGACTGCCTGTGCGTTCATGTGTTCTGGAGGAGGCGTAGCTTTGGAGACTGATTTGCAGGGAGGGTGGGATCTTATGCTTTCAAAGCTAGCTTGCTATAGCTAGCCTCTCCCTACCTTTAATAATAACAGTCGTTTCACCAGAAATAAGAGACCCTGCTACAATTTGTATTTACACATTATTGTTCAAAAGTTTGGGGTCAGTAGAATTATTATTTTTTTAATTACATTATGCAAGTCTCTTATGCTAACCAAGACTACATTTATTTGATTTATTAATGTAAAAAAAACCTTAATATTATTACAATTTAAATGAAGTGTTTTCTATTTTAATATATTTCAAAATGTAATTTATTCCAGTGATGGCAAGACAGAATTTTCAGCAGCCAATTCTTCAGTCTTCAGTGTCATGTGATCCTTCAGAAATAATTCTCATGCGCTGATTTGCTGCTCCAGAAACATTTGTCTTATTATCAGTATTGAAAACAGTTGTGCTGCTTAATTAAAAAAAAATAATATATATATTATTTATTTATGGAAACCATGATACATTTTTTTCCAGGATTTTTTGTGATATTAAGTAAAAAAGCATTTAAAATGTCTTCTTTTTTGCCATCTTTGATGTCGATGAATAAAAGCATTATTTCTTCAAAGAATTTGCACTGACCCCCAAAGTTTGAACAGTAGTGTAGATAAATAAAACTGTCCTTTCAAATAAATTTAATGAAAACAAAGAGGCACAAATAAATGAGTCACTGATTCACAGTCTCCCGAGTCTATTTTTTAAAAATGAAATATTGAGATAAATGCTGCTGTGGACTGTTTCTACTCAGTTATATTAATCATTTAGCTTTTAGTATAAATGTATTTGGCTAATTTATTGCTGCCATCCTAAATCAGATCTTAATTTTGTGCCAAATAAATACAGCTTGGATAGTTATTCAATTAAACTGAATTAACCCCTGTACATACACCTGCTACTTTTTGTAAGCTGTCTGAAGCATAGCTAACTATTTTTTTTGTAAATAGTAGCATGACTGTAGTTTAAAGTAGCTCCACCAACACTTCCACTAAATCAAGTCATGCTCAAAGAAATGTGTGCCACCAAGAGTTATGTCCTGCCTTTATTTTAATAACAATGCTGCCAAAATAAATCAGTCAAGCTTTAGTGAAGACTTAAAGTCGTTGTGTTGTAAAAGCCTGAGATCATATGAATAACATCAGTTTTATGAAGTAGTCTGCAAGCCATGAACAACATTTCTTCATCTCAAACATAAATAGCTTTGCCTGCTCCTGTGTTTCGTCATCCACAGTAACGCAGGTTTAAATACAGAAACACTAAAATATTGCAAAATGGATTGTTTAGCATGCCAGATATATGCAAGAAATGACTATTACCCAGCCGATAAGGCTTCTGAATGGAGCGTTTAGCACAGGTGGCATGCAGCAAAGCTAAGAGCAATTCATCAGCCGCTATCTGCGGCTCACAGATGAGCTGTTTCATTAGGAGGAGCTGCTGGTGTGCCACATGCCACTGGGAACCGATGAAATCATGGAGAGCATAGACAAACACACATTTGGGAAACTCGGATGTGGATTTCCTTTGAACTGAAAGCGGTTCTTAAAATAGAATCTGATGCACGATTTGTATGCACCTGATTTTGCAAGTCATATTTTGTTCCACAAAAGCACACAAAATATGGCCATAAAAGTGGGATTAGATGACACAACACACCTAGCAGTACATATGCTTCATTTTTTTAAAAAGTAAAAAACATGCAGAGTAATACAAAAGCTAGACATAAATGCCATTCTGAAGGTCTATCATACCGAAGTGCTGCAAGAAGAGCTCCACACATACAGAAGAGGTGATTTAAGTTGTGCCCACCAGACAAGAAACACTGGCTGTGTTACAGAGTGTCTCACCATCAGACACCACTTCCATTAGTTTTAGGCCATCATGTATATTCATGAGGGGTCTGTCTTTATGCAAAACAGTGCAAACGTCCACTAGGGATAGTCTGACACTCAGGGGCATAAGGCCCTATGTTCAGTGGAGCGCATACACATACAAATATGTACAACATGTATTCTAACTCACCAATTGAACAACAAACTATCTCATCATTATCAGTCAAAGAGATCCTTAAATGCATGAAAAGATCATACTTCAGTTTTCCACTGCTAATTTCTCAATAACGTAGTAAAATGCACTATTATGGTCAATTCAGAAAATCTGTAATTAAATTAATTGATTTATTAATATTAATTGTAGTTTAATATTAAACTGCTGTTGAATGCTTGAATCTGGTTGTCTGAAGAATGTACTAAGATGTCCATATCAATTCGCCCAAATGTTTTTTGTTATTTTAAATGTCCTTACAGACTACAACAGCAAAATAACCAAAACCCACAACAATATGTAAACAATATAATAAAAAGATGACAAATTATTTCCATGCTTTTGTCACAAAATTGTTTTAGTATGTATGGAAAGCACACTCTATTTCTCCCACTTTCTCTCCCACTTAAACACGAACACACACATAGTGTACAGCACTGACACACACTTGCACACATGGAAACACACTGCTCTGACAATTTTATCAGTAAAAAGTTTAGCAACCTTAAAAGCTACATGTCATTTCTCACCAATAACAGCACTGTTCTTGAAGCAGATAAACTTCAAGTTTCGCTTTTAGTAGAGACACTGCTGCTGAACACTGAGAGTCGCGCAGACTCACAGACTCAGGTAATCCTCACACGTTTAATCTCTCTCTTTCATAACTGCATTAATAACTGCACTAGTCTTTGGAATGGTAGCATATATTAATCTGGAGAAATATTTACACAATTGGACTGTAGGAAACACTGTGCAGATCTAATTTGAATCTCTCCCACAGAACTTCAATAAATGCTTTATTCTTTCAACAAATGAAAAATCCATGTGTTCCTGAATAAGAGCTGTGAGACACAGCCTGTAAGCATGCCTAAAGTTACAAGTGGGCACTTCCTGTCAAGCCTCATATCACAACAGTGAGCTTGATGTGTTGCAGCATGTCTCACAGCATGAAAAAGACAGTCATGATCTTACCAGTCATAGTCCATGACGGCGATGATGAGCGACACATTGTCAATGTTCTCGTTGGGGATATCAAAGACCAGAGCCTCATTATACGTAGGATTGAGAGTATTCTTCTTTATGGACGTCTTCCTCTTTTTCAGCCTTCGACCTTCACAAACCAGAGATGCCTTTACATATGGATCTGAGAAAGCAAGAACAGAAAATTTGTCAAAGAAATAGCAACGGCAAGATGTAATGCATTGACAATATTACAAATTAATGCTAGTAACGGCATCAGTAATTATTGTGCTAGCAATAATGATACATTAACATTACTTTTTCATAAAGCACCTGGATAGCGCAACATAATCATATCCTGTAAGAGGAATCTTTATTACATTACTTCAAGCCTTGCTATGATAATTAAATAAGCCAACATTAATTAAATATGTTGCTCGTTCTTATGACTGTTATGCTGATACCTTTTTTTGACTTTTTAGAGGTGCTATTTGATATTCAGAACTTTCAGAACTGATAGTTTTGTGACCTTTAATGTTATTTTATTATTCATATGCTGGACGCGTTACACCAAGGTTATTAATGAGCAGCAGTTTCATCTCGCCTCAATGTCAACAATGTCTGAGGCGCTAATGAGGTATCGCTGTTAATTATGAGGGAATTAGAGGAATGGCTGGGGACCACGAACGAGACCTGGTACCTGAGAAGCCCGTGAGGTCCATGGCTTTCAGATTGGTGGCCTTAATGATGGTGACGGTCAGTCTGCCAGCTGTTGGCAGGTAACACAGTGAGAAGTTCAGCTCGCCCAGGTCAGCTTTCTCCTGCAGACACAAAAACATATCGAGAGGTCCAAAGTTCACTTTGAAGTTAAACTGTGAGTAATGCAAATGCTGAAAGTAATGCACAAAAATAAGGAAATTCATGAATAAAAAGAGATTACTCCGTCTCGCTTGAAATGTTTTAAAAATGTATTTGTCCTTTTAAGATGCAAGGATAAACTGAAGGAATGTCTGTGGCTTTTAATGCTTTTAATGCTCCGCAGAATTAATTTGAACTCATCCTTGAATTTTTTAAAACAAGGAGAAAATCATGTTTAGAGTAATGCACTTGCAATGAAAGTCCATGGAAATGCACTTTAATAAACATTAAAAACACTTTTTTGGTGTACATCCACAGGTTATGACCATGTAAATCCAATAAACTCTCTCTGTCTATAACTTAGCAAGCAAGACTACTGCAAAGTTACTGTTCTGAAGTATATGTGTTGAGATGCTACGCCTGTTTTTTCTCTTACACTCTTGGTTGAACCTTTCATCTTTCTCTCAAGTTCTTGTTCTGCCAGACAGAATTAATCATGAGCTATGATGAAAAAAGAACAAGGGTAAGAGAGGTAAGCAAAAAGAGCTACAGTTTTTTATCAAAAATGTCAAGCGTCTGAGGTACAGTACATCTCCAAGAACTATAGGAGCTGCCAGCTTTGGGTCTGGGTCCGTAAACGTGATATGAATGCTGCCTTATGTGAGTGTTTTTATTTAATTTTATTTTTTTACACTCCAGCACTTTAAAAAATGTTTTATAACCCAAATATGATCTTTTTTTCGAACCAGATGATTAGGTAAATCCGCTAATGTCACCTGAGTGGCTGATTGGCTGAATCCTGCATTTGAATCCAACATTTAATTTACATCCATTCACATTAATTTACATCCATTCACATGTCAGACACACAAATGTCAGAAACATACTCAAAATCCAGCATGCATCACTGAATACTTTTTAAATTTGTCTTGTCAGACAGAGTAGATGGTGCCTAATGTATCTTCTTTCCTTCATTTGACCTAGTCGTGCTGTGGAAAATTTAATCTACCTTATTTAAGCACAGCAGCAGCTTGTCTTTGATTTGATTTATTCTCTCTGTTCTCCAAATGTACAAACACGTTTTAAAATAGCAATATTCTGTGATCATGATAAAAATGTTTCTAAAAACTGCTCCATTAAGATGCAGTGGCAATTTGTGAAGTGCTCTTGAAAAAAGCTCCTTCGCACAGTTGACCTTCACTTATTTAATGTGATTTTCTTTGGAAGGACAAGCACATGCATCACTAGATCACCTCACACCTCTGCTACCAACATCCCCAAGGACACATCATCATCATAGCCTTGTAGCCATGTAATCACGTATGATTATCAAATGTGATAAATGTTTCATAAATATAAAATTAGGTTTTCAATTCTACTTAAGAGAGATACGCAAGTACCATGAAAGATACCACCATCATCATAAAATCTGTCCAGGCTAAGGTTCTCATGAAATCCAGCACAATTTCTTGGATGGAATTCACTAAACTGTGTTTTAGTGCAAAACCTTGCATCTTAAACCACATGTGACAAACTATATTATATAAAATATAATATAAAATATATAAAAATATTGTTGAATTTAATTTTAAATTACTTTTTTTTTTTAGATCTACGTGATTTAATTCATTAAAAAAATTTTTTGTTTAAGTGAATGTTTTCAGACAATACTAATATTTTTGACTTAAATAAATAAAAGAAAAGGTCATTTAGATGTTAATATTGTATCAGTGTTGACTCAGTGAAGATTTGCTTCATTCACAAAACTCAGCTTTATTTGTCTTGCGTAATTAACATTGCATTTGTACTGCCCAAAAGAGACAATTATGCATATTGTTATTGATGACAGCAGTAATTTATCAAATGATGATCAATGTTCATCGGGGCATCCCAACACACCACACTTTTAAAGGGATAGTTCACCCAAAAATCAAAATTATGTCACTAATAACTCACCCTCATGTCGTTCCAAACCAGTTTATCTTCGGAACACAGTTTCAGATATTTTAGATTTAGTCCGAGAGCTCTCAGTCCCTTCATTGAAACTGTGTGTATGGTATACTGTCCATGTCCAGAAAGGTAAGACGAGTTCACGGTTCACAAGTCAAGAACCGTTTCTGTCAGACGCGACCGATTCGAGAACCGAGGAGCTGATGATACTGTGCATGTGTGATTCAGCGTGAAGCAGACTGACACACAGAGCGTCTGAACCGAACTGGTTATTTTGGTGATTGATTCTGAACTGATTCTGTGCTAATTTTATGAGGGCGGGTAAACCGAAGGCTTGAATCAAGGGCAATCATCGCCAATGACGCCATTACGTCGAGCACAAAAGAACAGGTGAACCATTTTCTTCAACCGGTTTATTGAATCGAACCGACCAAAATAACTACTAGTGATCCGAAAACCGATGCAACTGGTTCTTGACTCGTGAACGAGTCGTTATCTGGCTCGGCTCGGTGTTCATCTTCAGTTCTCTCTTCACAGCAGTTCAGTCAGTGTACTGTTTGAGTAAATGTATTACTCCGGGATATTGGTTTGAACTCTGAGGGAGTGGCAGCCACATTAAAAAAGTTAACAGCTTAAGTCATTTGTGGATTAATGCCTATTGGAGACGCGAACCGTTTCAAACGATTCAGTTCGATTTGGTGAACTGGTTCAAGAAGATCCAGTTACATCGAGTGATTCGTTCGCGAACCGGATATCACTAAACTGCAGTGTTTTGAACGCGCTCACAACAGACACAGAAGAGAAGATAATGCTGAATAAAGTCGCAGTTTTTGCTATTTTTGGACCAAAATGTATTTTCGATGCTTCAAAATATTCTAACTGACCCTCTGATGTCACATGGACTACTTTGATGATGTTTTTCTTACCTTTCTGGACATGGATTATGGCACCTTTAAGGAGTAGAGTGTTTTATATCCAGAAGTTTGGTATAGTCAAGCGCACTTCCAGCATTTCCTATTGAGGTGTTGGCATGATGCTGATGTGTTCAGTGCGAGTGTTTTGACATACTGAGCAGTGGTGATCATAGCAGGCCCAGGTCATGTTGCCTTCCTGTTCCCCACTCTCATCTCTACTACTGTGTATGGCAATAAATGTAGCAAAAAAACTGATCACTGTTCAGCATGGCTATTCAGCTCAGGTCCTTGATGGCCACTTTCCTGCAGGGTTTAGATTTAACCCCAGTCTAATGCATGTCAACAAGCTAATCAAAAGTTCACCCAAGATGAAAATTCTGTCATCATTTATGAACCCAACCTGTATGATTTTCTTTCTTCTGTGGAACAAAAACAAATTTTGTCCACATAATGGAAGTCAATGGTCACCAAACAGACCATGATTCTTAAAAATATATATTTTTTTGTAGTGTCAAAGACAGTGAGTCATAACGGTTTATAACACTTTTTGTTGAAGGATTTCTTGAAAATTACACGCAGGTGTGTTTGATTAGTGTTATAACTCAACTCCCCGGGACAACGGCCCTCCAGGACTGAAGCTGAATAGCCCTCCTGTACGGTCTCAGCATAGTAAATCAGATCGTGACAGTCCAACATCTGTTGTAGTGTAGCGGTCTGCATCCTTCATAACCTACTGTAGCACCCAGAGCCGGTGTTTGTGGCGTTACCTAATTTGCGTAAATCTTTCAGCAAATCACATGCTAAAACTCAGACAGCATGTGCAAATACACAACACTATCAACCACTCACTCTCACCGACTCCCTTTGTATTTAAGGTCTAATGAACCTTTAATATGTGTTTGTGTCATTATCTCACCGTGGTTCCTTCTATGATGTCTCTCCAAACTGGCTTCTCCCCGGTGCCCTCGCTGAAGTCCAGCAGGTTATCCACCACCACTTGACCTATGAGGTCATGTCTGGAGAAACGATCAAAGTCGTAGACGGAGAAGTGGAGTTTGCGCGAGTGTAGCTCCCCCAGTGGCACGCCGAACTGGAACGTCTCATTAAAAACCGGGTTGAGAGTTTTTCTGTGCACCTGCAAACCAGAGCCACGGAAAGACCGAGTGTAAATGAGAGAAAGTGAAGGGAATTAGATAAGTGGAGGAGCTGAGAAGGAAAAGTGAGCGAAGGGAGTGAACAAGAGATTGGTTAACATCAAAACTGCAAATGCATAAAGTTAATTCAAAATGCACCGCCTGATATAGATGTATTTTTAGATGAACTAGGGCACTGGGAAAAAAAATCACACAAGCAGACTGAGAAATGCAACCAGATCTTAATGAGTCCTAAGAGGGTCTGCCATCTGAACAGTGGATTATTGTAATATCAGGGAGCAGACTGCTGTCTCACTAGGATAAAAAAAAGATACCTTGGTCTGAAATTTCTTCTTCCTATCAGGCAGTAAGTAGATCTTGACATAAGGATCCGAGAAACCATTGGCATCCTTCGCCGGGAGGTCCAGGGCTTTCAGTATCTTAACCACCAGCTGCTCCGTGCTGTAAGAAAGACATGTCAGCGTCACTGTAATTCACTTTGAACTATCTGGAAATGCCTGTGCTCGCTAGCCTGGGCGTGAGTTCATTTCAGCATCATCTAACCGGCAATGAAAAGAGCGCCAGTTTATGTTGAAATAAGCTGACATCCAGGCCAGTATCAGGACAGCAATGCAGCACTGAGTTCAGTGAGGCTCAATGGCTGTCAGGTTCAGAAAAACAGGGGGGGGGGGGGGGGAAGGGGGTGCCAACTGTACAATCCAGCTCAATGGCTTGGAATTGACAGATGGACAGAGCCATACTTGAACTGCGCAAGCTAAATGGATCTTGTACGAATGTGAATATATGAGATAATACATCCCTAATGTGAATATAAAGACATTAATATTTGATGCATAATGCAATGACTGTAACCTCCAACACAGGACTTTATAAATAATCCAGAGCTTATTATGAGGCAAACCATAGGTCATTTCATGGTTAGACTGCAGCGGGGTTGTTGCGGTCTGGTGCCAAGCACAGCACGACTGTGAACTTCTGATCCGCGAGGCTCACCCATTGTTTGTGCAGATGTAAGTAAGAGAGGCGGGGAAGTTCTGTGGTTGCTAATCAGGCCTTGTTAGAATGTGTCTCTCAGTGTTAACAAATGCGTCACCCTTTCATTAGGACAAACAAACAAATCAGCAACTCTGGGGGAGGGAGAACACAAGCAGAAATCCAATATGACCTTAGACTGACATGTCGATCATAAAGAATGCACAATGACATGGTACAAATCTCAATTAATCAGGATGGTAGCAAATAAGTTAATCATGATGTTATCATCCAATCTGTAAGTGACAAATTTAATCATTCATTATTGTATTATCATATCAAGACAAGGATAAAAGGGCTATTCACACTGACAGCAATTTTAAGAGATTCTTTTTAAGGAAGGTTGGTGATTTAAAGCAATATGAGCGACAGCAACGAAACTTATGGTGCTAAAGTTAGGAAGAGCTTGACTTATGCAAATAAACAGTATGTGCAATATAATTGGTTTATTTTCACACACAGACACACACACACATATATATACATATATATATATGCATACATAAATGTATTTATTGGTGCTTCACAGAAAATATTTCCATAAAATATTAAGCAATGTTTTTAACTTATATTATACATTGTATCAGTTTGGCCGAATTAGAAATGAATCTCACAGCAAATGGCACGCAGCACAATATCACACTTTAAATCAGGCTGGTCTTTAGAAATATACGCTGCCATTAGCACTCAGGGCTATGAATATATCATTGAAAATGACAGGTTCTGTCTTGCCCACATTAGAGCGAGCATTTAAAGCCAGCCCATAGCCCCCCACCCCAGTCATGTGTAGCAGGGCACAACGGCTTTTCATTATTCAGTGACAGGCTCCTTGCCCATCCTCCCCTCTCCCTTTACAATATCACTGCAAAACAAAAACCCCAAACAAAAGTCATACACAGGCTGTCTGAAAGCGGTTTTCCTGAGAATGCAATGATCTCAGTTGGAATTAGACAAATAGACAGATACATTTAAATAAATAATAAAACAACATTCAGCTCCAACCCATATAGACAATGAGTTAGAAAAAGCCGCTATTCCCTCCGCGTCGCATGTGTAATCGTCATACTGCTGTGCTGATAGAAAGCTACGTCCCACCGGATGCGACTCTGACAGACAGTGTCAACCTGCCCGCTATCCCCCAAAATGCTTGTACATATTCGTGACATATTCGCCTTAATGTTTTGCAAATGCAACAGCATAGCAGGAGGTGTGATGATGTCAATTAAACACACGGGGATGAGAAACAATATTGGCCGCTGTAATATGTAAACACTGAGAAACAATTACGATTGCATTTACTTTAAAAAGAAATAGAAATTCTGTTCAATTACTCACACTAGTATGTCAAAAAAAAATTATATCATGAAATTTGTCATTTCATTTAACGTTAACAATATATAGTTATTTTTGAAGAAAGAAAGATTTAAAAAGGTTTAAAACAACATGAGGCAACAGCACTCACCTTAGAACTCATAATAACAAAATAGACCCATAATAAAATGAACAGGGACAGAGGTGTCAAATCATTTATTTGAACTACTCCCTATGTGTTAGGAATGAGATATCAATCTCCACTCAGCCATCTTCATCTCTTTGCCTCCCTCGGCCTACTCTGTAACACAGTGCTGTTATATTATGTGTTGACAGGCTGTGCTGTTTAAAGTAGCTGGTCATATATAATTCATGAGTGAAACAGCCTCTCCCTCCTTCATTTCTCAAACATCAGCACTTTCCACCATTCTAATGTCCCTCTGTGTGATGGCAAAATAAAGGACCCAGTCTGACGTGCATGGGCTGCCCACGGCGGGCCTGACTATAACTCATTGTGCTGACTGCTACTCCCCTGCTCCTTTCTCCAGCTCGCCTTTCAATTGTGAGCCCTGCCAATGCAATCTATTTATAACCCACTGATGTATTGAGAGGCATGGATCCACATCATGTGACAATTCCATACGAGATGCTTCCCCGTGGGGAGAGGAGGTAATGGCGGGATGGATTCGAGTGGACTCACTTGAAGGCATAGCGCAGGAGGAAGCTGATTTTGCCGCAGGTGTCGCCTTGCTTGCCATCCCCCTGGTCTCCCTGGCGCAGCCGGTAAAGTTCTGGTTTGATCTGCCCGATGCTGGTCAGCTGCTCACTCTTCTCCTCACCATGGAAATCAGGGCTGGATAACTGGTGAGTCATGGGCTTGGGCCTGGAGAGAGACCAGAGGGTGAATACATTCACACATGCCCATGTATAGACAAACACAAGGACTGGTAGGGAGAAACAAAACATCTTCAGATGATATTTCACCCCACAATCAAAAGAAGGCCCATTTGAACCTTTTGGATTTTTTGCATGGCATTTTCTTAAAAATACTACTCATTGTAGTATTGTTGCATTGCCTTTAATTTAAGCTAACTTAAATGATTCACCAAGTAAGGTTGCTACAAAGTCATGGTCATGAAAAAAACGCTATGATTGGTTAACCTCTTCACCTTTTTCTGTTGCTTGTTTCGAATTCTGCACGTGGACAGGGTCGTCACTAGATTTTTACGTAGTTTAGAGTGACAAATCATACCAGCGTACTTTGAGGTCAAAATGCGTACAGGTTTGAAGGTCTGGATGTAATTTATATTTCATCTTGTCTGTAATGCCTGAGCAGCGTTTGTGAGCACTGGCTCTGTGCTTATTTGATTACAGCCGGTACCCAGGAAACCTCTCTCGCGTGCGTTCTACAAGCGCCTCCTGCTGGCAGAGAATGAATTTGCATATATATATATGCCGCCATGTATATATATATATATATATATATACACATATATACATATATATATATACATATATACATATATATATATACATATATACATATATACATATATATATATATATATATATACATACATACATATATACATATATATATATATATATACATATATACATATGTATATATGTATATATATATATATATGTATATATATATATATATATGTATATATGTATGTATGTATATATATATATATATATATATATATATATATATATATATATATGAGACATTTTTTTATAAGCGTGTTTTTGTTTTGCCTTGGTACCGAGAACCGTGGATTTTCACTGGTACCGAATACTGAAATTTTGCTACCGTGACAACACTACTGCACTCCAAAGTTTTCGGGAAGGTAAGGGTAGTATTTTTAAATTTTTTTCATTAACCAAAACATTTATTCAGCAAGGAAATTGACAAAAAATGTTACAAAAGACTTCTATTTCAAATAAATGCTTATTGCATTAGTGCTGATTCCATCACTGATTCCACAAACACATGAAGCAGCACAATTGTTTTCAATATTGCCAATAATAAGAAATGTTTTTTGAGCATCAAGTCTGCATTATCAGATTGATTTCTGAAGGATCACGTAACATTGAAGACTGGAATAATGGCTGCTGAAAATTCAGCTTTGCCATGACACAGACAGTAATAAACTACATTTGAAGAAACATTTAGAATATACAGAAAACAGATATTTTAACCTGTCAATATTTCACAATATTAGACAATAGGAAAAAAAATTAAAAAGTAAACTTCAATATAACATTCTGCAAGACGCAAACCACACACTCACTCCATCATCCTGTAACACACACACACACAGAAAGCACAGACAAGTACAAGAAGAGAAGGTCACTGACCTGGTGGTGACCTGCTGCTGGGTGTGGGCATTGGGCAGATCTTTCGCAGCTGTGCCTCCTTCTGTTGCAGGGGGCAACTCGGGAGATGTCTGGCTCAACTTAAGGTTTGCTGAAAAAGTGAGAAACCATAAGCCATAGGATGAAAGGAGTAATTAAGAGAATGGAGTATAATTAACAACAATCAGTCTCTTAGGTTTCACAAAGAGTGCTTCTGAGTTTAATACACACTAGACTTTTGCTTACCAGCATTGTTAGGATAAGAGTCCATGTCTAGGTAAGAATGCTCCTGCATCTCCTGTGGACCTCCAACCACACCCCCCATGACCAGCCCCCCTCCGCCCTCCACCCCCATTAGGTCGGAGAAATGGGGGTGATGCTGCCCATGCTGTGAGAGCGAGGGATACAGCGAGGTAGAGGAGTGAGTATCTTTCCTCTGCAACAAGGGAGGAAGGAGAGAGGCACCCCCTCCACCTCCAACCCCACCCAAACCCGCACCGCCGGGCAGGAGCCCAGATGTCAAGCTCAGACCCCCGCCTTCCTTATCTCTCCACGGCAACCAGCAGAGCTTCCATGAGACGAAGAGAGAGACAGACAGCAGCACGATGCCACAGAACGTTACAATGACGGAGAGCAGACTCACTGAGATCTCTGAAACAGAGAGGGAGGGAGAGGGAGAGTTTGATTTATTACAACCTTGAGAAGAAACAAAAATTGCAAGGAATTTAATGATTCTGGTTCAAATTCCAATAAACGCTTCCGGTTCCTTTATAATTACACTAATGATTCTTTTAGGACTTGAATAATTGGCTCTTACTGTATACAAAACACATATACTTTATATAAATGATTATAGTTAAAATTTTCCAATAAACGCTTCCGATTCCTAATAATTACACCAATGATTCTATATACTAAAATAACTAGTCCTAACTATATACTAAGCATGTATACTAAATTACATTATATATATATATATATATATATATATATATATATATATATTTCAGAGCAATTTGTAAAATATATTTATATTTAATTAATATTAATATTAAAAAAATTCATAATGTTATAAGAAAACAGTTATATATTACATTGATTTAAGTACACACAGCACACAGTAGGCGTTCACGGTTCATTTCAAGTTGTGGTTCAGTGATCGATTCAGTCAGTGAGTGAGTCATTAGACTGATTCAAACTGACAACTTCATGTCTTTTTGACCAGTTCATTATAAAGAACAGATTTTGTGACTAAATCCTACCCCGCTGTCAAAATCCTAACCTACTGGGACCCTAAAGCAATAATTTAACTTTTTTTGGGTACTTTACTGAGTGCCTGATTTAAAAAATAAAAAAACTGTAATATTTGTTCAAATATGCTGCCTTAACTACATACATACATACATACATCTTCTTCCGCTTATCCGGGGCCGGGTCGCGGGGGCAGCAGTCTAAGCAGAGAACCCCAGACTTCCCTCTCCCTAGACACTTCCTCCAGCTCTTCTGGGGGGACACCGAGGCGTTCCCAGGCCAGCTGGGAGACATAGTCTCTCCAGCGTGTCCTAGGTCTTCCCCGTGGTCTCCTCCCAGTGGGACGCGCCCGGAACACCTTCCCGGGAAGGCGTCCAGGAGGCATCCGGAACAGATGCCCGAGCCACCTCAGCTGACCCCTCTCGATGTGGAGGAGCAGCGGCTCTACTCTGAGCTCCTCCCGGGTGACTGAGCTTCTCACCCTATCTCTAAGGGATCGCCCAGCCACCCTGCGGAGAAAGCTCATTTCGGCCGCCTGTATCCGGGATCTTGTCCTTTCGGTCATGACCCAAAGCTCATGACCATAGGTGAGAGTAGGAACGTAGATTGACCGGTAAATCGAGAGCTGAGCTGCCTTAACTATGATTTTGTATTTATTTTTGACTTCTATTGTCTATTTATTATCTGTGTATAATTTTGCAATCTTTTTCCCTCATCACATTCAGTTCACATTGCAAACTCACAACTCTGCCACAAAATTATTTTTCCATAGCGCAGAAGATTTAGCAGCCGTTCAGGAATACATCATTGGCAGATGAATGCAGACATTCAAGAACAATAAATGAAAATGATGAACATGATGGAAATAAATCGGTTACAGTATTTTTTATTTTTTTTTAATGCAACTAAGTTCTCAGTTCCCAACTCTAGGTAACAAGCTATATTGCATAACCTGGGAGGATGAATACTATGCTGCGCTTGGGGAATGACTGGGAGAATCTGAAGGAAGTGCAGAGAGAGAGGATCAGAATGAGAAAAAGGAAAGGAGATGGCGCATTGTGCCTGTAAATTACCACCGGCTCTCCCAACATTCACTAGCTCTTATCGAAGCCAAGAAAACGATGGATTTATTTCCAAGCAGAAAAAGTGTCAATGCCAATGCCAAATTCCACAAAGATGTCCTCTAAACTGTGTATTAAGCCTTATGGCTCTGTCTCTCACAGGGTATAAGCTTTCCATCGTGCAGCCTTTATTAACTATTTCTAAGCATGTGCATGAGTGAGTCACTTGAAAAAATTAGACTTTGGCAACTCGGTTTCAGCACCCAACCAATATTTGCTGACCAACAAAATTAGAGAAATATCATTTAAAATAATTCATAAGTTTTACCCGTCTAATGATTATATTGTTAAAAAATTTTAAAAAGACATTGATGTAATGTGCACTTTCTGCTCTATGAGTATTGAAACAGTTACCCATTTGTTTTGGCACTGCCCTTTTGTCCAGAGTTTTTGGTCTGATATTTGTAATTTTATTGCAGAAAAAATTGAGAAAGATTTCAAGTTGTTTTGGAAGGATGTTCTTTTTGGCCTTTATGACCTCTACAGAACTAAGACTAGGCCTAATGAAACTTTCATTATTAATCTCATTATTCTCTTGGCAAAGTTTTACATTCATAAATGTAAGTGCGCATTCCAAAACATCTTTTATTGCTTTTAACATTGAGGTCAAGCAATATGTCAACACGATTAGGTATTCGCTTAATCAAAAGGCAACAAAAACTGTGAAGGTGTGTAAACAATTTAATATATTTTTGTAAATCTGTACTTCCCCTGGCAAATTGTGATGATGTGAGTCTTTGTTTATTTTTATTTTTCTATGTTAAAATACTTGCAATGTTGGATACTGCACAATATGTCATTTTTAAATGGAGAGGAATGCTCATGTAAACTGTGCAATTGTTGAAAGAAAAAACAAACAAAAAAAAACTCGGTTTCAGCACCAGATTGAGAAGAACAGCTACTCTCCAACAAGCAGGGACAAACAAGTGCCTGCCAATCAAGAAAAACAAAGAGCCTGTCTGTCATCCTGCCTCTCAAGACCTCTATTCAGAGCTTAACCCACATAGTTCCTCCGCTTACCCTGCACTCACATCACTTCCTCAGACGCAACACCCACCAGCTCTAAAGGCCCCCAGGGCGGTTCTACCTTGAACTACTCTGTAATTTCTATTATGCAAGGAGGTTATATCTTATGACTATAAGACTATATGATCAGCTCACCCTTCATTTTCCTTTCTGTCATGCCATCTTTCTCAGTTTTTGTTGCACCATATTTGCTTCTGCTCCCAACTACTCTGTTTTCCTCCATGCATTGTTCACACATTTGCAGGTCTCCAAAGAATCAGTCAGGGTTGGGCAACATTCAGAACTGGATCCCTTTCCATTTATAATTTAAATTGAATTGGCTACGTCTTACAGGAAGTTGTAAAGGAATTTAACTTGAATAACAGGAATAAAGCAGGGATTTCAGTAATCCAACATAAAATGGGAAAGAAAAAAGCTTCAAAGTCTGAATCATGTGGTTTGGCTCCTCTTTAGAAGCCTTTGGTAAAATTTGAATATTGTGAGAAATTGTGTTCTTCAACCGTGCTTCATTACATGGGAGGAGTATATATTACATAAATTTAGTAATACATATATAATGATAAAGAAATGAGCTTCAAACTGTAGAACAACATTTTTATATACAAATCTCTCTCTCTGTCTCTCTCTCTATGTACATGATTCAAAGGTAAATATATAATTATGGATTTTATTTTATTTTATATATATATTTTATATGTGTGTGTGTATATATATATATATATACACACACACACACACACACACACACATATATATATATATATATATATATATATATATATATATATATATATATATACTGTATTATTGTATATTAAATTATTGTATATTATGTCGAACGACATATGGGGTCTCACTTGGGAGGCCAATCATCTCTGAGTTTAAGAGAAAACGCCAATGAAAATTGTCTAGTGGATTAACACACCTGAGCCACTCCCGAGCCACGGGTATAAATAGGGCGACAGGTGCATCCACTCATTAGATTTTTGCTTCGGAGCCGAGTAGTCGATGAGAGCAGTCACTACAAAGCCATTCATCTTTGTTTTAAAGAAGCTGTTCCTGGTCGGTGTGACGGCGCGGTACAGCGGTGTCCCTGTGACGGCGATTCCCCTGGGCGCTTAGGCTAAAAGAGACAGTTTTCTAAAAGAGCAAATCACGGGCGATTCACGTCTTTTTCAAGATACCATTTCGTCCGTGTCCTTCTGGATGCGGTCGTTTCCTGTCTTCGGTGGACGGTCACGAGCGTTGTCTGCAGTTTCTGGGCGTCCAACACGCTGAGGCTGCGCTCGTGGATGATTCATGCGTCTACTGTGGGCGTATGAACATGACAGCGCTGCGATCACGTCTCTCACTCCTCAAGGGGAGTGCAGCAGACCCCTCTGTCGCCACCCGTCCCGGTTTCTCTGGCTCGAGCAGAGGACCGCCGCCTGGCGCTCTGGGAGATCTGAGGGTTACAGTGAGAGCTTCTCCGCCGGGCCACGCCCCACGGACCTCTCACTCCTCCCGCAGCGCCTGTCCCGTGCAGCTGCCGATTGATTCTGCTGGGCCGTCTCACGGCAGTCCCAGCGTGTCTTTGGGTGCGCCGCCCGAAGATTAGATGTCGATCGCTGCATCGGGGGATGGGTTATCGACCTCTGAGGATGAGGATTCGGCGGGGCTGCCCCCCTCGGGTGTTGTCGCTGCTGCCGAATCTGACTTGGAGTTGTCGGCCATGCTTGCCCGGGCAGCCGTGAGTATCGGGCTGGAGGTGACTACACCGCCCAGTGCCGAGCCCTTGCGGCTGGATGATTGGTTTCTCGGCGCGGGACGCGGCTCACAACCTCGTTCTGCTCCGGTGCCTTTCTTCCCGGAGGTGCATGAAGAGGTGACGAAGTCGTGGACGGCCCCTTTCACGGCCAGAAGCCGCTCGTCTCCCTCTTCCATCCTCACCACCCTCGATGGCGAGTTCCTTCAGAGGCAGGACAGTGGTACCACTGAAACACTTTCAGAGGCTCCTGGGGCATATGGCATCCGCAGCCGCAGTCACGCCGCTCGGGTTGCTTCATATGAGTCCACTTGTCACCATCACACCGATGTGTCGCCGCCTATTCAGCCCCTGATCGGACCTTGCCTTTCTACGGGCCGGCGTGCCCTTAGAACAAGTCTCCCGGCACGTTGTTGTCACAACAGATGCCTCCTACTCGGGCTGGGGCGCGACATGCAACGGGCAGGCAGCTTCGGGTTCCTGGACAGGACCTCGACTGCTTTGGCACATCAACTGTCTGGAGTTGCTGGCAGTGCATCTAGCTTTACGACGGTTTCGTCTGCTGTTGCTGGACAAGTACGTGTTGGTCCGCACGGACAAAACTGCGGCTGTTTCGTACATCAACCGACAGGGCGGTCTACGATCACGTCGTATGTATTAACTCGCCCGCCATCTCCTCCTCTGGAGTCAGACGTGGCTCAAGTCGCTGCGCGCTATCCACATCCCGGGGGAGCTCAATCGTGCAGCCGACACGCTCTCACGACAGCTCACTTTCCCCGGGGAATGGCGACTCCATCCCCAGACGGTCCAGCTGATCTGGAGTCGATTCGGGGAAGCCCAGGTAGACCTGTTTGCTTCCCACGAGTCCTCCCACTGCCAGCTGTACTATTCCCTGTCCCAGGCCCCCCTGGGCACAGATGCACTGGCACACAGCTGGCCTCGGGTTTTACGCAAGTATGCGCTTCCCCCAGTGAGCCTGCTCGCACAGACACTGTGCAAGGTCAGGGAGGATGAGGAACAGGTCCTGTTGGTTGCGCCTTATTGGCCCACCCGGACCTGGTTTTCGGAACTCATGCTCCTCATGACAGCCCCTCCCTGGCGCATCCCCCTGAGGAGAGACCTTCTCTCTCAGGGGCTTGGCACCATTTGGCACCCGTGTCCAGATCTCTGGAACCTCCACGTGTGGCTTCTGGATGGGACGTGGCAGACCTAAGTGATCTGCCCCCAGCGGTGGTAGACACTATCACTCAGGCTAGAGCACCTTCTACGAGGCAGGCCTATGCTCTGAAGTGGAGTCTGTTCACGAATTGGTGTTCTTCTCACCGAGAAGACCCCCAGAGATGCCCGGTCAGAGTCGTGCTTTCTTTCCTGCAAGAAAGGTTGGAGCGTGGGCTGTCACCCTCCACCCTGAAAGTGTATGTGGCTGCCATTGCAGCCCATCACGATGCAGTGGACGGCCGGTCCCTGGGGAGGCATGACCTGATCGTTAGGTTCCTCAGGGGTGCCAGAAGGTTACATCCTCCTAGGACACCCCTGATTCCCTCCTGGGACCTCTCTGTTGTCCTGGCGGGACTTCAGAGGGGTCCCTTTGAGCCGCTGGATTCAGTCGAGCTTAAGTTCCTGTCTCTCAAGACAGCGCTCCTGATCGTACTTCCATCAAGAGGGTCGGGGACCTCCAAGCGTTTTCGGTAAGTGAAGAGTGGGACGTTCATATGGCTTGGTTCTATTGGCAAACCCGTGTCTTCCCTTGACAGACCCGTTCTGTCAGTCTCTTCTGGCAGCCGTTCCATCCCTACTCCAAGGTAGGACCTGCCTCAGAGACCCCTTCCATATGTAGTACTGCCCCCTGGGTCAGTCCATATCGGTATATCCACATGTCACCTCCCTACGCGTAGGATGTGGTCTCCGTAGCGACCTTTTCCTAGGCTCGCTTCCCCATTGTCTTGCCAAAGCTGAAAGAACAAATAGGGAAGATTTGAAGCTATCTTTCTCTGAAGGTTGAAATCCCTTCTATTAACTTATGTGGGCGGAACAGCAGCGTGGCCTTCTCCAGCAGCGATGTACTCACCCTTTTGCCCCTTCGGTACCAAGGTCTGTGAATTTGCGCTGGGGCTTTGGGAAGGTTACGACCTTAAGCGTAGCTTTTGTGGCACGCCAGGGCTTGTCGACAATTGCAGCGCCACAGGGTTGTTTTCCATAGGACCCCATATGTCGTTCGACATAACTCGTAGTGACCGACAGATAGGGAACGTCTCGGTTACGTACGTAACCCTCGTTCCCTGATGGAGGGAACGGAGACGTTATGTCCCCATGCCACAACCTTGAACCGTTCGCTGTTGCCGGGACACGTTCTCGGCTCCTCAGCGTAAAACCTAATGAGTGGATGCACCTGTCGCCTTATTTATACCCGTGGCTCGGGGAGTGGCTCAGGTGTGTTAATCCACTAGCCAATTTTCATTGGCGTTTTCTCTTAAATTCAGAGATGATTGGCCTCCCAAGTGAGACCCCATATGTCGTTCGACATAACGTCTCCGTTCCCTCCATCAGGGAACGAGGGTTACGTACGTAACCGAGACGTTATATAGATAGTTTAAAGATTCAAATCCAAATCTAAATTAACAGCTGTCTTTCACAATTTAAAAACCCATGTGTTAGACAAACGTAAGGCTGAAAATAGTACTTTTTCCTGTTTCACTTTGTTACTGTATGCTTGACAGCATTAATAGCCTTCAGCAATAGTGCACATATGGGCCATACTATAAGCAAACAATTATTTCTAAAAATTGTTGTGCATGACTGCATACAGACACAATCTCTTCTGAAACATTACAGGAAAGACATCATGCTTTCCATCCTCATCTAGCACCATCTTCATCATTTCTCTCCTTTGCCCTCCTATCTCCCCCTCTATCTTTCTCCTCTTCTTCCGCCCCTCTCATCCTCCCTCGTGCTGTTTTCCTTCTTCCTTTCGCTGTACTTTCTGTCTCTCTTTGGTGAATAATTCAGCAGTCTCTGTATGTCAGTAATCACTACTTGTTTAAAGATATGATCAGAGAGAGAGACAGAGGGAGGAGAGAAGGCACTGATCTGTCAGCTTGAAGAACAAGACGCAGATGGAGAGAGTGAGAAAAATGTAAATAGGAGGAGAAAACGGAAGAGAGTGGGACAGCAAAGGAGATCAGAGATATGAATGGAGGAAAGAGGGAAATGGAGAGAGAAAGCAGTGAAACTCATAAAGGGAAACAGAGGAAGGCAGTGGCGATAAAACACTGGTTCTCAATCGGTGACCTACAGGTGATTTGAGTTTGTAAAGGATTAAAAAAGAACTAATAAAGCACATTTATAAATCTTGATAAATAATAATAGATTTCATAATAAACTCTAAATGTAGTCATTTAAAACATTCAAAATATAAAAGAAAAAATGCACCAACATTAATTACTTAAAAATAAACTAAAAACAAATGTATTTTGTTAAAATTGTGATAGTATTTCTGTTGTCTCACTGGAATAGCATTGCTACCTGGTATATGTTAATATACAGTACATAAATGTTCAGTCCACTCTATTCAGGTTCATCAGCTGCAGGACATTAATTTTAATGAAATGTGAATAAAGGCAAAATTATGGATTGCTAAAAGAGAGGCTGTATTAAAACAGCCTCAAGTTTCAAGGCTATAAACTGAGAATAATTTATATACTACTTAAAAATGTAGGCAGCTGTTGTTTCTCCCCAGACCTAGAGTATTTGTTGGGCCACAATTTTTGTTTTAATGTGGTCCACCAGCCGAAAACATTTGAGAACCACTGTGATAAAGGATGAAGAAAGACCTAATTATGTTTTATGCCATTTCTAGCTGGTCATTAATTGCTCACTAGCTGATGCAAGCTGGTCATCAGCTGGTTGACTAGCACCCATGATCCAAGAATCAACATGACCATTCTGAAACTGGAAACGAGCAGCTTGGACCAGTTTACACCAGATAGAAGCCACATATTCACTGCTTTTTCCATCTTTATCACAGTGGTTCTCAAACTCTGAAACTTCACCTGGTAGACAGCAGTAAAACAGAAACTGTGTACCACTGTGTACCACTACAAGTCTGAGGGAAAAACTTTAGCTACGTAAATATTAGTATATACATATTAGTATATACATTAATTTCAGTTAGTAGTCTTGAAACAGCTTCTCTTTTAGTGACCCATAATTTTGCCATTGTTCATATTTCATTTAAATGAATATCTTGAAGCTAATGAACATTAATACAATGAACTGAACTGAACATTTACATTATTAGCATGTTATGCTATTGAAGTCGGACGCCAGAATCGCTACCATGTCCCAAACCACAGCTGCCAGTTTTAAGCGGTTTTTCCAGCAGGAAGCTGACAGAGAGGAAGAATGAAAATAAAAATAAAAAAAGGACATAGCAGAGGAAAGAGGGAGATTGGAAAAGGGGGAGGGGCCAGAAGGGATCTAACAGATTAGTGTACATGTTGAAGCAGACACATCGGCTGACTGGTCAAGATAACACATTCACTCAACACGTCAAAGGTGAGGAAAGAGAGAGATAGTGCCAGAGAGGGGTTAATAAAGTCCGCAAGCATTCCCCTGCGAGAAAAACAGGCCTGGAAAAAAGTGGACAGTGATGGAGAGAGAGAGAGGGAAGGGCGGCTGGTGCAAAAGAGGCAGAATTGCAAGAATGAAAGATGTGGAGCCAAACAAACGGACACTGATGGAGAGAGAGCTAAACACGGGAGGGGTTTGGGAATAGAAAGGTTAATGTATTGATCTGCTTGCAAAGAAAAAAGACTGTTCGAAGCAGTATATCTGGAGAGGGAGTTTGATCTACAAACTCTGGGTTGGCTGAACCAGGAGGATCAGCTTTCTGCCCCATTGCTAAGCTTTCATTTCATCTTGTCTCACAGACTTTTCCACACCATCACCACCTCCTAAAGAGATGGGTAGGGTTGTAGTCTTAACTGTGTACTTAATTTGGTTGCATCATTTCTTCTTAAAGCAAGAGCAGCTAGTAATTTGTTAGCTGTCCATGCGGGATTGTGCAGCTGCATAATGTGACATTACCTTTTATCTATCCAATAAGCATTCGAATTTGTAAACTAATGTGCTCTTAGATGTAGGGATGTAACGATTAACTGCGAACCAGTTGAAAATCGATTAAAATATGTGACGATTCAAATCGGTTAAGATGTTAAATAAATCGTGATTCAATTAGGGGTAGGAGTTTATAAAATGCAAGTCAAGATGGTATTTTTTCTTTTCATCTTGCCTCTGTATAATGCATATTAAAGTTAATAAGTACAGCGCTGCTTTGTTTACAGTGGAAACCAAGGATATGCTTTACGCGCAACCTGCTGCCCGGGTGAATCTGCATCTCATTAAGGTCGTCTGCTGCTTTCATGCTGATACTTTTATGTATTTCCATATCATATTTCCAATGTTACAAAAACCGCATTCTTCCATCTTAGAAACATTGCCAAGCTACGAAACATGTTATCTGTTTCTGATGCAGAAAAGCTAGTTCATGCTTTCATGACCTCTAGACTGGACTATTGTAATGGACTTCTAGGTGGTTGTCCTGCTTCGTCAATAAACAAGCTACAGGTAGTCCAAAATGCAGCAGCTAGAGTCCTTACCAGGTCAAGAAAATATGATCATATTACCCCAATTTTACAGTCTCTGCACTGGCTACCTATTAAGTTCCGTATTAGTTACAAATTATCATTACTTACCTATAAGGCCCTAAATGGTTTAGCTCCTGCGTACCTAACTAGCCTTCTACCACGCTACAACCCATCACGCACCCTAAGGTCACAAAACGCTGGACTTTTGGTAGTTCCTAGGATAGCAAAGTCCACTAAAGGAGGTAGAGCTTTTTCACATTTGGCTCCCAAACTCTGGAATAGCCTTCCTGATAATGTTCGGGGTTCAGACACACTCTCTCTGTTTAAATCTAGATTAAAAACACATCTCTTTCGCCAAGCATTCGAATAATGTATCTCTTAAATTGTGAGTGTAGTTGCATCTGCATTTTTATTCTTTAGCTTGGGTTAAACTAATTTTACTTTGTTGGATCAGCAGCTATGCTAATGATGTCTCTATTTTGTTTCTATGTTTTGCCACGGGACTAGGATTTACACAAGCTCCAGTCTGGATCCAGAACACCTGAGAAGAGATGATGCTGACCCTCAGAGGACCCCAGATGATGCTAACCTTGAATCAACAAACAGAACTAACAAATATTGCTACATGTGTGACTGCATCCTATAATTACTATTAATTAATAATATTGATAGTTCATCATCTAGCTGACTACGTCTTGTATTATTATTATTATTATTTTTATTTTTCTAAAATCCTGTCAAACGTGCACAAACTACTAGCTACTACTAAATATTGTAGAAACATAATTTTCTGTAAAGTTGCTTTGTAACTATTTGTATTGTAAAAAGCGCTATACAAATAAACTTGAATTGAATTGAATTGAATGTATAGTTTCACAAAACTAAAGTCAAAACATTCAAATGATACAATTTAAGTTAGATTAAAAACTACTCATGGTGAGTTTATGTAGCATCTTTGTTTGGATCATGATTAAAATGCAGTGGTTGCCTCTAATTTTAAATGGAAAGAGCAAAGACGAAGCCTTAGTTTGTTTATATGCAGATATTAATTTTATTTGTGTTACTTATTTATTTGATTTGGAGCTTGTTTTAAAATTTTAATTTAGCTTTGTTATTTACATTTAAGTTATATTGAAATTTTGTCATTTAGCAGAAACTTTAAGACAAAGCAATAGATGCAATCAAAACCAACAACAGAGCAATTAATATGCAAGTGTTTTATTAGTATACTATTATAGTGTTGTATTTAATTTTCACAAAGAAATTTGCAGCATTTTGTCCAAGCAATAATAAAAGGACACATTTAATTTATAATTTGTCTTAAATCTAATTTAAAAAAAAAATAAAAAAGTGAATCGAATCAAATCATAAAATCAAAATCATGAATTGAATCGAACCGTGAGTCCAGTAATCGCAAAAAGCTTTGATACTTTTAAATAAACAAATTATCAGCCTTAAAGCTTTGAAAAAATTCATAACAAAATACAAACAATAAATAACATGGTGCCATCCCAAAGAAGTTCAAAATCACTCTCACAGACCTTTTCCTGGACTGTGCCCAGCTGGTGGAATGACCTACCAATCTCAATTCGTACAGCTGAGTCTTTACTCATTTTCAAGAAACATCTAAAGAATACTAGCACTTTTCCTTTTCTTGTCTTTTCATTTATAAAAAAAAAAAAAACCTGGCTATGCGTTCTATACTAGACTAACTGAGACTTGTCATGGCACTTGTATACTGTTGTTGTTCTCTTGTTGACCTGACTGCTTCTATTGTTCTCATTTGTAAGTCGCTTTGGATAAAAGCGTCTGCTAAATGATTAAATGTAAATGTAAATAACATTAGAGTTTTTTTTGGGACCCTATGATGCAGAAGCACCTCAGTTCAAGCAGCAAGTAAGCCTTTTAAACGTGTAAAGCTTGTAAACATTGCAACGTAATATACCTCAGAATAACCATTTGGTGTCAATAAGCTCATCAGTCAGCTAGAAAAATAACTACAAAGAGGAGCATTTTTATGCGCTATTGTATTTTAATATTTTTCTCTTAACCTGTTGTCTCCATGATTCAACTCCTATAAAATTGCATTTTACTAATTAATAAAAAAAGAAAGACTGAAAATGTGAAAGACATACACTCTTAAAAATAAAGGTTCTTTAAAGAACCATCTTTGGTTCCACAAAAGGCCATTCAGTCAGAGGTTCTTTAAAGAACCATCTCTTTCTCAACTTTTTATAATCTGAAGAACCTTCTTTCACAAAAAAAAAAAAAAGGTTTATGAAACCATTAAAAAAAAGGTTATTCTATGTCACCGTGAAAAATATACAAAGACAGGACAAAGACAGGACAATGAAATATGTATTACATGATGCATATTTAAATATTTTAAATAATATATATATATATATATATATATATATATATATATATAGAGAGAGAGAGAGAGAGAGAGAGAGAGAGAGAGAGAGAGAGAGGGAGAGAGATTTATATATAAATGGACAGTGCTCACCCAATGACATTAAAAACAGTAATACTGTGAAATATTATTTCAACAAGTCATTTAATCCTGTGATAGCAAAGTTGAATTTTCAGAAGTCATCATAAAAACATTCTAAAATGCTGCTGTGCTGCTTAATATTTTGTGGAAACTATGAAAAAAATGTTCAGGTTTAAAAAACAAACAAACAATGTAAAGGTTTTTACTGTGACTTTTGATCAATTTAATGCATCCTTAAAAGCTTAAAAGGATATTAGCCATGAATTAAAATTCTGTCATCATTTACTCAACCTCATGTTGTTCCAAAACGGTCCGAGATTCTTTCTTCTGCTGAATACATAAGAAGATATTTTTAAAGAATTACAAGGTGAAGTAGACCATTGACTTCAGTAGTATTTTTCCCATATATGGGGGTCATTGGTTACCAGCAACTGTCTGGTTACTAATATTAATATCAAAACATCATCTTTTGCATTCATCAGAAGAAAAAAATTACACGGGTTTGAAACAACTGGAGGGTGAATAAATTGAAGACAGACTTTTTTGCCTGAACTATCCCTTTAATAAAAAAGTATTTTAAAAATCCTACTGTCCCTGTACTTTTGAATGTTGTTTTACTGTGCAACAGATATGCAGTGGTGAGTGTTACTTTATGCTAAAATTAACTTAACACCCTGCAGCTATAGAGGAGTCAAACGTGAGAGTCACTTTGGGTTTTATCCTGAGCTTGCTATAAATAAATACAAAAAATAAATACACTTTAATAGAAGATAGAGAGTGGCAGAATGTCGCAGGATAAAGCCGCAAATCCAAATCGAAATGTTCAATCCTGCTTTACAACTGAGCAGTAACTGACCGTAGCTTATACAGAGACTCAGGGTTAAAAATAGTCTGTTTCACCTTGTTACACTATGCTTGACAGCATGACTACCCTTCAGCTGTAGTGCACATATGGGCCATACCGTGAGAACAGAGGAGTTTAAAGAGCCTAAGGCAGCTTCCTTTAGTTTCCCACTAATTAATACTACGGTAAGCTGCCCGTCCTGCTCAGCTATGCATGTCACTATTTTGCAATGCATTCAGCAAAACAATATCATGAATGTATTATATTGCAGTCCCTTATAAAGTTACCTGCCACTGACATGTTTTTATGCCATTTTTACTTGCATTTGGTGCTTGCTGAGGGAAAATTTTCCTCTAGCATTGCACTACTTGGAAATTTGGTATAATATCATTATTTATATTGCGTTCTTCCTTGGACAAATTGTTTGTGTTACTCGCATTTGTAAGTTGTGGCTAAAAGCCTCTGTTAAATTAATAAATGTAAAATGTAAATGGGATTTTGCAGCCCGCTTCTAACATATCTTTCATGATACAAAATGCAGAATTCAATCCAGCACTGTCCTAATAACTAATGACCGACATTTAATGACTGACAAAACCTTTGAATGTTAAACGGTTGTGAAATAAAATTTAAAATCTGTCATCATTTACATACCTTCAAATTGTTCCAAACCAGTAAGACTTTTTCTTCAGCAGAAAAACAGTTTTAAAAAAAATTGTCCGTACAAATAAGACAAAAATAAGACAAAAAAAAATAGCTTGGAGACATTTTTCACTGGTGTCCACTGAAGAAATATAGACAAATGTGTTTGTAAATGATGAAAACAATTTTATTTTTTGATGAACTATCCATTTAAGATATAAATACAATGATTAGCTTTAACTGACTCCATTTGGGTGATTGTTGGGTGTTTGGAGACCCCAGGAAGGAAAGCCTACGCAGTTTCATTTTTACCCCTTCTTTTCAAAAGGAGCTTAGAGCCATTTCAATTACCTGCGGCCCTGCCATTTCATATTAAAGAGAATGCAAGTCCAATTCCATTTCAATCACTGGGCACTTGGGAATTTAAACAATAATGACTAAATCTGTAAACAGGACAGTCTCACTCTGAACACAGCATCCAGCCATAACACCTGTGGTGGGCATGGCATGAATACAAATAAAAACGGCCAGGCGCAATTACATGAACGAGCAGCTTTAAGCAGTGAGGCTCTTTCCTGGTCTCATGACTCAGTGAGGTGGGATGATGATGAAAATTAACCTTTTAGGCCATTTGTGAGGTCCAAGTAAATATTTTGGTTAGAGGTCAGACTTCAATTCAAAATCAAATCATTGCAATTCAAGCTTTGAATAGGCTTTAAAGTGATCGTTCACCTAAAAATGAAAACTCTGTCTTCATTTATGACTCGCCCTCCTGTCATTCCAAACCTGTAAGACTTTCTTCTGTGAAACCTCAGAAGACTTAGCTAGAATATAAGTCATATTGACCACTGTTATGATGCCTTTGAGCTCTTTTTGTAGTCACCATTCATTGTTACTTCATGGACAAGAGCGCGACTGGCTCCTTTTGAGTGCCATGGAGAAAAATTGTAAGTCAAACTGGTTCGTAACAACATGAAAGTGAGTAAATGATGACAGAATGCAATTTTTTTGGATCAACCATCCTTTAAACAGGTTGTGCTATGCTCTTACCTGTGTTCAGCTGTCCATTAGGTCCTCTCATCATGTAGCTGAATTCTTGACAGCTGGCACTCTGGCTCAAGCCTCCAGACCGGAAGCACAGTTCCTCCACCAGCACCAACGCCTTCTTACAAAGGTCGTCTTCCCAGTCCCCCGACATCCTCCAATCCGCATCGCACACTCACCCTGCACTCAACCAATCGTGGCGCAGCTCTTACCGCCCACACCAGCTGGACGGCGCCTGAGCGGAGAGGGTTTGTCTGGCCACTTTCTGCCGATTCCGATAATAAAAGAGCTGAAGGACAAAGTTTCGACAAGGAGCCGAGATGGTCTCTTTAGGACCGTTAATTGAAAACTTTAGCGGTTAATAATAACATAGGCTCCTGGGAAGGAAAAAACAGGAGAGAGGGAAAAAAGAAGAAATGAGAGCAAGGGAGGAGAAGACAATGCATGCATTCATTATGTAAAATCCATTATTGAATTGAATGTGATTTGCTCACAAGATGTTTTTTTTTCCACATACTTGTTGTAGAGGATGACAACAACATCCCTGAGTCCTTGCCACGGTGAAGAAGGTCAAAACCAATTCAATTCACATAGATATTAAGAATTTGCTCAATGGATAAACTGCAAGACAATATTAAGGTCTGTTGTTCAGAAAGCATAGTCAAGATTTTGCAGACTATTACTCTCAGTTAAATCATCAGTCAGGGAGGAGGGAAGTGTTTGCAGGCCCAGTCCTTAAAGCAGCATCAGGGCAGGCTTGAATTTGAAATGTATGGCCTATGTTCACTAAGTTTCTCTCTTTGTTATTCCATTCAAGCTTTACGGCTCATTGTGGTCCATGGCTGTATTTCTGGAATGTTCTACAGGAGCTCTGAAACTGCCTGAAAAGAGAGGGAGAGTGTGTGAGAGACAAAAAGAGAAAGAGAAAATGAGGTACAAATCATAAAAAAATACTGCTGTAAAAATGATGGTTAAATTATCAAGGCCACCCGCTGTGCTTGCAGAGCTCAATAGCATGCAGAGAAGAACCAATCATTCTGGATATCAGTTTTTTCCCAAAGACAAACAGCTCTCCTTGTACAGATCATCTTGGGAACGAGGATGTGGTCAACCACAAAACAAGTTTATCTTGTAAGCTGTTGTTGCGTGATACTCTGAAGATTAAAAGTGAAAAGTAATTTCGATGTTAAACTTGTAATGTTAATTTGAGCTGCCCGTTACATTGGCTCAACCAATGATGTGAGGTTTAGACGGGGGTATATGTTTGATCAATAATTATTGTAGTCTCTTTTTTTTTGTGATTCTGTTTGATATCTTTAAAGCTAAAGTGTGAAATATCAGCACCAGTAGTGTGAGATCTGTATAATAATTCATGCTTTCAAACCATTGGTCTGATTAAATGATAGCCCCACCCCAAACTCACACTATTGGTTGTGCTGGTATGATGTTGAGTCTGGATGGCATACTGTAATAATACCTGTTCACAAAAAAATTACACCGGGATTAGTTTTATAATTATTATACTGAATCCAAATAAGTATTGGAGACAAAACATACACTACTGTTTAAAAATGTGGAGTCTATACAATAACGTTTTTTGAAAGAAGTCTCTTATGCATTTATTTGATAAAACATGTGGTAAAAAAAAAAGAATATTGTGAATTATTATTATAATTTGAAGTAACTGCTTCTATTTTATTTTATTTTGTAATTCAGTTTATTTAGAATCCAAAAAGAACAGCAAAAAAATAATAAATAATAATGATAATAATCAAAAAAAGGAAAGCATTTTAAGATTATAATTTGGTAGACACACTTCACCTTTATGATTAACACTGAGTCCTGACAGAATGCAACACAACAAGATTCTAGTGACAGGCAATTTGTCTGTCCACACCAAATGTGAAAATGGGGCGTGACACAACACAATCACAAAACACTGAACAGTTCTCACACTCACAGCACACTGCAGACGAAGAGCATTGAAAACACTAAAACAAACCTTGTTTTTTCATGCTTTTGAATGGGCAAACTTTGAACCTTCATGTAGAGGATAAATGCACTTAAGGTTCACGTTAAGTAGGGCAATGTTCACAACATTTTATTACATCAACACCACAGCACTAGACAGAGTTCATCAATTCGTAATTTCAAGAAGCTTTTCATTAATGGATTAGAATACAGGTCAGATCCACACTAAAGATTACGCTACTGTATCAGCACTTTTTCCATAAAGAGGACTTTAATGCTCTGTTACCATAAAGACCGCAGTAATTAAATTTTTGCTATCTAGTTTACAATGATCAAATTGTTATGATTTTTGAATTACAAATCTGTGTTTTCACAAATCAGACAGCAGCACTGAGGAAAAATGTTGTAGCGATTCATCTGCTGAGGGACTGTGTGTGTATAATTTGTCAGCATGAGGATCTATATCTATGAGATCTCTCAGTATTCTTCCTTTGTTCTGTGCTCATTCTGTCTCACAAAACCAGGTCAAAGCTCCACCTTTCATTTGTCTTCTCTTTCGCTACGTGTCTCAGCTCTCCTCCAAGTGTTTCTTTCCACCCCTCTCTGTCTCTCTCCCTCTTCATCCCCTTTCTGCGTCAGCTAAAATGGTGCAAGTCCAGAAAAAGTGTGTAAATCTATCAATATGCAAATCGATTCAATGATTGTCTGCTTTCATCAGAGAGTTTTTTCAAGCCAGTGAAATCCTGAAGTCTGATCTGTTTCTCTCTGATGAGACACCTCCTCTTATTAAGCCGATCGTCCATTGATCATTCTGATAGACTATTCTTTCATGCTTTTTGGGTCTGTACAATGTCATTGGTCTTTCATTGTAAGGTGGATGGTTTCTCTCCAGCTAGCTGCGTCTTTTCCATCCATCTTTCCCCGTTCAGATCCATCAATCAATCAGTCAAAGCCTTAAGTACAGCTATAAGTCATTCGGGAGCACGACTCAGGTCAAGATGTTCACCCACACACTCACACAATCCATTACTAATCAGTGTGCCCAAGTGGTCCATCAGTCCGGAGCGTCATCTGAAGAAAACCCAAACAGACTGAGGTCCATTTAACTGTCTATTTAAATGAGCCTCAGACTAGTTTAGATTAGCCTTCTTCTTTCAAAGGAAGAAGCTCATTGTAGTCCCTAACAGCCGTTTTTTGTAGTCCTTCAACAGCAATTTCTTTAAAATAAAATATCTCCCTTTGTACTGAAATCTGAGCGTCATTTGTAGACTTCGCAGATGTTGTTTATGCTCTAACTATAGTAACATTACACACTAACTAAAGTTCAAAAAGTGAAATCATAATCAACTACCTCTTTAAAAATGCTGCTCAATCTGAAAGATTGCTGTCTGGCAGCGAACTACAGTGTCACTGTTCAGAAATGCCAGGTCGATTGATAACGAAGTTAGAGAGGAACTGAGAGGGGAGAGCAGGTGAAAGAGAAAGAAAGAGCGAGATATAAACAATAAGGCTTCAGAAGAAGAAGCCTGAAGGGCATTTAGCATGTGGCCTTGGATTCCAGATCGACGCTCTGGGGTATTATGGGCTGTGCATATGGAAAAAAAGCCTGAACAGAATAATGTGGTGGTAAAATCCATGCAAGTGACACCGACATGAAACAAGCGGACAACAGAACATGAAACCGGTCTCAGACATTCCATTGAGTGCTGCCTAGGTCTCAATCAATATCTCCAGGAAAAGCAATACCCCACAACACGGACCCCAGAAACCTCTATGGTCACTGTCCAATCACACGCAAGCTAGACATAATTGCCACAGTCCAATCATGTCATAAAGGCCACAAAAGCCCCTGTCCAATCACGCACTAGAGATGAAAACCTATAATAAAATGCAATGATTATATGGGTATGTACACCAACACAAACAACTAGAAAGCTCAATGTTCAGAGGCATCAATCAAAATGGCCATAATTGCATTGCTATTAAAAATGGAAAAATTTAAATGTTGCAGCACTGTTTGGTGTCTAGACAATTCACACAACACGCAGAAGTCCAATTTCAACCAGAAAGCATAAAGACTCAACAATAAGTAAATCCAAAGCAGAAGAGATGATCTCAGTTCAGAACCTGACGATGACAAAAAATAAAAATAAAATCAATAACAATACTTTAAATTATAAGTAAAAAAAAAAAAAAAAAACATTGAAAATGTTACTTTGTAAATTCAGTTTAAATCACAAAATGAACAATAAGTTTGAATCAGATTATCACAACAACAAAAAAACACACAATAGTGTGGAATTCACTATTAACAAGCAAATGCATAATATTTATACTATTTGTTTAATTAGTATTTTATTTAAAAAACAATGAAATGTTTCATTATAATGAAAATATTTAAGTTTATACATTTTTTTAAATTTTTCTAGTACTTCAAAAATAACAATTACAATAATAAAGTACAAAATCAATTTTGGTTTATTTTTATTTATTTATTTATTTTTTGTAGATTGTCAATCATTAATAATCCCCTTTTTTGACTATTAACACTATAAACACTGCAAGCGTAATAAAAGATCACATGAACAGAGGTGCAGCTTTAATTTAAAACCTGAATGTCCTCTAAAAATGGCAAACAAGTCATCATTTCACATATATATTAATTTGGACGTGACTAAAAGCGATGATGCCCGAGTGCATGAATTTTTTAATTTGTAATTAGTCTATTTCCACCAGTTTGATGATCCATTCAAGCAGATTTGCAGATGTCTTGGTGGTCATGAGTTAGCGTGACATATAAGGCCGTCCTACAATATAACTGCTCCTAATAACCTCTAAATAACTGCAGCCAACACTTGCAAATGTGGCTAGTTACTAACAATGATAATGTTGCTGACTGTTCATACATAAGACACCTGGCATTCACCAGACAACTGTCCGGTGTCTAGAGTCGAGATCTGTCAGAGGGTCTGTCCGTCAACACCACACATCAGCAGCAGTCGTTCAGGTCACTGCCTGTTTCTACAGCAGAGAGCAGATGGGTTTGAGGTTCAGTCCTTGGCCCTGAGGTGAAGTTATTTAAGAATTATTAAGAAGAATGATGCAATTGATTTTGTCCCGCAGGCAACATCCTCTGCCTTATTTTTTAAGTTGACTGTTTTGTAGGCTAATGGTTAAGTTGCTGTAAAGTCTTCATAAGATGACAAACCTCGACATGCCTTGAAGCAGGGTCTTCCAATTTGCTTGCAAAATTATCTGGCATAAGATGAAGATTCACAGGATCAAAAATATGCACATCATTCAAACCATACACATTATAACATTTATCTATTTTTGTTGTCCAGTCTCAAATCTAGTGTTTAAATATGCAGATATGTAAATATAAACAAATGTTTTAGTTGCTAGTTTTATCCATGTAATCCATATTTGCACATATATGTCAAGATATGCAAGATATATATGTAAGGTAAGGTAATAACAAATAATAAACCAAACATATAATCTTCTCTTCTGAGACTATAAATTTGAATTCTTCTAACAAATCCATGAAGTATACTATGTGATGTGTGAGTATATTTCATTTTTTAGCTTAAAGCACCACTAAGATACATTGAGAATAACAAATGTAAATTTTAGGCAAATATGAGGCACATCTGTAGTTTCCACAATCACCTGCCTCCTTTTGAAGTTTCCCACCTTTCCACTTTACTCAATGGAAACCTGCCTCACAACTTTCCTTATTCCCTTGAAATTGATAGATGTGACTGAGACTAATTGTAAAAGAAAAATGCTGGCTAATCCTTTTCTTCTCAACTAAGGCTATGAATTTGAACACTTCTATTGACAAGGGATGTAAATCCATTAAGTATAACCAATAGGATATAAGAGTAATTTCTTAATGAAGCCATTGTGGTTTTTCTTTCTCTCCTTCTTTTTATGTTCCCTTATTTTTTCTCACACTCACTGTATCACCTCCATGCCTGTGGTCTTATCTGCAATGTCATCGGGAGTCTAATCTGCTTTTGTTTTCTGTAAGACTGTTGCTTTTTTTTTTTACCTGTCAGAAGATAACAGTCATTTTCTTTACCCCTCTGGCTTCAAAACAAAATGTTTCCAGACTTCCTGCAAAGTGGAAATGAATGAATAAATGATAACAGCGCTGTTTTAGTAGACTCGTGTAGCAGTTTCTCGTCATCTCCCTGTCTCCCTCCATCACTCTCTTGCTTTTCTAACCCTTCCTACTTTTGTCGCCTGGCACCATGTCACTCCCTTAAATCACTGGAATGCACTGGAAGAGGAAACCAGGCTAAATGGCCTTCAGTGCGGTCACAACCTCTGCTTATGAACACTCATCCAGATCACTGCGTCATCTCATCATCTTGCTCATATCTGCCTTGATACTGCGAGTTCCTGGACACATTCTCCATCCTCTCTGGTGTCCGGCCTATTCACTGGATAATAAACATTTTAAAACTGCCCTGCCATCGACTGCTGTCATTTACACAGCTGGACATCCGCCGCTGGCCAAAGACAGGGTGATATTACATATCCCTGTAAAAAAGATACTTTAGGCCTTTGTTGCCTGTGGCTGCAAGCTGGGGTAACTTAGAGCATGTTGTAACACTGTTATCACTGTCTTAAAGGAGTTCAGTCCTATTCAAAAACAGTCTAACTTGTACAAAACGGTTGCAAACAGACATTGCAGGTAAAAGTCTGCTTCAAGTTAGCCTCTGTTCCAGATGGAATCTGCAGAGTTTATCAGTGCGAATTTCAGGGAATTCTGTGGAACAGGTGATAAAGCAGTAGCTGAAAGCATAATCAAATTAGCCCAAGTAATTAATTAACACATTTGCAAAACATTGGGAGGTTTCTAGAATTATTTGAATTACACTCCTCTCAATTCCGACAACATCTGCAGATTTCATGTGGGCCTGGATTCCACCTCCCATCTTCTCTATCCTCCACTCCGCTCGCCAGGGACCTCAAGAGTGTCTAAATTATCTATAACATCACTCAGGAAAACACAGGCAAAAGATAGAGTGGTGAGTGGTGCGAGGAACCCTGGGATACTGGTGACGCTCTGTGCCAGCCCTTAAGATTCAGCTCCCACACAGACAGAGCGTAGAGGGAAGCTCTCAGCAGCCTGACAGCCAGGCAACGTCATCACCCGCTTCGTCACATTGTGGGGGGAATTAATCGCCTCCTCATTTGGCTTTTACCAATGCTGTTATATGTTGTCAGTGAGCAAAAGAGAGGATTCCTATGACGGTTCCATATGGATGTATTAATATTTGCATAATTATGGTCCTGTGCCTGATAGAACCCCATGTAAGCCTGCCTTTGAAGACTGTGGGGGGGAGGGTGGGGTTTGGAGGAGAAGGAACACTGATAAGGGGTTGAAGAGGAGGGAAGCAGTTTCATATGTACATTCCACATCCTTTCCTCTTGAATTACATATGCAAATGCAGATTAAGCATGTAGAGTAGGGAATATGGAAGTTAAGAACAGAATTACATAAGTGACAGTGTCTGACAGTGATTTATAATCCCTCTGTACAATGTTGCACACACAGATATATGCACATCTGAAAATGCGGGGTCACGATGCTCAGCACATATTCATGCATGATTTTGCAGTTGATAAATAAAGAATGCTTAAGCCGCTGAGAGGTTTCTGCACGACGATACTGGACAGACGTACAGACCTTTCCAACACATAAACGCGCGCGCACAAATACACAGATATATTATAGAGAACCTGAACACAACAATTCGTAAAGAGTCTGCACCGTTTCAAGCAATGCAGATCTCAAACAGAACGACTGTCTATATCATATCCATTCTCTCTCTTCCGAGATCACATTCATCCAAATATTAATTTTCTCATGCGACAGCAACATCATAACATCCGCCCCGCACACCCAAAGACAGATAAAGGCTGAAATACCGCACCTGGGACAGAAGAATACCAAAGGGTAGACCGAGAGGGACAGAGGAGGTGTATCTCCGCTCCCCTCTTCCTCCTCTCTTTCGGTGTTTTCGCTTGTCTTCACAGGCTCGTTTTTTCTCTCTATTTCACTCTCTGCCCTCCCTTCCTTCTCCCTCCTTTGCCTTGTGCACGGAATACTAAACGAGCCTCGTCTCCGCTCACGGGCTCCAGTGCGCGTGCAGTGCTAAACACATACTGATGTATGGAGAGAGAGAGAGTGTGAGAGAGAGAGAGAGAGAGTGTGAGAGAGAGAGAGAGAGAGAGAGAGAGAGAGAGAGAGAGAGAGATGAAACGAGAGGATCCTGGGCGGAGGAGTGAGATCTCCCATAATATTCTTGTGTAAAAAAAGTTATTCTTTTTCATACAATTATACAGTTGCGGCTGGCGGAAATGTTCTAGGTATAGGGCACAACGTCCAACAGCTACAGCATACAGTACATCCCAGTATGATTTATCCCATCAGTGGCGGCTGGGGGAAAATATGTTCAAGGGCACCACATCCAAAATTTAAGCATACATCCCGGTATAATTTTTTTCCCAATATAATAAAAGGAGAAGTAGTAAGACTTTAAACATTTTAAATAAAGATAATTGTTTTACCAAGGTAAAGACTGAGGATGATTCCCACAAAGGCCTATTTACTGCAAGCTTTTTTCAAGATAAATTAAAACATTTTTTTTCATAATTCTCAATTTATGTATACAGCGCAACAGCAAAAACTACAAGGAAAAAAATATACATTTGTTTAGAGAGCATTTTCTTATAAATGGGACAGAAATAACCACAATTCAAGCTGCAATACCAAACTGGACCACACGGAGAAGTAAACAGACCACTGTACCAGTCGCCTTAACCTGACTGTATATACTGTAGATATATACCGATCCATTTAGAAATATTAAACAGAGCAAAACACAAATTTATAAAGTAAATAAAACATTGTGAAATTTGTCGAACATGGTGATCTGAAGGCAGCTCGACATCAACAGTGAACAGTTCCTCTGTCCGAGTGTTTTTTGCCCATATGTAAACACCACGCAAACCATTTCTGACCATTACTGAAATGTGCTCATGTGAAAAGCTATCGGAGAACACAGAGACACAGTCTGTTGTTTGCACATTAATAATAACGGACTTACAAGTGTCTAATAATATAAGACTCCTAAGTGTCACTGTAATCATCTTTACCTCCATTACAATTGTCAGCCATCTAAGCTTCACTGGTTAGCTTTATTCAGCCCATACAGACTAGCAGACTACAGTCATGGCCACAATTTTGGCAAGTGATATAAGTTTTGTGTTTTGCAAAGTTTGCTGCCTCAGTATGTCAATTATTTTAAGACGTTTCTATGGTATACTGAAAAACAATGTTACGCATATCATACGTTTTAAAGGATTTAATTGGCAAAAAAATAAAAATAATAATAATTATATATATATATATATATATATATATGCAATTCGCTCTGGCATGCTGGATATTACCTTCAGGACCAAATCCTTACTGATGGCGATCCATTCCTGCCTTATTAGTTCTTGGAGTTGATCACAATTTGTGGGCTTCTGCTTGTCCACTCACCTTTGTGAGGACTGATCACAGGTCATCTGTGGGATTGAGATCCGGGGAGATCCAAGCCACTTCTTTATCTCTCTTGCTTTGTGACATGGTGCTCCATCAGGCTGGAAAATGCAATAATCATCACCAAATTGCTCATGGATCGTTGGAAGTCACTTTTGCTGTCCGTTTTGATACCATTCTTTATTAATGGCAGTTTTTTTGGGGCAGAATTGTGAGAGAGCCCTCCCTTTGGTTGAAAAGCAGCCCCACACATGGATGGTCTCAGGATGCTTCACTGTTGGCACAAAACAGGACTCATGGTAGCGTTCACCTTTTCTTCTCTGAATGATTGATTTTCCAGATGTCCCTAACGGTCGGAAGAAAACGTCATCAGATAAAATAACTTTGCACCAGTCTTCTGCTGTCCAATCCTTGTACTTTCTGCAGAATTTCAGTCTGTCCTTGACGTTTTTTCTTGGAGAGTAGTGGGTTCTTTGCTGCCCTTCTTGACACCAGGCTGTTGTCCAAAAGTATTGTCCTCACTGTGCGTGCAGGTGCTCTCACACCAATCTGCACTGGTGGTCAGGCATGTGTAGAGGGGGGTGTGGTGGGTGCTTGAGGACCTGCCCCTTTTCCCCTTATTTTTTTTATTGGTAATTAAAACACCCTTTTGTAAAGGCATGCCCAATTAGTAAAATTAGTGATTAATAATTTAGCCGTGAATAAAATGATCCACATAACTCATCCTTTTACCTGACGATCCCATCCAGGACGATCCCTCACGTTCAGACATCTTTAGTAATTTAGTGTGCTACCAGATACTCCAAAAACGCCCACGGCTGCCGGTAAGTAGAGTTCCCAGCGGAGCGGTATGCTTGTATACTTATATTATTAAATTGTTTTACAAGAACGATGTGAAGAGAACATGTACAGCTGTTGTTTATATTGCTGTGTGTAGCCTGTGAAAGTAAGGTTAGCTGCTATATTAACTATTAATTTATTTGCATATTAATAATAACAGACTCATGCTAGTCTAATCATGTACGACCCCTGTATTTCCCATCATCCATCAAAACTTTACTGGCGAGATACTGGTTTGCTTTATTTTGGCCATTCGGACTAGTCCTGACCAGACTATAGCTTAAAGATAATTAATAGAGGTATGTTTGCAAAAGTTAAGTTTATGTATGATGATGAAAGCACATTAGTGCTAGCCGTCCCGGAACATACCCTTGTTGTGTTCGAAATGTTTTCTGTCTGTTTAGGTACTACATTTGATCTGAATTTGAATTTACTTCACATCTGTTAAAAACAATCCTACAGCCTAATACAATACATTTTTTGCAAATTGATTAATCATTTTTTTTATCGAGGTTTATACATAATTTCCATGACAGAGTTCAAGATAAATCCTTTCTTTTTACTTCTGGAGCTGCTAGTTTCCCGGCTTCAAATGACAGCAAGCACAAACTAAGAGCGGCAGCCCTTTTAACACACTCAGCTTAAAATTCACTCACAAGTTTTCATTTACCTGTTCAAGTTAACTGTTTTAGTGGACTAATGTAGGGAATAGTGAATGAAGCTATAGGGGAGATTTTGAATTCAGCCTGCTTGCAAAAAATAAATTAAAAAAAAAATCCAGTCAGAGTGAAATCACCCATAAAGGGGGTGTACTCCACATAATTTGACTTGACACTGATTGACTTGACTATATATCCAGGCATAACAAAGATTCTAGAACAGTGACAGCTAGTGTAACACAGTGGTTGAATGTGATAGGAAAATAAATCCCTCCCTTTCACACTTTGGTGGTGGGTCACCCTATCACCCTTTTGATAAACTACCCCCACAAATATGTTTCAATGAGGCATTCAAACGATTCAGTACACATAAAAATTCGTGGTGGTGAATTTGATTCAGCCCAGTGTCGCAAATATTATTTCAATCATTAAAAATATTCATTCAATGATTAGTTCGGTCTGTCTTTTTTTGCAGGTTACATTGCTGACCCAGTAGGTGGCGCTACTGTGAGTCTTTTTGTGTGTTATAAGCGAGTCATTCACTCAAACAATTCACTAAACACGCTGAGTCATTCACAATCGAAACAAAAAACATATAAAAAATTGTCTACAAATCTACTAAGAAGCTCCAAAAAGAATATTTAAACATTAGAAGCTTTTTTTTCACACGACAACAAACCATCTTCCCTTTTTATGGCATAGAATAAAGACAATGAAAGCCTAAATAAGCAATCTTTTCAGTAATGTCATATATTTTTTTAATTCTTCTTACACCTCCCTTCTCTTCATGTTGCGAAAAAGAACATAGTGAACTAAATTAATGGCATATTTGTTCAGTCTGTCGGATGTCCGTGTCAACACATGAAATATCCCAGTTCATTTACTCGAAGGCGGGAAACAGTCAAGTGTGACAGCTATTATGGTTCATTCAGAATATTCACTTAAATACACCACTAGTCAGTAGTTGCACCCCAAATAACGCACTATACACTATGCACTAATAAACTGTGTACTTATGCACTATGCACTCAACCATGTAGTTCATGAATTACAACCCGAATTCCGGAAAAGTTGGGACGTTTTTTAAATTTTAATAAAATGAAAACTAAAGGAATTTCAAATCACATGAGCCAATATTTTATTCACAATAGAACATAGATAACGTAGCAAATGTTTAAACTGAGAAATTTTACACTTTTATCCACTTAATTAGCTCATTTAAAATTTAATGCCTGCTACAGGTCTCAAAAAAGTTGGCACGGGGGCAACAAATGGCTAAAAAAGCAAGCCGTTTTGAAAAGATTCAGCTGGGAGAACATCTAATGATTAATTAAGTTAATTGATATCAGGTCTGTAACATGATTAGCTATAAAAGCTTTGTCTTAGAGAAGCAGAGTCTCTCAGAAGTAAAGATGGGCAGAGGCTCTCCAATCTGTGAAAGACTGCGTAAAATAATTGTGGAAAACTTTAAAAACAATGTTCCTCAACGTTAAATTGCAAAGGCTTTGCAAATCTCATCATCTACAGTGCATAACATCATCAAAAGATTCAGAGAAACTGGAGAAATCTCTGTGCGTAAGGGACAAGGCCGGAGACCTTTATTGGATGCCCGTGGTCTTCGGGCTCTCAGACGACACTGCATCACTCATCGGCACGATTGTGTCAATGACATTACTAAATGGGCCAAGGAATACTTTCAGAAACCACTGTCGGTAAACACAATCCGCCGTGCCATCAGCAGATGCCAACTAAAGCTCTATCATGCAAAAAGGAAGCCATATGTGAACATGGTCCAGAAGCGCCGTCGTGTCCTGTGGGCCAAGGCTCATTTAAAATGGACTATTTCAAAGTGGAATAGTGTTTTATGGTCAGACGAGTCCAAATTTGACATTCTTGTTGGAAATCATGGACGCCGTGTCCTCCGGGCTAAAGAGGAGGGAGACCTTCCAGCATGTTATCAGCGTTAAGTTCAAAAGCCAGCATCTCTGATGGTATGGGGGTGCATAAGTGCATACGGTATGGGCAGCTTGCATGTTTTGGAAGGCTCTGTGAATGCTGAAAGGTATATAAAGGTTTTAGAACAACATATGCTTCCCTCCAAACAACGTCTATTTCAGGGAAGGCCTTGTTTATTTCAGCAGGACAATGCAAAACCACATACTGCAGCTATAACAACAGCATGGCTTCGTCGTAGAAGAGTCCGGGTGCTAACCTGGCCTGCCTGCAGTCCAGATCTTTCACCTATAGAGAACATTTGGCGCATCATTAAACGAAAAATACGTCAAAGACGACCACGAACTCTTCAGCAGCTGGAAATCTATATAAGGTAAGAATGGGACCAAATTCCAACAGCAAAACTCCAGCAACTCATAGCCTCAATGCCCAAATGTCTTCAAACTGTTTTGAAAAGAAAAGGAGATGCTACACCATGGTAAACATGCCCCGTCCCAACTATTTTGAGACCTGTAGCAGAAATCAAAATTGAAATGAGCTCATTTTGTGCATAAAATTGTAAACTTTCTCAGTTTAAATATTTGCTATGTTATCTATGTTCTATTGTGAATAAAATATTGGCTCATGTGATTTGAAAGTCTTTTAGTTTTCATTTTATTAAAATTTAAAAAACATCCCAACTTTTCCGGAATTCGGGTTGTATATGTCACGGTTCATGAATGCACCATCTCCTGCTCGTCTCATGTTATGTCATGTTGATTGTTTCATGTGGGTGTTACCGCTGATCAGCTGCAGATCATTCCACCAGCCTACTTAATGCCCTGTCTTTCGTCTCTTGTTTGTCAGATCGTTGTTTGAGGTCCTCCATGATTCATGTCTGTTCATCCTCTGGCTCTACTGCTTCGTGTCTTGTTTCTGGTTCAGTCTACCTTAGATTACAGCCATCATCTCGGACCTATCACCATCACCACATCCACCAGCGCACTCAAAAACCTACTCACCTGTCTGTGCTGCCATCGTCACCCTCCAGCATCTCCTCATCATTTACTCATCATTTAATCTACCAATAAACATTCTATACTTGCATTTGCCTCCTGTCCTCCATCGTATCGTTACAAAACGATCTGACCAACAATGGAGGCAGCGAGTAACCAATCATCCGCCCTGGAAGAATTTCTCAGCGCCAGTGCTCGGAGGATGGACTCCCAGGAGAGGAATCTTAACGACACTGGTCGCGCGGTTCAGGCTTTGGTGGCGCAGGTGTCCGAGCTCACCCAACAACTACAGCTGCTACGAGTTCCCACTGCGCCGCTCACACCGCCCGTTCCTCCCACACCACCGGGAAGCCCCCTCCAAAGCTGGAACCACGTCTCCCCATTCCGGAGTCCTACTCGGGTGAGCCTAACTTTTGTAGAGCTTTCTTAACCCGATGCGATATGCATTTCTCTCTCCAACCTAGAACCTTCGCCAACGAGCCAAGGTGGCTTTTGTCTTGACCCTGCTCACTGGGAGGGCGGCATTATGGGGAACGGCGGTGTGTGAGAACCAAGATCCATGCTGCGCCTCGTTCCAGACACTCTCCGCCGAGATGAGGCGGGTCTTTGATCGAGCCATCGCCGGGAGGGAGGCGGCGAGGATGCTCGCCGAGTTACGTCAGAATGAAAGAGCCATCTCGGACTATTCGATCGAGTTCCGTACTCTGGTGGTGGAGTGTCATTGGAACGAGGAGGCGCAGTGGGACATGTTCCTGCATGGGCTGGCTGACAGTGTCCAGAAAGAAATCTACGCCCTGGATCTTCCAACTTCACTTAATGGGCTCATTGAACTAGCGTTGCGGGTCAATGCACGTCTGACGCGAGTGCAGCGACGGAACCTACCCCGCTCCACACCCAAGGCCCAGACAGACGTGCGAGTCAGCGGCGGGGACGCGGCCAGCCCCTCCTACGATCACGAGCCCATGCAGGTAGGGCGAGCTCGGCTTTCCCGGGAGGAGAAGGAGAGGCGGAGGTCCCTGGGCCTGTGCCTCTACTGCGGGGGGACCGGTCATCACGCTTACATCTGTCCGGTAAAAGACCAAGCCCGGTAGTACGCATGAGGCCACTATCGGGTGGGATCTCCGCCGAGAAGACCTCATCATCATCTACGCTCCTCCCGGTAAGACTAAGATGGTCAGCACAGATTCACAACTGTCAAGCACTACTGGACTCAGGGGCGCAAGGTAATTTCATGGACAGTACACTTGCACGCAGACTTCACATTCCACTCAGACCCTTCACGCACCACATCACGGTTCACGCCCTTAATGGACAGAAGCTACCGGTCATCTCTCACATCACTGAAGACATCACTCTCATCACATCAGGCAACCACTCTGAAACCATCTCTTTCCACATCTTTGACTCTCCCCTGGCACCCATAGTCCTCGGTCACCCCTGGCTCCTCCTTCACAACCCTAAGATAAACTGGCAATCCAATTCCATTCTGGCGTGGAATAATAAATGTCTTGAGTCTTGTCTAGTGTCTGCCTGTCCGTCTGTTTCTATGTCTGTGTTTCAGGAGGAGGCAGTGGATTTGTCTAACGTGCCCGCTGAGTACCTCCACCTGAAGGAAGTGTTCAGTAAGTCTCGTGCTGCTTCTCTTCCTCCACATCGTCCCTATGACTGTGCCATAGAATTACTGTCAGGTAAGTCTCCGCCTAAAGGCAAATTATATTCACTTTCTGTTCCTGAAAGGGAGGCTATGGAGAAATATATTTCTGATTCTCTAGCTTCGAAGTTCATCCTCCCTTCCTCTTCTCCAGCGGGGGTGGGGTTCTGAAAGAAAGACTGATCGCTGCGACCTTGCATTGATTACCGGGGACTGAACAACATCACGTTAAAGAATACTTATCCTTTGCCGTTAATGTCTTCAGCCTTTGAGAGGTTGCAGGGAGCGACGATTTTCACGAAATTGGACTTACGTAATGCTTATCATTTGGTAATCATCAGGGAGGGGGATGAATGGAAGACCGCTTTTAACACCCCTAGGGGGCACTTTGAATACTTGGTCATGCCCTCCGGGCTCTCCAACTCCCCAGCGGTCTTCCAGGCATTCGTCAACGACGTGCTGCGAGATATGATTGATCAATTTATATATATGTCCACCTGGACGACATATTGATTTTCTCCTCTTCTCTCCAGGAACACGTGCAGCACGTTCGACGAGTGCTTCAGAGATTGCTAGAGAATGGGCTTTTTGTCAAGGCGGAGAAATGCGAGTTTCATGCACAGTCGGTTCCTTTTCTTGGGTATATCGTGTCGACTGAGGGAATACGCATGGATCCCGAGAAAGTTAAGGCTGTGGTAGAGTGGCCAAGCCCAGATTCCCGTAAGGCCCTACAGAGGTTTCTGGGGTTCGCCCACTTCTACCGGCGTTTTATTCACAACTTCAGCCAACTAGCCGCATTTCTGACCGCCCTATCCTGATCATCCCTGATCCATCATGTCAGTTTGTGGTGGAGGTTGACGCGTCAGAGGTGGGGGTAGGGGCGGTGTTATCTCAATGTTCTCCCTCAGATGACAAGGTGCATCCATGCCTTAGACAGCCTTAGAAGGGGTAACGCCTCCGCCCGGGTGCCCACCGAATCGGTTATTTGTGCCGGAGGGATTATGGTCCAACGTCATCCAGTGGGGGCATTGCTCCAATGTGGCTTGTCATCCAGGAGTTAACCGTACTAGATTCTTAGTCAAGCAACGATTTTGGTGGCCACTTATGGCTCGCGACATTCACAGTTTTGTTTTGGCTTGCTCGGTTTGTGCCACTGGTAAGACTTCCAATCGACCCCCGGATGGGTTACTTCAACCGCTGCCGGTCCCTTCGAGACCCTGGGCCCACATCGGACTAGATTTTATTACCGCCCTCCCGCCCTCCCAGGGCAACATGGTAGTTTTGACCGTGGTGGACCGGTTCTCGAAGGCCGCCCACTTTATTCCCTTGCCCAAATTACCCTTAGCCAAGGAGACAGCATTGACCGTTGTAGATCACGTCTTTCGGTTACATGGCCTCCCGATAGACGTGGTTTCCGACAGGGGACCCCAATTTGTGTCCAAAATTTGGCGAGAGTTTTGTAGATTACTGGGAGCGACTGTAAGTCTTTCCGTCAGGGTTTATCTCCGTTCATGCCTTCGTCCAGAGGTGTAACTGCACTTGGACTAGAGCCCGCGAGACTCTACTCCAAGTGGGGGCGCGCACCAAGGCTAAAGCCGATCGCCACCGGTCTAGGCCTCCCGTATACGTCGTGGGTCAAAAAGTGTGGCTTTCTACTAAGAACATTCCTCACCGTTCCGTCTCTAATAAGTTGGCTCCCAAATTTATTGGCCTGTTCACTGTCACCAAGATCATTAGTCCGGTGGCAGTCCGCCTCAAACTTCCTCCTACGTACAGGAGAATTCATCCCGCCTTTCATGTATCTAAAATAAAGCCCGTATTTAATTCTCCTATTAATCCACCTACCCCGGTCCCCCAGAAGTTGTGCCTGCTAGATACATCCTGGATCACTCTCTTATCGATGATTACAATCGACAGGTAAGGGAGTCTGGGGACGCCAGGAGGCGTCCTTAGGAGGAGGTCCCTGCGTCACCCTCCAGCATCTCCTCATCATTTACTCATCTACCAGTAAACATTCTATACTTGCATTTGCCTCCTGTCCTCCATCGTATCGTTACATTATAAGGCTATTTTAAGGCCTACTGGCCTTATTTATTACTTCACTGTAAATCAAAAAATATATATCACAAAAATGTGTGGTAGTGTTTTGTTTTAAAATACTTTAGACATGTGTTTAGCTAACTGTGCAAAACCTGTAAAGACTGGACCAAATAAATCAGTGCATGTCTAATGTTCTTATTTACCTCTAAAATAGTCAACCCCATGTAAATCGCACAGATGTGAGACTGTCCTGACAGGATAATACCCTATATTTAGATTTATTAACTACAACAGTTCCTATGTAATTATTTAAGATGGGATAAAAATGTGGACTGTATTAATATATCCAATTTACAGCCAAGGGCGCTTTTGTGATCAGATCAAAATCAGTTTAGGTACGGCATTACCTGAGCATATGCAAATCACTCTGTGTAAACCGTCCAACATTACAGTGTTCTAGGGGAATTAGACACTACAAATAATCATTACTAAAGGTGCAATAATCCTACTAAGAAATATGAGATTCTGTCATCTGTCTGTCACAATAAAACCAAATGTCCATAGTGCGCTATTAATCTGAGATTATTGAATTTATCGGGGAAGCCAATCAGTTGTGCTTGAACATACTGATCATATGCTGTCATCGATGAGATGACAGTATCTCACACATGTACAGCTGCACTGAAAATTCATACAGTGTGAAGCACAGTATGCCTGTGCCCCGAAATCCCTGCAAATAATCAATTCAATCTTTTTATCTAATAGTAGCAGCTGATAGTGACTGTTTAGCTGTCATTATAAATCCAGGTAATCAAGGTGTTTCAGAAACACGAATGCCTCCTGATGATTTATGTTCGGTCCTGTAGAGTATAGATGAGGATTCTGTTGAAATAAAGGGTGCGCAGAGACGTAGCCTGAAGTACTGAGTATGATGATTGGGGTATAAATGAGTGTAAACAGCTGCCTCTGCTAACTGTCAGAGCAGTGCACACTGAGATACAGAGGAAGACAACAGGAGAGGACAGGGCAGAGAGAGAGAGAGAGGAGAGAGAGAGAGAGAGAGAGAGAGAGAGAGAGAGAGAGAGAGAGAGAGAGAGAGAGAGAGAAACAGGTTACAGACAAGAGGAGACAAAAAGGGTTCAGAGAGAGGAAACTGAAAGCTTGGCCTCAGGCGGCAGCCAATGTTCTTACTGAGATCGTGTCACTAAGGGAACATGTACTGGCACTGCTCCTGTTTCCCACTAGGAAATTATATTCATGCACAAAGAAATGTACATATTCTTGGACACTCACACATTTCTGGCAGAGGAAATGCCATGATTCAGCTGTGGAGAGGTTTTCAGTAATGGTGTTTCTGGTGTTGCCCAAAGTAATGAGTCCATGAAGAGGTGGACAATGTGATTTACAAAAGCAGGAAGTGTTCCTGGATATTCTTATTCAGAAACGGGTACATAACATTCTGTTCCAACTGTTTTTCAATGTGTACATTCTTCCACCAATGCTGCTCAACAGGGGCACATTTTCAAACTGTGTGTGTGGGGGTGGGGGTGGGGGTTCCAGATATCGGACCACCACTTCAGACTCACCGTCAGACCACCATCATATATTATACTTGCCTGATCATTGAACTAAATTAAATCTTATTTAACACAGCCTAATTCAATTTATTTTCATATTTCATATTTCATTTATTTCATATTAATTATCAATCATATTAAGTTGGTGGGTTAGAATTTTTGTTAAATGCGATTTTGAGATTTCTAAATTGCCTGTTAAGCTTTCAAATTTCCACAAACAGATATTGCAGTACTGAACAATTATATTTACCAAATTACTGAAACACCAGAGTTTTGTTCACTGTGCTCACGTCGCTGTCTGAATTCTGCTCTCTGGCGAATTAATTCTCTCTTCAGAAAAAACAAAGTGCAGATGTGCATACGACGTAGGTAAGATATGCATTTCACAGTGTAAACAGCTTCGGTGATTATAATGGGAGTTTTTGAGAGTGCTTGAACTCTGGCTACTGAAGTCAATGATAATGTGCTATGATAATGTAAATGTGCCTTGCTCTCTTTCTGTACAATGAAGGTGTTATAATCAGTAACTAACAATGTTTTTATTAAATTCATGTTAAATACAAAGTCAATCATATATGTCATGGCATGATAACTAATGTGTGGTAGGACTGCTTAAGTAAAAAGATGGGTTTTATGTGTAGTTAATAGATTACACCAAAATTAGTCTACTTTGCCCATCGCCTGGTATAGATCAACTAACATGATCTATAAAGGTGCAAAATGCATTTACTACACATATTTGATAATTGAGACCGCCCCCTCATTCACTCGTGCCCCCTCTAAATTAATAAGTGCGTCATGCTCCTGCTCTTTTGAATCAATTTCTTTCAGTTTCAGAATTAGACTCATTCACTGACTGAATCGACATACTCTTTTAAGTCAGTTCTTGAACAAGTCTAATGATTTATTTGTTGACTGAATCTGTCTTCATTTGTTAAATGAATTGGAAATGCGATCACTGTCTGAATAGGCCTACTTCAAGTACTAAACAAATCTGTAATCGAATCGTAAAGGAATTAGAATGGTGTAAATTCGTATAACTCCCATCACTATACCTGGTTCAACATCCTTTGTTGCTAATGGAACGAGATTACTGTCATCCAATACAGCCACAACACTACCTTTAAAATCCGAGAGCAGTAAATGGGTGCTGTTGATCCAAGAACATGCTCTACTTGTGTGAATTGTGTTAAGTGTGAAGAGCCATCTAACATGACGTTTAACCTTATTTTTATCTATTTTGTCTCCTGACTCTGTCGACAAAATCTCACACCAGACTTGAGAGGTACAGCAAGGTGTCTCACCGTGGAAATACTGATAACGTCTCAAGCCTCAGTGCCCAAGTTCACCTCTCATCCACAACAGTTTGTCTGCCCTCTTTCACTGGATTGCTCCTTTTTGAGTTCTCCATTTTATTTTGTTACCATGACAACCATCTCTAAGTGAGTCGCCCACATCTCTCATTCCCTTTTCTCTTTAATTTTTTTTTTACTTTCTTTGCATTGACTTTCATCTGTCTTCTTGACTCATTCCCCTACTCTTTCTTGCACCATCACTGCAACTCTCAGTTTTCCACTATTCAAACTTACATTTTCTCACCACTGTAATATATGGTACAGAATTATGTTCAGCCTTCTCCACTACAGTCTGCGATTAAATATTTATGCTTCATTCCAAACATCTCCACCATAGAGTTTCAGTGCTGAGGTGCTTCTGGCTTTTTTTCCCCTTCCTGACATAGTGTCTGTCTAAAACAGTAACCAGGATGACAAAGCTCAATAAGCAAAAGTAAAAAAAAAAAATTGGTTTGCACCAGATTAAACATCAAATACATCACCTAAATTGACATCAAAACATGAACTATGTCCTATCAAAACAAACATGCAGCAGGAAAAAATACTATCTTTATGGAGTATTTACTTCATGATTTTTACTAATCGGTTAGCTATCCAATCATAAAAAGATCAAAAGTAAATGCCCTCCAAGATGTAGATATATAGCAATCCAGCAGATGTGGTTTGAGTGGAATAAGATGCGACATACTCCAGTTTAAATATATATAGTGTAGGCCACATAATTAAACTTTACTCATCACAGATGGCAATTTGCAATCTACTGTAGCAACTTTCAGGCACATGAAATATAATTACAATACAACAACAACAACACACTCACAGACACACACAGAAAACACTGAAAAAATAAGGCTTTAGGTCACATTAGTAGAATTTACTCATCCCAAGTGACTTTATGTCAAGAATATAGATTGTTTCAAAGCAGCTTTCCATTAATAAACATTTATTAGTTTATTAGTTTTACATTTATCAATTATTTTACAAATTCAATTTCAGCTGTAAAGCAGCTCTACAGAAGACAATATTATCATTATTCAGCTCAAATTACTTCAGTGATGTTTCAACTCAGTTCAATAAATGTGTCAAGTTTGCAAGGTTCTTCCAATTTTAAACAAGCTCAATAAGGCAATAGTGACAGTATGTGGTTGTCAGTTGGTTCAATTTAAAGTAAGTCGATTCAGTGTTTATTCAATTAAGTTTAATAACAGTGTTAATGTTACAAAGTTAGTGTCATTTATTTAGCTCAATTTGGTTCCAAAGTTCAGTTGATCCAATAGTGTCAGTGCAGTTAAGCAGAAAATACTGCTGAACATTATCTGCCTTTTAAACCCCAACTTCTGTCTGGAAGATTGTAAGTGCATAAACCACATTTGAACAAGTAATCACGAATGAGATGCACTAATGAAGTATTTGCCCTGTGGTGTCAGGATGGACTCGGGACACAGATGGTTGGTGAATTCAGAACAGTGTTTATTATTAAAAAGTACAAGTGCTCTGTGAATCTTCAGTTCTTGAGTGCTCGGTGAAGATCTGCTCTTCAAGTGCGGGCTGTATGGTAATCACATGGAACGGGATATCACACAGGTGAGTTCGCTCGGAACATAGGTGTCAAAGCCACAGTCACTGATCGCTCCCTAATGTTCTCTTCCTTCCTTGATGCCAATGACAGTACCAGCTCGGGATAATCACAGGAGACTACAGCGACCATCGAATCACTTGTCGTTACAAGGTGATCCGCGGTCCTGGAAACAGCAGAACAAGGACACAGTTTAGCGTAACACAAAGGTGAGTATGTTACGTCTGGCTTGCAGGAGCTTAGAGACAACTTCGAGGAGACTGTTCCTGTTGGAGACTTGACGGGGAACTGAGGTACGGGTGAGTGCTTTTATAGTGTAATTGATTGGCTCTGTGATGCGGGGCAGTTGTGGCTGGTTAATAATCAGGAGATTGTGAGCTTTGGTGATTGGTGGAGATCGGGCTTGCCAGATTCCTGACACTACCCCCCCCCCCCACCTCCAGGGTCCGCGCCAGCGGACATAACTCTCCGACGCCGTGGGGGTCTGCCTCTGGGTCGTGGAGTGGGTTTTTTGGGGATGCTGGGTATGAAATTCTGGGAGCAGGTTGGGGTCGAGGATATCTTGACAAGGTACCCAACATCTTTCCTCTGGTCCATAGTCCTCCCAGTCTACCAGATACTCCAATCATCCACCACGATGTCGAGAATCCAGTATCTCTCGTATAGTGTCGATGGGTTCAGTGTCAATGGGTGGCAACGGGGGTTCGTCATCAGGAACTGGGTCTGTGGAAGGAACAGAAACAGGAGCATGATGGGGTTTTAGCAGGGAAACGTGAAAGGTTGGGTGTATCCGATATTGAGCAGGTAGGCATAGACGATACGTCACAGGGTTCATTTGTCGTTCAACAGGAAAGGGTCCAATGTACTTAGGGCTGAGCTTTCTACAGGGTTGTCTCAATCGGATGTCTCGGGTAGAGAGCCACACCAGTTGGCCAGGTTGGTATGTGGGGTTCGGCCTTCGGTGAGTATCGGCAAAGCGCTGGTGACGATTCACGGCCTGTTGGAGATGCTGATGGGCCTGGTCCCAAACCCTCTCACTGTTCTGGAACCAGGTATTAACAGCAAAGACTTCCAAGGGCTCACCTGACCAGGGAAACAGCAGAGGCTGATAACCTAGGACACATTGAAACGGGGTTAGGTTAGTGGATGATTGACGGAGTGAGTTTTGAGCGTATTCGGCCCAGATGAGTTAACGGTTCCAAAGGTTTTGGTTCTGATGGCAGAAAGTCCGTAAGAAGCGACTGAGGTCCTGAATCTTGTGCTCAGTTTGTCCATTTGCCTGGGGATGATAGCCGGAAGTGAGACTGACAGTGACATTGAGTAATGAGAAGAATGCCAACCATACCCGGGAAATAAATTGTAGTCCTTGATCAGACACAATGTCCTCTGGGATTCCAAAGTTCTGAAACACAGTTTCGAAAAGGAGTTCAGCAGTCTCAAAGGCTGTGGGAAGAGCTCGTAATGGAATTAGTTTGCAAGCCTTAGAAAATCTGTCAATGGCTACTAAGATACATGTCTTGTCATCAGAAATAGGGAGGTCGGTGACAAAATCTACCCCGATGTGAGACCAAAGACGATGTGGAATAGGGAAGGGAACTACCTGTGGGTAGCTGTCGTAGGACTGTGGTCATGGCACAGTGAACGGGTGGAATGGGCTGCTGTTGAGCTTGCTCGCGAAGCATTTCATCTAAGTCCCATTGAATAGGATTAACAAACAGCTTGGTGGGTAAGATGGGCTCTGGCTCCTCAGGGGTTTCCTCAAGGGCGTGGAGACGAGACAGAGTATCAGCTATATTGGAATGTGTTCTTTGATCCTGGACAATAAGCGATCTGAAAGTGAAATCTGGGGAAGAATAAAGCCCACCTGGCTTGACGAGGGTTGAGTCTCTTGGCTTCCTTTAGATATTGGAGGTTCTTATGATCCGTCAGCACAAGGAACGGTTGTCAGGCCCCCTCCAGCCAGTGTCTCCACTCTTCTAACGCCAGTTTTACTGCCAGGAGTTCTCAGGTGCCTATATCATAATTTCTCTCCGCAGGAGACAGCTTCCTAGAGAAAAAGGCACAGGGGATAGGTTTACCTGTGTTCTCTGAATATTGGGACAGGATGGCGCCGAAGCCCGTTGTGGAGGCGTCCACCTCAACTATGAACTTTTTCTCGGGATCTGGATGTTGAAGCAGGGGGGCTGTGGTAAATGCGTCCTTCAGAGATTGGAATGCTTTTTCAGCTTCGCGGGTCCATTGGAGAATTTTGGGTTTCCCCTTTAAGAGAGAGGTAAGGGGTGCAATAATCATGCTGTATTGGTTAATAAATCTGCGATAGAAGTTAGCGAAACCCAAGAACCATTGTAACTCCTTGATGGTCTTGGGTGTTGGCCACGATGTAATGGCTCGAGTCTTCCCATTATCCATCTTCACCCCTTCCTTGTTGATCGTGTACCCTAGGAACTCAATGGATTCTTGGTGAAAGACACACTTCTCAGCTTTAACAAAGAGAGAGTATTCTCTGAGACATTGGAGTACTTGGGCAACATGATACTGGTGGTCCTTTTCATTTGGTGAGTAAATGAGGATGTCATCTATATAAACAGGGGCAAAATGGTTCAGGTACTCACGAAGGACTTCATCCATGAAACTCTGGAAGATGGAGGGGGCGTTTACTAGACTGCACGGCATCACCAAGTATTCGTAGTGTCCAGCAGGGGTGATGAAAGCTGTTTTCCACTCATCTCCCTCTCTAATCCTGACCAGGTTGTATGCGCTCCGTAAATCCAATTTGGTGAAGATACGGGCATCCCAGAGCTGTTCGAGGGAAGATGGGATTAGTGTAAGAGGATAGCTGAACTTTACCATTATTTTATTTAAGGCTCTGTAGTCGATGCATGGTCTCAACCCTCCATCCTTCTTCAGAACAAAGAAGAAACTAGCCGCTGCTGGAGACGTAGATGGCCGGATGTACCCTTGTCTTAGGGCTTCTTCCATGTATTCTTACATTGCCTTCTTTTCAGGGATGGATAGGGAGTAAATTCGCCCCTTAGAAATGGTCTCTTCTGGAACCAGATCGATAGCGCAATCCCATGGACGGTGTGGCGGAAGATTAGAGGCTGCTAGAGGGTTGAAAACATCTGCAAAGGAGGCATAACAAGGTGGGACATTGACAGACTGGTTTTCAGTTTGCAGTTCTGCACGGCAATTGGTAAGTATGAGCAGAGTGGATAGTTCTTGGTGTTCAGGTTCAACACTGAGAGTGATTGGTGCAATCTGAGATGTTACGTACCCCTTATTGATCACTTCTCCTGTGACTGCGTAGATGGAATAGGGTTTTGAAGTTCTAGTCCTTTGGAGACGATGGGTCTTAATGAATTTCCCTGAAATGAAATTTCCAGCTGAGTCAACAATGGCGGTAGCGTCGACATGGAGATCTCTAAACTTCAAATTCACAGAGATGGTTAGTGGGGGTGATTGAGGAAGGACCAAACTCACCACTAACCGTGGAGGAGGAGATGGACAGGTGCGTATATAATGGTCTCCTTTCCCTCAGTACAGGCACAATCTTTGCTCTCTATGACGATTTCGTTCCTCTGGAGATAATCGTTGGGAATCTACTTGCATCTTTTCTGGGGGTGGCTCAGGAGTTTCCTCAGGTACATTTTGGCGAGGAACATTATCCACTGGGTGTGCTTACCGATAGCAGGACTTGTGACCTTAGGTGAACCCGAAGAGTTTGCTGCATGAATTTTTCCAATCCCAGATTGTCATCATATATGGATAGCTGGAGTCGGAGTGCGGGATTTAGTCCTCGTCGATATACAGTTAGTAGGGCCTTTTCATTCCATCCACTTGCTGCGGCCAAAGTGCGAAACTCAAGGGAATACTCCGAGACCTAACCCATTGCAATCTTACTTCCTACCGGAGAAGGGCGCTGGTCGGGATATCGAGCTTGCCATATACACCAACGTGGGAGTGGGACTAGCGGAAGCGCTGTCCTCCGGCTGCGCTGAATTCATCCTTGTTGTTGTTAGGTCAAGCCTTCTGTCAGAATGGACTCGGGACAAAGATGGTTGGTGGTGTTTATTATTAAAAGGTACAAGTGCTCGGTATATCTTCAGTTCTTGAGTGCTCGGTGAAGCACCGCTCTTCAAGTGCGGGCTGTATGGTAATCACATGGAACGGGATATCACACAGGTGAGTTCGCTCAGAACATAGGTGTCAAAGCCACAGTCACTTATCGCTCCCTAATGTTCTCTTCCTTTCTAGATGCCAAAGACAGTACCAGCTCGGGATAATCACAGGAGACTACAGCGACCGTCGAATCACTTGTCGTTACACGGTGATCCAGGGCCCTGGAAACAGCAGAACAAGGAGACAGGTTAGCGTAACACAAAGGTGAGTATATGTTACGTCTTGGCTTGCAGGAGCTTAGGAGACAACTTCGAGGAGACTGTTCCTGTTGGAGGCTTGAAGGGGAACTGAGGTACGGGTGAGTGCTTTTATAGTGTCATTGATTGGCTCTGTGATGCGGGGCAGGTGTGGCTGGTTAATAATCAGGAGATTGTGAGCGTTGGTGATTGGTGGAGATTGGGCTTGCCAGATTCCTGACATATGGGGCTAAGAAAGCATTCAAACTAAAATGTTGCTGCCTGGCATTAGCATCCTCAACATCATCTGGAAGTTTGGAAATACTGTAAACCACATTCGAATGGCAGTCATGAATGAGACGGTCATGAATAGAGTAAATGCAAACCGGCAGAATTGAGCATATAACCAAGAAAAAGTAGATTATGCTTCTATCCGAGACATTTTTTGGACAAGTGTAAACTGAACACTCAAGATATCGATCGATTAAAGAGCATGAAATGACAGTATAAATATATATGGAGTGAGAATCATGCCAAAACCACACACACACACAAAACATGTTTTACTCACACCCAACGATTCACAAACAAACTCAGTGTGATTTGCAAATACAAAACATCACTCATAAACTAATGCATTTTGTTCTGCAAATAAAAAATGTAGCAATCAAACAAATACAGTACGTTTTACATATACAAAGAAACATATTTCTTCAATGACAAAAATATCCTCCAAGTACAAACTAAAATCTTTAAAGTACAAAACAAAATCCTTCAAGTACAAAACAAATTTCAACAAGTACAAAAAACTGTCACGTGACTTTTGGCACTAATTTTTCACCTTGCTGATCCACACGCAAATGCATTCAGATCCACACACATGCTAGTAAACTGTCATGTAATTCGCACTCCACACCAGCAGGTGGCGCTGTTAGCGACTTGCTTGGCGCCGCCACCGACATGGAAACAGAAGAGAAGAAGAAACGCTAGCGTGAGGGACGTTTTGAACACGATGAGCGGCCAACAGATTTTCATTTTTATAGCATCAAAAACACTATCAGAGAACCATGTTTGGGCATTAATATCTTAAAGTGTTATTCATAGCCTCACCAAACTTTGCAGGATGGAAGACAAACATGTTCTTAGTATAACTGAACCAAAGTTTGTACTGCATGCCTATTGAGATTCTACAAGGCCCTAGATTTGGGTAAATGGCTAAACCCCTGATACTGAGGGTATTATAAACTCATTTTCTGCATCCATATCACACCAGCAGGCTGTCAGCATACCTGGGTGCTACATTTTTTTAAAGCTGAAAATTAGGACATAACCTGCTTGTTTAACCCTTGCTAAAAAGAACTATACGCATGAAGTATGTGCGAAGATTTTATTTGAATTAAAGTATATTCAATCAGTTTTAAGAATAAACTTGGCAATGGGTTTGGCAGTGGTCCTTGAGGAAGGTTCAGGGGGGGGGGTATATATAAATACACACACACACAACTTTTTAATTCTGACTTTTTCTAGAAATAGACTATTTTTCCACAAATGTCTTTATAAATTTCACTAAAAATGCATCCCATTGACATTAATTTGAACATACATTGACAAAGAAAATAATGTTATTCAGTCTCAGAATTAATATTGTGTATTTCTGGAGTCTGTTACAAAATGTTATCAAATGTGGTCTGGGTCCTTGATGTAAAAATGTTTGAGAACCACTGCCCTACATAAACACTTTACATGTCTTTTCAGGGATTGTACCTACCACATTTGGACAGTGGCCTGCCTGATGAGCCACACCATGGTGTCACTGTTCCTGAGATGGGTGATGTACTGAGTGATGCCCCTGCTAAATCCTCTGGGACACTCCCAATCACATAGCTCAGACATCTACCTACTTACTGTGCAGTGTGTCCAGCACTTACTAGGCTTACAGTAAAACGTACTCGGCAAAGGACCTGATTCAATGCAATTGTAGCACAAATACAAAAAGAACACTTATTTACAGAACAGTGCGCCTGCTAATAACTGGTTTGTAAGATGTTACAGTTACACAAATAAATATTTCTGAATCAGTGAGGTGGTCTAATGTTTGATTTTTCTCTGTTTAATCAAATCAGACCAGCAGACATGCCCCATGTTAGGACTGCCAGCGGCAGCAGGAAGCATAGCTTTCCTCAAGCACTGCTAGCAGCGGACTTTAAGACTTTCAGCTCTCTTAATGTCGTAATGAATGTTCAAACCAAACACATGTAGATTGTATTATTTTTTATTGTAGTGTGAATACAATCTTAAAACATCTGGGGGGTTGGAACAACCAAAAACAATACAATATCGTTCTCTCTTTTTTTTTCTATGGGGACCTGGTTTTCTCTTTCTTAACCAACTTGTGCAGCTCTGTGAGTGCATCTAAAATGAGGTCAAAAATAGTGGTGTAACTGAACATGACCAGTAAAATGACCAAAAACTACACTTTGCTTTATTCTTAATATCTTCATGACCATTAGTGATAGAGACCTCAAATATTGACACACGATTAATACAAGATTGCGCTTAAAGAAAATCTAATGATTGATATCATACGGATGCAGAAAATGAGTTTATAATACCCTTAGTATCAGGGGTTTAGCCATTTACCCAAATCTAGGGCCCTGTAGAATCTCAATAGGCATGCAGTACAAACTTTGGTTCAGTTATACTAAGAACATGTTGGTCTTCCATCCTGCAAAGTTTGGTGAGGCTATGAATAACACTTTAAGATATTAATGCCCAAACATGGTTCTCTGATAGTTTTTTTGATGCTATAAGAATGACAATTTCAAGGACGAATAAAAAAATATGAAAATTTTTACAGGCCTTGGTTTTGGGACCCAAATATAATATAGAAAAACTCTTCATCTGAGATGTTGCTGCAACCACTTTCCTGGATTCTGACTGATTTGACATTGAATGAAGCCTCTATATTCTATGAGACACTAGCAGGAGAAGACCAGGGTTGATTTGGAGGTCCAAACATACCCTTGCCATGAAAAACAGACCGTTGATATGGACGCGGAACGGACTATTTTCTTTAGCGGAAGCAATACAATCGTTTTTAAAATCAATAAACTAATTTTTAAATCAATATTTTGTGTCAAATTATTTATTTATTTTGTAGGTAGCAATGTAATAAGTGGGATCATGTATAGCGAGGCGGTTGTTATAGCGAATAACAACCCCTTCAGGCTGATTTTTCACCAGCAATGACTGCAAACTCACCTGTTGGCCGCTCATCGTGTTCAAAACGTCCCTCACGCTAGCGTTTCGTCTTCTCCTCTGTTTCCATGTCGGTGGCGGCGCCAAGCAAGCCGCTAACAGCGCCTCCTGCTGTTGTGGAGAGCGAATTACATGACAGTTTACTAGCATTTGTGTGGATCTGAAGGCATTTGCGTGTGGATCAGCAAGGCGAAAAATTAGTGCCAAAAGTCACGTGACAGTTTTTCGTATTTGTAGAATTTTGTTAGGTACTTGAAGGATTTTGTTTTGTAGTTGAAGGACTTTTTTTTAATTGAAGGATTTTTTTTTTGTACTTTAAAGATTTTAGTTTGTACTTGGAGGATATTTTTGTCATTGAAGAAATACGTTTCTTTGTATATGTAAAACATACTGTATTTGTTTGATAGCTACGTTTTTTATTTGCAGAACAAAATGCATTAGTTTGTGAGTGATGTTTTGTATTTGCAAACCACACTGAGTTTGTTTGTGAATCGTTGGGTGTGAGTAAAACACATTTTGTGTGTGTGTGAGGTTTTGGCATGATTCTCACTCGATAAATGTACCTCTATGTTGCAAAGAAGTCATGCTTACCTATGTGAAAATACAAGAAATATGTGTCTGGTTACATTGTATTGTGTTAGAAAGAAGAATGCTTGCCAGTCACTCAGACTTATTTGGCATGATTATGTCCCTTTCCTTTTAAGCTAAAGAGAAAAGTGATGAAAATTCAGTCCTCTGGCATACGTCGTGTGTGGCTGTTTGCATGGGAGTAATAGAGTGGCTGAAAAAAAACAGCGAGTGTACTTCACCTGAAGCAGTCATCTCTTCAGCGTCTCTCTTCAAAGCAAATACTGTAGTTCACACATTTTTCACTCCCAGGGACACACTGTGACAAAGGCAGAGTGGTGGCATAGGGAGGCATCTGCATTCACATGGGCTGATGTTTTTCACCACTGAAACAAGGGGCTCTATATATCACGCTGTTCTGGCTAAACTCCTCTACTGCAGATGTCTCAGATGTCCATTTTAAACCTTGATGCATTGCAGACTGTATGGAGATGGCCAGCTAAAGCACTCTGCACGGAGAGGGGAATTAGAATCGGGAGTTCTCTGTACGGTTATGAAAGTACATGGAGGATAGATTTAAAGGTGACACAGGTGACCAGACACTCAAACGCTGCCAAATTCAAAGAGATGCAGCAAGGATTGAAGAGAGAGTCTGTTCTCCATTCTAATCTCTAGTTGCCTATGTTGTGAATCAGTAGACTGTGAACACAAATTTGTATGCTATCAAGTAGGGATAGGCAAAAGTAGTTTCAAAATAGACCAGATGGTGGGTTGACACAGCCCTCAATCATAAGAAGTTCAAAAACAGCCAGACAAAGTGGAACAGAATGAAGGGGTCTATTCGACTAGACTATTTTTAACATGACATTTCCATCCGATTGTGTATGGTGCTTTAAAGGGAATAACATTAATGATGCAACTTTTCTATGAGGGTTGATGAGCAAATAAAGCATGCATGCATAAATGAATAGGCAAGCAAACAAACAAACAAATATTTACTCTACATGGTTGCATTCAATTGATCAAAAGTGAAAGTAAAGACATTTATAATTTTGCCAAACATTTCTATTTCAAATAAATGCTCTTCTTTTGAACTTTTTTAACAAATAATCCTGAAATAATGTATCATAGTTTTCACAAAAATAGTAAGGAGCACAACTGTTTGCAACATTGACAGTAATAAGAAATGTTTCTTAAGCACCAGATCAGCATATTAAAATGATTTCTGAAGGATCATGTAACATTGAATAATGGATATAAAGCTTAGACTGGATGATTGTCAACCTTTCATATTAACCTTTTAGTTACAAGGGCCTTGATCTACTCATGTCACATGATCTTATTATGATGTGCATAAACATAATGACATTCAGATATTAAACTAATATAATACACATAAGACTGCAGAACATACATAAATAAACAAATAAATAAAAAGATGTATGGGGTGATTTAATTTGTTTGATCTGCTTTTTAAATCTAGCAACTCAATTTCTTCTATAATACTTTTGCAGTTTGCAGGACTGTTTCACTTGGATTCATGTAAGGGATTAAATATAAATTCCGCTTATTCTCTGGTGATATGAGAGTCCTTTTCTGTCCTTAACGACTGCTCCTGATCAGATTGTGTAACCCTGGTGAAAAAGTCGAGACAGATTGTATGACATTGTCTATGTTGGGCTGTGTGATACATTGTAGTCAAGACTTTGGTCACGACTGAGAGCTCTTACTGACTGTTTTACGTCATCGGCCCACGTTGCACATCACTACAATGATAGCTAATCACCTGGGAATTGTATTTCCTCTTCTGTCTCTCTCCAGGTGCATTTTGGGAATTTATTTCAGCAAACTGGAACCATTATGACAATGGGACACTCCTAAAAATGGCCATTTTAAGATATCCCGAGAAATGCAGAGAAGAGCCTTTCTGATGAACCTAGTTGTGAGAGAAACAGATAAAAATGAAGAAGATAAAAAAACAAACATTTTGAGAAAAATCTCAAGAAGGAGGAGGAGGGGGAAGACAGGGTGGTGTGGGACCTGAAGGAACTGGGGGGAAAAATGAAGCAAATGAAAAAAGGCTTTGTTTATTTGTTGTGTCAGGGATGTTTGGTTTCACAAGCTAATGAGAAGCAATTAGACAGCTGCCAATTAAGCATGACCAATAGACTGTGACTGAGAGGATGGGGAAAAGACAGGAGACTGCTGGGCTTTAGGGGAGAACAAGGGAAGAAAAAAACTCAGAAAGTAATTATTACAGACAGAAACTTCTGGAAACCTAACAAAGTATGGAGCTATTATTATGACAAAATGATTTAAATTTGAATTGTGTAAATTTTAATTATTTGCAAGTGTAATCTAACAAAATTGAATTTTAGGTGGTAGTTTAAATAGTTCTGAATTTGATTTTTTTAAACGAATATTGAACATTTGAAATTTAACAAACTGAAATGTTTTTATGGCTGAATTTTATAGACGTATTTTCAAACAGCTAGTTTTTTTGTTCTGAATTCTTATACTGCAAATATTCATTTAAAAAAAATTCAGATTCAAGTTTTCAAGATGAAGAAATTCGGAACTTCAAATTCAGTTTTCAAAAATTCAAACTCAAATTAAAAATTCAAACTCAAAATTCAGATCTTACAGAAAGTAGGTCACAGGTCATCCACAGGGAAGAGTAGATGATCTCAGAAATCTCAGAGCATTTTGGCCAATTGGGAACTGCGGAAGTTTTCCAGCACGAAGGTGGTGGTGGTTCAAGAGGTTGTCACTCTCTGACTCTGATCATGAATCGCCCAGTGTTGTGTTATATTCGGTTCCGTGAAAAACTGTTCCCGTGGGTGGAGTTAACATGAATATTCATTAGTTCCCTTATTGTGGGCGTGTCCTTGAAACAACGTGCAAACGAATGGAACTGAAAATATCAGTTTGTCATAATATCATAAATTGTCTTTCATGTTTTGCTTGATTGATTACAGGCACACAGAAAAAGAATCAATAAATTTAACCTATTTTACCTAATATACTTTTTAGTGTTTGGTTTATTTCGCTTTTTATATATTTCATTTGTGGGGCTTTTTTTTATAATAGTTTGCTTTGATTAGACTACCTAGTTGTCATTGGAGAGAGACTAGTACAATTTGTAATAGAATGATTAGTTATGTCTGAGTATGTGACGTGACTGATGACGTGGGGGGGAACGGAGAGAAAAGGAAGTAAAGTGTGTGTATAGCGTGGCTGCTGAATAGTTGTAAACGAGTTCATTAATAGTCTCAGTAAAAGTTCAAAGAACATATTCCAGACTGGACATTGAATTCATTTGCAACACATCAAGGGATTATTACATGGTGTCAGAGTGCCGATCGTCGGGATGGCGAAGTTTAACCCGCCTGAAAGCTTTTGCTTCGAGAGACCAGCGGAATGGACTGACTGGAAAAAGCGGTTCACGCGTTACAGAACGGCGACTAAACTGGATTTAGAGGACGGCAGTGTACAAGTAAGCACCCTTATCTATGCCCTGGGAGGCGAAGCTGAGAATATTTTCAGTTCATTCACCTTCGAAGAGGAGGGAGATGACGAAGATTACGAATTAGTGCTCGGCAAGTTTGATTCGTATTTCATACCAAAGCGCAACGTAATACACGAAAGAGCATGCTTCTATCAGCGCGTTCAACGTCCTGGAGAGAGAGCGGAATCTTTTATCCGCTCCCTTTACGAACTGTCAGAGCATTGCAAGTTCGATGAAATTTCAATTGCAAGCGCAAGTTACAGCTGATTTCAAATCTCACACTCGAGATGATGGTGCAAGGAACCCGCCAATCGGAGGAAGTGAAAGCACAAGTTAGCGCGCAAGGAGAAGCTGCTGCGTGCGCTGTACAAGAGGTAGCACATAAACGATACACACATTGGAAGCAACACGCTCCACGGCAAAAATTTAAACAACATGCCAGAGAAAATGGAAGAGAGAAAATATGCGGCAGATGTGGAAAAGGGATGCACACAAAATCTGACTGTCCAGCGTGGAAATCCTCATGCAACAGATGCAGGAAAATGGGACACTGGGAAAAGATGCGCAAGAGCAAAGTGGTGAGTGAAGTAAGAGACTGTGAAGAGTATAGTTACCACTTTCTGGGTTCAGTTAATAGCACAACTTCATGCAATGAATGGACTGTACAATTAGAGATTGGCAGTACACCGGTTAACTTTAAAATAGACACCGGCGCTGATGTGTGCATTATGACTGAAAAAGCATTCAGAATGCTCAAGCCTGAGAAAACACTGCTCACTGCTAAGACTGTACTGAATAGCCCAGGTGGCCGTCTAGACTGCATTGGTCAGTTTACAGCACATACAGAGTTAAAGAATAACCGGTACTCATTTAAAGTGTATGTTATCAGAGGAGAGACCCCTAGTAACCTATTTAGTCGAGCAGTAGCTGAACAGATGGGGCTGGTGAAGAGAATTCTGGAGGTGAACAGTGCTGTAAAGGAGGTTGGCTTACTAAAAACACAGCCAGTGAAGATTGCGTTACAAGAAAATGCACAGCCCTATGCAGTATATGCGGCGCGCAGGATCCCAATCCCCCTCATGACATCTGTAAAGGAGGAACTGAACAGGATGGAAGCCGAAGGTGTCATAGAGAAAGTAACGGAGCCCACAGAGTGGTGTGCACCGATAGTGCCAGCTCCTAAAAAGTCTGGACAGGTGCGTATATGTGTCGACCTCAGGAAGCTAAATAAAGCTGTCAAAAGGGAGAGGTTTGTCTTACCTACAGCAGAGGAGACCTCCACACTGGATGCAGCTGCAGGGTTCTGGCAAATACCACTGGATAAAGATAGCCAGAGACTGACAACCTTCATTACTCCATTCGCCAGGTACTGTTTCAAACGTCTTCCCTTTGGAATTTCCAGCGCTCCGGAAATTTTCCAAAGGAAAATGATGGAAACTCTAGAAGGCCTGGAGGGAGTGGATGTTTACATGGATGACATTATCATCCACGGAAGGGACGTGGCGGAGCATGACCAACGACTACAGTTGGTGATGGAACGACTACAATCAGCTGGCCTGAGGTTAAACATGGGGAAATGTAGGATGAGGCAAGAGAAGCTACACTTCCTGGGCCATGAAATCAGTGCGGAGGGGGTACGGGCGGACCCGGCAAAGGTATCGGCTATTAACAAACTGCCTCCACCTGATAACGCCCAGGGGTTAAAAAGAGTTCTCGGAATGATCAATTACCTGGGAAAGTACATCCCCAACCTAGCAGATGTGGGACGGCCACTCTACGATTTGCTGAAAGTCAAATCAACATGGACATGGGGTCCAGCCCAACAAGCAGCTTTGCAGGAGATTAAAGGACTCCTCATGTCCTCACCTACCTTAGCATTTTATGATGCGAGAAAACCAACCATGGTGTCAGCAGATGCAAGCAGCTATGGAATCGGTGGTGTACTGATGCAGCAACATGACAAGGACTGGAAACCAGTGGCTTATTGCTCCAGACGACTGAGCGAGGCTGAAACCAGATACGCTCAAATAGAAAAAGAGTGTCTGGCCGCTGTCTGGTCGTGCGAAAGATTTGAAAAATACTTGTATGGTCTAAATGAGTTCAAGCTGATCAGTGATCACAAGCCATTGGTGCCAATAATAAGTGCCAAAGACCTAGACGTGGTTCCACTTCGTTGCCAGAGGCTGCTGATGCGATTGATGAGATTCAACCCTACTGCAGAATATGCACCCGGGAAAACTCTCATAGTGGCCGATGCTCTGATGATTTACAGGACTGTAGTGACACCCACTCAGATGTGGAGTGCTATGTGGCGTCCATTATTGACAGCATGCCGGCTTCAAAGCAAAAGATGGACATCATCCGGTCTAGCACTGTCGAAGATGAAAGCCTGAAAAAGGTAATCACATATATTCGGTCAGGTTGGCCTGAACACATAGCCAGGGTGCATCCAGTGGCCAGAGACTTTTTCCCCGTGAGAAATGAACTTTCAACCCTAGAGGGAATCGTCACCAGGGGCAACAGAATGATCATACCTGGAAAACTGAGGGCGGAGATCTTAGATCGCATACACGATGGGCACCAAGGTCTGAGCAAATGCCGTGAAAGAGCAAACACATCAGTGTGGTGGCCCGGTATATCGTCCCAAATTAAGCTTAAAGTCTCGTCATGCCAGTCCTGCCAAGAAATGAGAAGAGCTCAGCCCAGAGAACCACTAATTTCCACGCTACTTCCCGAAAGGCAATGGAAGAGGATCGGAATTGATCTGTGTGAACACAACAAACAGAGCTACCTTGTCATTTCAGACTACTACTCACGGTTTCTAGAGGTACTACACATGCCAACAACTACCAGTACACAGGTAGTGAGAAAACTAAAAGCCACCTTTGCCCGCTATGGTATAGCTGAAGAGGTGGTCAGTGACAATGGGCCACAATTCACCAAATTCACCAGTGCGGAGTTCAGAGAACTGGCTTGTGAGCTAGATTTCAAACACATAACCTCCAGCCCACATCACCCACAAGGAAATGGGCATGCTGAAAGAGCCGTACAAGTAGCCAAAAGAATTCTAAAGCAAAAAGACCCCCTCCTGGCGCTTATGTGTTACAGATCCACTCCATGCAGTAGTACAGGTGCCAGTCCAGCAGAACTCTTGATGGGTCGGAAAATTCGGACCACCTTACCCACTCTTGATAGTAATCTGTTACCCAAATGACCAAACAAAAAAGTTATTGAGAGAAATGATGCAGCCAAGAAAAGGGAACAAGCTTACTACTACAACCGACGTCATGGTGTGAAAACCCTACCTGTCTTATATCCAGGGAATCAGGTCCTTACCAAAGTGGACACCCAAAAATCCTGGCTGACAAAGGCAACTGTGTTGAAGGGGAGGGTCACACCAAGATCATATCTGTTGGAGACAGAGAAAGGCGGTATGTTACGACGAAACAGGCGCCACCTACAGGAAGTGCCAGCGGGGAAAGCACCAATAACAACATCTGTAAATACCCCACAGCATGAGACCACAATAAAAACATCACTGAGTGCTGTCAAAACACCAAATGTTCCAGAACAATATGGAACAAATCCATCTCCTGACGGACTGATACAAACCAGGTCTGGCCGGATTAGCAGACCACCACAAGTCCTGGACCTATAAGTGAGGAAAGAAAGATAAGACAAAACACATAGCATAGCTATAGCATAAATACTTTGAGAAATGTTATGAGAAAAGGGTTACAGTAAACCCAAGTTAATATGGGTTCATTTGAGACTGTATGTTCTACATATGGAAGGAAATGTTTTGCCTGAATGTTACATGTATGTTTGAAGTAACAATGAAGCATTTGTTTTGGCAAACAATAGACTGAAAGGGGGAGATGTAATAGAATGATTAGTTATGTCTGAGTATGTGACGTGACTGATGACGTGGGGGGGAACGGAGAGAAAAGGAAGTAAAGTGTGTGTATAGCGTGGCTGCTGAATATTTGTAAACGATTTCATTAATAGTCTCAGTAAAAGTTCAAAGAACATATTCCAGACTGGACATTGAATTCTTTTGCAACACATCAAGGGATTATTACACAATTTGTATACAAAACCTGAAACAAACCACTACAAATGTATCTGTGTCTTAAAATCGGTGTGAGCATCCTGTGTTTTGCTTTCTTTTATCTTTTTTTTTTTTATAACCAGTTTTTACCAGCCTTCACAGTCCCATCAGTGTATTTATTATTATAAATGCAAATTAACTTCTGTCACATACTTGATCCTATTACTAAGATTTTAAAGTATCTTCTACAGAGTGAGTTGTGAAATTTGTGAACTTTTTAAAAAGGACACATTTTTCTTTATTGCACTGAGTTAACAGTCAAATACAGAGTTTAACTGTTTAGACAATCTGAGAAAGAACTACTAATAATAAATATAATAATAATGAATATCATAAGCATACATTGTATCTGTATGTCTAAGCATACATTGTGTCTGTTCTTTGACCATAGGCACTGAAAAACAACCTCATCATGTGACGTTTAAGAATAGTGAATAGTGATCCATTGTGTAAATAATGTTTAACATTTGAAAATCTTATTCAAAATTGTTTTTCACATTTTACAACTATTACATACAATGAAACCCAAATGTTTCTTTGTCAGCCAAACTCTGTTCTCCTGTCGCTTACCGTAATTAATATCCTCTGAGATTCATTAAAGTTAATATTTCAATAATTTAACAACATTTTTTAATGTTGACAGTTCTCTGATGTGTATTAACATGGCATGCAGGTTAACAAATAACATGTTATCTTTAAGTATGTTTACTGTTTAAAATTATACTCAAAAAATGATATTGTAGATCACATAAATATTACATTCATTAAATGTTACATGACAAGTACAGAAGTAATTGCTTTATGACTTTAACTCAAATTGAAAAGACAAGGAAAGTTGTGTTAAAGTATGCATGGAATGAAGCAATGCAAAATTAGGTGAGTGTCTGAGATATTTATTGTCTCTCGATGAAAACAGCCTCCATTTATGTCCAGTTCATACAATGATCTGCTACTGTACCAGTGACTTCAGCTCTCTCATCCAGTCTGAAACAGACAGTGACTTTACATGAGGAACAATATATGTGAAAACATCACAAAAGCAAATCAAAGCCATATTATAACATTGGTGATGATGAGACACATGATTTCTTATACAAAGGTAAAAATAATATTCTTGGAGTAGCTGCTGACCTATGTCCAAGAAGACTGCATCAGAACACTACTTTTATGCACCGTTTTATATAACCAATTACAAATTAGATTGATTACAATATTGACATTTTCACTGCAAGAAAATTTTTTCAGTAGCCTATGTATGGGACTTATTTAGGTAACAGAAACACTGGCTAAATACAAACTAAACCTTTTATAAATGACACAGGATAGCTAGCCTATAGCTATATTTATTAGGCGGCATATATATTTGTTTCAAGCATTGTCATGAATACATTGCAGTAATAGTCACCAGTAGCCTAACTTAGCTAATCATACTATTCAAACAGCAATTAATGCCCCTCAAATGAAATGTATAAAAAGCTAAACACATAAAAAAATATGATTAAGAAACTATATATCCCAAGGTTAGCATAGGTTATTCGCTTATTGTTTTTCTGTGTGCCTGCAATCAATCAAGCAAATCAGCTTACAGACGACTAATATTACACAAACTGCATTGTTTTGACACTGTTACAATGCTTCAGTGGTTAAGACAGACACTTCGTTACCTTTTCAAAATAATCCAAGTAGCGATTTGAGGAGCGTGCACTGATTAGGGAACTAATGAATATTCATGTAACTCCACCCATGGGAACAGTTTTTCACGGGAACCGAATATTACACAACACCAGACGCGAACGGTGTGACGCGACCCGTGAAGTCCCCAACAGCACACGGATTCCCCATCATATTTCTGACCTAGTCCCAGCTCTTTGCAACAGTCGCTTCAAGCACTGTGTTGCGTCGCGACGCTCGCGTCCTGTCTGTGTAACTTAGGCCTAGTAGACACGGTGCGTTATACTAATATAATATACTATATAAAATATACTCTAAAAAAAACACCAGAGACCAGTTTAGACAAATGTCTCACGTGCTGAGAACGCTTACCTAACCTACTTTCTGTAAGATCTGAATTTTTGAGTTTGAATTTTTGACATTGAATTTTAGAAAACTGAATTTGAAGTTCCGAATTTCTTCATCTTGAAAACTTGAATCTGAATTTTTTTTAAATGAATATTTGCAGTATAAGAATTCAGAACAAAAAAACTAGCTGTTTGAGAATACATGTCTATAAAATTCAGCCATAAAAACATTTCAATTTGTTACATTTCAAATGTTCAATATTCGTTTTAAAAAATCAAATTCAGAACTATTTAAACTACCACATAAATTTCAATTTTGTTAGATTACACTTGCAAATAATTCAAATTTACACAATTCAAATTTAAATCATTTTGTCATAATAATAGCTCCATAACAAAGCGCTAGAGTGTTTATATCTGTCTGTAAACTAGGAGCCCTCAGGGCTGCTTGAATACATGCACTCTGAGTGATGTTGGTCAGTCAATGTGAAACCCATGTGCATGATATCTCCCTTAACATGTTGAAGTTGTGGAAACAGAGCCATCACTGTGGTAAATAAGCTACATGCTCACTCAACCGTTGTGCCCGGTGCTGGGGAGCTCCACTCATCAGGCAGAACAGTCACACTGTGGAGGAGCAGAAATCTGGAGACAAGTGTGTGTGTGTTTGTGTACATGTAGTCCAGCAGGGGGTGCTACTCTTGGTTCTTGCTCTGTTTCTGTGAGGGTTCCACTCAGCCATCTGGCTCTGAGCTGAAGAAGTGATGCTGAAGTAATGATTAACCTCTACAGCACTCCAGCTCTCTGCTAATGGAGGCTATTTCTCTCTCTCTCTCTATCTCTCTCTATTGGCCCTTCCCCATCCTGCTGCTACCTGAGACTGGTCACTCAGAAAGATTGAAATAATGGGTGTCTAGGGGTGTACAACCATAATTATAGGGGAGGCCGGGGCTACTTTTCTTTCAAAGAGGATTTTTCCCCCCATGCCCAGATGGGGCAAGTTGTCACATGTGTTTTAAATGTATATTTCTGTCAGGGCCAATATTGTCAAAGATTGACAATTAGCATACAGTTTGGATTGGCGGTATGGTTCTGTTCTGGGCAAAAACTCCCTGTGCATCCATGCAGCCTAGCATGGATAAGAGCAGAGCAGGGAGAGCAGCGATAACAGAACCATAAACCATATGCTGATATCCCCCAACACAAACTGACAGTGAAAATCTCAAGGCCTTAAGCAACAAGCAAGTAGCCCTTACCCAATGACCAAATGCCAGAAGCCTTAAGAAGCCATATTCCCAATACAACTAGAAGCATGAACAATACTCGAACAGAATAAATGCTGAACTGACTTCAACTGAATAATGACTGTTTACCATTTCTGTTTGGAGCTGTGCCACAGCTGAAATGATTCAGAAATGATGATCATTATTAACTGTCTATCACAGCAAAGCTGCTTGAATCTACTGTATACAGCTATATAATGCTATTTAAACAAAGGTGACTTAACTTTATAGGTTAAAGCACAGCATGTTGCAGCAACAAGCATGTTGCCAATGACAACACACATTGCCAATATGATCGCATAAACCTAGCACAAGCATTTTACTGAAAATGACTAACAAGGGCTAAGCAACATGGAAAGCCTTAGCAACAAGCATGTTGCCAGTAACCCAAAAGCATTAAAAATTAACTCAGCTTAGCTTTGTGAAGACATTCAGATATGAATGGAGAGTGAAATATAGCCAGCTGTGAGATGGATGCTTGATCTCTTGATATCCTACTTGATGCGGGGAGTCCATGTCAATAATGCAGCGATGGAAGAAGCAATGCTTACTCAGTCACTTCCAAATCAGGCAGCTTATGATCAATGCAGTGAATTTATGTGTTCAAGTTCTCAAATTTGAACGAATCTGAAGTGAAGTCTATGAGGCGAACAAATTCCTCTCACTAAATTTGAGATTGCACCGTTCCTAGTGAGATGATGGTGTTCTTTTTTTTTCTCTCTTAATGGTACACAGCATGGTTCAATGAACTGTATCATTTTTTCTCTGGGGCAATGACAGCTGAAATGCAGAATAGTTTTTTCCAAAGCATTAAGGTATGTTTCTACACAGAACTCTTTTTAAATAAATCTACCCTGAGAAATAATTAAAAAGAGTGCTAGCTCCAGTTTTCCCTATACACCTTCACACATACTCACATATGCTTCAGAGCATACTACCCATCTAAGCCTTCAGCTTGTTTTAGAACATTGCACTCACACACACACACACACACACACACACACACACACACACACACACACACACACACACAGTATATTAAGGCCCTCTTCTCTGTGGCCAACCAAAGTCTTATTTAATTAGGCTAATTAAGAAACTAGAATAACCATTTTCCGGATTACTCATAATTTTGAGCAGTTAAAGAATTGTTTCTTCATTTCCCTTAACTGACTCAGTACACACACATTTTCTTGCTGTCTCTCCCACTCACGCTGTTAATGTAAAAGATGACTTGAAGCTCCACTTCTTTCTGTCAGAGGTTTTAGATGATGTAACACAATTAGCTCCTTAACACATGAGAGTTATTGGACTCCATTTCTGAAAGTATGGGGAAAACGAAACAACGAGGATAAGTGTCCTATATCAAACTTTCCTCAATTCACAGGCTTTTAGATGTCTACATATCTAGATATTTAAGATACCAGCAAGTTGTCTAACAGTACTAACAGTTTCAATACCAGGTTAAGACCATTTAGGAGCTTTAGAGATGGTACTGGATGAGATATGAGTTACCAGACCATCACCACTGTGCCCTTGAAAAAGGGATGCCTTTGAATGTGTCATAAAATAGACAGTTTGCCTAAACACATAACAGACAAAAATGAACCATTTTCAAATCATTATTGAAAATATTTAGTGCATTTTAGTGCAGGGTGGAAAATGTTTGTGAACCCTTAGATTTAATAATTGGTTGACCCTCAATAACCTCCACAAAATGTTTCTTGTAATTGCTGGTCAGAGGCACACAGAATTTTGCCCATTCCTCTCTACAAAAGTGTTTCATTTCAACAATATCTTTTGGATGTCAGGTGAGAAATGCTCTCTTGAGGTCATCACAAAGTTTCTGCAGCAGGAACATTGAACATGAAACATTATTTACCCACTTTCATTTTGTTCAAAACCTAACTGCCTTTTTTGTTCAGTTTTATTTAGAAAAAAATCCAAAAAATCTTTTGTATTTTTCTAATAATGGTAGCAGGTGGTGTCAGGCAGCTTTGCTTTACACCGGTGAACACTGATGTCTTGTTTTAAATTGAAGCTTTTCTTTCAGTATTTCAAAGCTTTCTTGGTTGTTTGTGCATGATTAGTCACTATGCTTATTTCAGAATGCTGTTATAAACATAAGCTGTAAGGAGGTGTTATGTACAGCCAGCCAATCATTATCGGAAAATAAACCCAGGCAAGGTGACCTGGTATCACCCTGAATGGGTTTATTTTGCAGTAATGACTGACTGACTGTACATCATCCCACTTATTACATGGCTTCTCACAAAATAAATAAACATTTGGACATGAAATATTGATTTAAGTTGGAATTATCTGTCTATAATTTTAAAGCTTCCACTAAGGAAAGCATAGTCCACTACCATATATAAAAAATGCCTAGCAATAAGATGAACATTCTCCAACAACATTTAAGTCATATTACTAATGAGTGTAATGAGGTCATGTTGACTATACAATCAATAATTGAGACGCAATTACATGTTTGCATGAAACAAAAGAATGTGAGTCTGGGGTTTGATACATGAAAGTAGTGCTGGTTTCAGTTACCCAGATTTGTATATATGAAGTGTTGCCACATGTGAGGGAAAATAGAGGACAACAGTCGGGATCCAGGAAATAAAAATTAACTGTAAAGGTAAACCTTTTTTTTTAAATATTTGTGTTTAATAGCATGGGGAAAAAATACTTCTGGAATCAAAACAGCTAAAAAAAAGTGGATGGGCATAAAATATCAATTAAATGCCACAATTAAAGGGGTTAGTTTACAAAATCATGAAAATTCTGTCATTGTTTACTTATCCTTAAGTTGTTCCAAACCTGTAGGAGTTTCTTTCTTTAAAAGAAGTTATTTTAAAGAACTTACAAAACAGTTGACGGTAACCATTGACTTCTAAATACAGTAGTATATGAGTCAATGGCTACCGTCAACTATTTGGTTACCAACATTCAATAAAATATCTTCTTTCATAATAAACAGAAGAAAGAAACTGCGTCCAACAGCTAAAAGGCATTCATACAGATCTGGAATAGCTTGAGTAAATGATGACAGAATCTTAATTTTTGGCTGAAATAATCAAAATCAAGTGTTCCGGAGATCAGTGTAATAATTTGCAATAATCGATTATTATTTAGTGACATGTTCCTGTGTTCAAATTACACATAGAAACACATAATAAAATATTTATTTTAGTTTAAGGGAAAATATAAACTTACACAGAGCTCCTCAAACACAGAAGGATATAATCTCAATGTCTCTGGGTGACTGTGTTTGCCTTTGTCGTTCTATTTCTCTTTCGTTCTTACACACACACACACACACACACACACACACACACACACACACACACACACGACAGTGAGGGGGAGCCTGTGAATGATTACTGAACTGTTCATACTGTATGCTGTGTGCCATTGCTGGAAGAGCGTGAATCTCTCCCCCAAACACATATAGGCTATCCATACACATGTGGATTTAACACAGACGCATGGAATTAAAATCATCAGCAAATCAACACGTTTGTTTGCACAAAGCAATCGTAGACTTGATGACATGATGATTTAAATAAACATAAATATAGACCTCCATAGTCATGATGAGACTATGCACGTGCATATATGATTGATTTAATTGATTAATTGATTTTAATTGATTTTCCATAACATTTCTGCCATGGACATTAACTGACATAGCCACCACTGATAAGCTACTAATAAATATATTGTAGAAACTTAATTTTATGTAAAGCTGCTTTGCAACGATTTGTATCATATAAAGTGCAATACAAATAAACTTGAATTGAATTCAAATAAAATGAGCATATTTAAAGGGTTACTCTACCCCAAAATGAAATTTTTTCATTAATCACTAACCCCCATGTTGTTCCAAACCCGTAAAAGTTTCATTAGTTTTCAGAACACAATTTGTATTTGGATGAAAACCGGGAGGCTTGAGACTGTCCCATAGACTGCCAAATAAATTACATTGTCAAGGTCTAGAAAAGTATGAAAGACACAGTCACGGGCCTCCTGGTTTTCATCCAAAATATCTTATATTTTGTTCCGAAGACAACAAAGCTTTTATGGGTTTGGAACAACATGTGGGTAAGTGATTAATGACAAAATTTTCATTTTGGGGTCGAGTATCCCTTTAAGAGGCTTCTGTCTGTTGAGCAAGGGTGAATGTGCTTCAACTGGTGGCTGATAAAATAGTCGGAGGTTTGTAATTTAACAATGAAGAACAAGGAAAAACATTGCTATAGTGATTTATACGATTGTGCATAATTAGAATAGCAAAGCTTGTAGCAAATAGATCAAACAGTCAAACAGAGTCCAATTTAACATATAAATATGAAAGTTACATATTTACTTGCCTCTTTACAAAAACAAACATTATGATACTTGGTTGCCACTTGATGTCCAATATAAAATCTTGGTCTCGAAGCAAAACCGGTCGAGACACAGTTGTGTCTGACGTCAGCGTTTATAGGGTTTTAACCAGCAATTACAAGAAACATTTTGTGGAGGTTATTGAGGGTCAACCAATTAGTAAATCTAAGGGTTCACAAACATTTTCCACCCTGCACTAAAATGCACTAAATATTTTCAATAATGATTTGAAAATGGTAACAGACCATCAGCGCTAAAAGCTAATTGGTTCATAAATCAACAGCGCCCTCTGCTGGCTTACACTATCTCTTACGCGACAGCATAATGTAGGCCTTATAACAATTATCCAAATGAAATGATACACAAAGCACCTTGAATGACCTTGAATATTAGTTAAATTCATGATCTATGCAGAAATCTGTGCATATCAAAAAAACAAACATAAAACACATACATACATATACATAAATGCTGCTTGCATGACAAGTAACCCATCATTGTGTACACAAATATCATCACGATACTTGTATCTTAGACTTGTAGAATCCACATGGAAAAAACTTTATGATGCCTTGTAAAGCCCTGTTATGATAGTATTGGCACCTTTAAATAAGGTGTATTTTCCCTTTCCTCAGAAACCCTGCAGTAATGTATCTAACCCCAAGAGCTATTAGTGGAGACATTTAAAATCATTCACTGTCCTGTTTGCTGAAAGTACCAAGCCAAGTAGCAAGAGTGCTGCCAGCCCTTTCCACAGTGATGGAGGTGCTACATATGGACAGTCAGGACGGCAATCATCCCAGCATCTGGGATTTAAGAAACGTGGATAAGATTATTATTTATTCAGGCTAATAAGTAGGCTCCCTTCTCATCACTGTTCTCAGGTTTGTATTGACTATGAGAGCAAGAATGCACTTAAATACAGATTTTTGCTTGGTAAACCGTGTGTCTGTGAAAGTTTAAAAACTGTTTAGTAAAAGCACATTTTTTGGATGAAATTGGTTGCGTCATTGACCTACTCGTAGCTTATGCCATCTTTACCTAGCCTGAGCATGATTATTTTCCCTGTGAGGAATTTTATGCAGACGGCCAGCAGTAATCAACACATTTATGGGCTGTGCTTATTTTTGCAAACGTGAAAGGTTAATGTTACTCAAAACTGTGGGTAAGGAATTGACCCTAGGAAATCAGGCTCAGAGTGGGAACATTTCTGACTCATGTACTCATGATGCACGATAAGCATGTAGGCCTATGTGAGTGAAAATGTATGTGACAACCACTCAGGGCAACACACTGAATGATCTGACACTATTAAAAGATGTGCTGCAGGGTCCAGTGGAACTGAAATCCTGAGATACGTGAGCAGGCTGACTCATATATGAGTCCACACACATATAACTTTCTCTGTCTGTCTGTCTATCTATCTATCTGAAGACATAACATAGATTATTGTTTTCTAATGTTTTAGTTTTCAAAGAAATTTATACATTGTGATTTTCTGCAAGAATGTATTCAATTTGATCGAAAAGCGCAGTTTTGTAATGTTACAAAAGATTACTTTTTTGTTTTCTACACCTCATAGAATCCTAATTTTTTTTTGGTATTTTCGTTTTCCACCAATATATTAAGCACAACTCTTCTCAACATTGATAATAATAAGAAATTTTCCATGCGTAGCAAATCAGCATATTGATTCCTGAAGGATAATGTGACACTCAAGACTGATGCTGCAAATTCAGCTTTGCCATCACAGGAATTAAGTACATTTTATAATATATTAAAATAGAAAAAAAGTTATTTTAAATTGCAACATTAGACTTTTTTCTATTCCATTTTCCATCAGAAGAGACTGAAAATACAATAAAAGTGTTTAAAATATAAAAAAGTTACTTTTGTTACCGTATTTTTGATCATATAAATGCAACCTTGGTGAGCATAAGATAATTTTTCTTTTTGAAAATATTGTTCCTAAATTGTAGCTGAGCATTACACACACACCAATATTTATTTACAGCTCCATATATTTGCACCAGCATGTGGCCTCAGGACATGCACAGAGTGAAATATGAACAGCAAAAATAAAATGTCTCTATGTATAATAGTGCGTATATGCTTACTGAAAGTTTTTTTTCAAGATGATTAATAAGAACAAGACTCACAGTAATAAGTATTCCTTTTAATACTGCTAGCGTTTGCATTAGATTAGTGATGATGCATAAAATAGTGCCCTGATCCAATGTAATTTACTCACACTCTGGGACAAACAAACATTGTGCTTATTTGCATACATTTTCTTTGGTTAGACTGACATCTTAAAACACAACAGAAATACAAAAGAAGAGACCATAATGGGTCCCATGGCTATCACTTTAAAGTGGTGTTGATTAGTACTGCCTCTGTGAATCTAAAATTACTAAATGTGAGACAAGCGATATCTAACAAGAAGACCAAAACGGTTGAAATATAGCATATCATACAGTACCTACTGACACTTTTCAGCTGTAGATGGACATCATAACCATCTGGCTCCTTTTACACAGCCATCAGATATTACATAATTCTTGTCAGAAGAAATATGTCATTGATAAAATGGAAATAATCTTTGGTGTGAGACATCGTCATTAAAATACTTTGTAGGTTCATGCAAGCATCAAGACAATGCAGTTCATTTTCTCTCTATATATTAGAGGATCTTGATACCTTATCATATTATAACGTATGAAATTCTCTGTATATTTTGACTTAAAGCTACAATGTGACGCAATAAAAGAGAATATTACAATGTTCTCAAGTAAGATCGTAGTGAAAGAAGCATTTTGTCGTCCTGATCCAAACTTAATTCAACTCTAAAGCCGTACCTGTGTACCATCTGTCATCTGTTCAGAGAAAACAAAGCAATCATCAATAAAAATGGCTGTGAAGCAGGCTTAAACCTGGGCGCCTGTAGGCATTTATGTATCCCCGAGCTGGAGCTTGATGCTGTCCTGTGGTTTTACACCACCTCCACGTAGTTAGCAGGGTAAAGGCCCTCTTTCCCTCCGTCCATCATACCTCTGCACCAACCCTGATCATCCTCATCCTCGATCTTCAGAAACTCCTCACCTGAACACACACACAGATATAAAGCATCAGGGGTATCATACACACAGGTGATATATGAATACACAAACATAAGTAATCCATTTTTTATGCACTTCACTGTCCATTGCAATAGTGTAAATGATGTTCATATGTTCATAGTTCTGCCTATTGTGTACATAAACTTTTATATTATTTTATATTTTTAAACAGGAAAAGATTATATAATCCATCTCTATAGTATGTTCATAGTACACCGATCTGTATATCATGCTGATAGTATTTAAAATCTGTAAATTATGTCCATAATATTTATCTGTATAGTTATTGTACTTGTATATTCTGTACTTACTGCTTATTGCACTTCTGGTTAGATGCTAACTGCATTTCGTTGCCTTGTACCTTACATGTGCAGTGACAAAGTTGAATCTAATCTAATCTAATCTAATAAACAAGGGCAGCTGACCTGCTTTGAAGGACAGTTCATCTGTCTCCTGTCCAGCATAGTCATAGAGAGCTCGGACTCTCACTCCTCCAATCATTACACTGAGACAAAGAGGGAAAACAGAGAGTCAGTAAAATAAACCCCATTTAAAAAATGTTCCTTAGCAACTGTCACTATCCACTAAGCCTTTGCTCTTTTCTAATGCAAATCTTGTGTGTGTGGATAGTTTTGATCAAAATTTGTGTTGCCTTTTGTTATATAGTTATGGAAGCACATTTCTGCCACATAAGAATTTTTTTTTTTAAATTGTAAATCACAAGTAAGAGATAAAAGGTCAAAACGATTACAATCGAGATAAAAAAATCCAAATTATGAGATTAAAAGTCATAATTATAAACAAATCTTCTAATAATTGTGACTGTTCATCTAATAATTTTCAGTAAAATAATTTTCCAGTAAAATTATTTTCCATGTATAATTTAGAGTTTTTACTCATAATTATAATTTAGTATTTCAACTTGCTTGTCATAATTCTATGACTTTTTACGTCGTATTTCTGATTAACCAAAGCTTTTTTTCTTTTCTTGGCCTTCCACTGTTATACATCAAAGAAACCTACCTCCTTATTCTTTTATTTCTTAAATATAAACCTTTTAGGAACCATATAACTTACAAAACTAATCTGTGAAACACTAGACCAAAAGAAGGAGAGTAAAGGAAGTTAAAAGGACAAGACAATTTTAGGGTCCATTTTTTCCACATTTGACTAAAAAGGATATTAAATACTATACTATAACATTTGGGACTATTACTGTCCTTGGATAGGTTTAAACAGAATTAATCCAAAAATACTGTAACATGTTGCCAGAGCACATACAGTATAATACACAGAGAAAATAAAAGCTGATTTATTCCCTTTTTCAAATCTTCCCGAGAAGTCATGAAATATGTGGACTATGATATGTGTCACCTATTATTCTCAAATCATACAGAACCATGTAGAACACAGAGCATTAGTAAGAATTCGGTCCAAGGATAATAATGTTATTAACTTAACATAATTTTATTTATGTATTGATTCAGTTTATTGTACTGTATTTTTGATAGCAATTAAAATGATTCACAGAACCATAATACTGTGTTGTAGAAATGTTATCACTTGTAATGTCTTTTAAATATCTTTTAAATTATTTTTTTCTCTTTCAAGTTGACTGTGATCAACATTTGCCTCAATTCTGATTCACTGTCTTCACAGTCTTACTCACAATACAGCATAAATTATTGATTTTTGCAAAGAAAAACAGCAAGAATGTTTTGCAATGTCACAATTCATTCTAGTATTGAATATAATATTCAGTCAGTGTTCCTTGTCAAGCTTCTCTGAGCAATAGTATCCAAGGGGACTGAGTTTGTAATGGGTCAATACACAGCAGCAAGCAATGACAAGGCCTGAAGTTCAAAAAGGCCTAGTTTGGTTTGTAGTGAATAACAGTCATGCAGCCAAGCGCTATAAAACCCCACAGCAAACATCACTGTAGTAAACTGACCTTCTCTCCATCACTACTGCTTTCTGCTCCACCTCCTTCCTTCCCTTTTTATGCTTCTTGTCTGGAGTCCACTCCTGAAATAGAAAGAGAGCGAGAGACAGAATGAGTGAAGGAGTAAATGTGGGTTTTGGCACAACAGAACATAGTCTATTTGAAGACGTGCCTCTGTGAGATACAGAAATATCACAGATAACAACAAAGATGTCACTCTAACACCCTCAAGAATACATTAACCTCAAAACTTTAGTTTAAAACAAATCTTAAGCCTAAAGTGTTACAGTTTGTTTTTGCTACGGACAATGTGAATGTTCACATTTCTCATTGTGAATAATCAACCTTATTTTTTTATGTAAGAGCAGGTGCGATCATTCATAATTTTAATGTGCAAGGCTTCCAGTTATTTTTAGTTGTAAAGTGCTGCTGCTTAATATTGCATACTAATATTTGTTATCATAATATTTGAATGTATTATTGTAACTTAAATTACTTATTCAACTTTACTTACATCAGATAAAGAATCTGAAGTCTTGCACATTCACAGAAAATAGCTTACCTCTGTATCTCTAGATAAGGTGGATAAAACAGGAGAAAAGTCTCATAGCCTTGAGTGAACAAGGATCCAGAATATCAGAGATACGTGAGCTCGGGCTCTTTTAAAACCATTATGCCACCATCTAGAATCCACCCAGAACACCTTAACAACTGCATAGCAATACCATGGCATCCACCCACAACACCCTCATGGCAGTGAGATGTGCACAAGCAATCACCACTCAGATTTTCTTTAGAAAACGTAAAAATTACATTTTAGCTAATGATTGTCAATGCAAATGCATTTGCAATATTAACTGTATGTATCTACCTGAAACTGAGGCCAGTCAGTGGGCATTCCTGGCCCGTGTGTATTCTTCCACCAGCGCAAATCTTCCTGCTCGCTGATGGACATCAGAGTGTTATGGAGCTCATTGTACACAGCTTTTATGCTAACAGAAAGAGAGAGAGAGAGAGAGAGAGAGTGAGAGAGAGAGAGAGAGAGAGAGAGAGAGAGAGAGAGAGAGAGAGAGAGAAGAAAGAGAGAAAGATCTTGTATCATTATGAGTAATAATGAAATAGACAGAAACTGAGATTTGACCAGTATAACCCTTCTCACACACCTCTCGTTGTTGGTGACATCCAAGTGTCTGTGGATGGACAGGAAAGCCTGTTTGAGGAAGCTTATCCTCTTCCTCTCCTCCTCTTGTGATTGGTCAAAGATAGACTCCATTTCCTCCATGTAGCGTGGAGCATAACGTGTCACTTCCTCAAGAACCTTCTCATAGCGGGCTCGCACCTGCAAACAGGAATTTGTCCGTTAGTCAGATGTGTTGTGTTTATGTGCCATTTCAGACTGAACTGGATGTTGAATGCAACTTCAAAACCATTTTACAATAAGGTTCCGTTTGTTAATGTTAGTTAATGTATTAACTCACATGAATAATGCATTTATTACAGTATTCTTTCATCTTTGTTAATGTTAGTTTATGAAAATACAGTCGTTCATTGTTAGTTCATGTTAATTCACAGCGTATTAACTAATGTTAATAACTTTTGATTTTAATAATGTAAATGTTGAAATTAACATTAAGTAAGGTTAATTAATGCTGTAGAAGTATTGTTCATTCTTAGTTCATGTTAACTAATGTAGTTAACTTCTGTTAACTGATGAACCTTATTGTAAAGTGTTACCAATTTTGAAGCAGTTTTTTCCAAACAATAAAAATGCATGGTTAACTTTTTATAAATAACTTTAAAATATATACAGTGTCCTGCACTAATATTGGAACCCTTGTTAAATATGAGCAAAGGTGGCTGTGAAAATAAATCTTCATCTTCATCTTCAGTTTATCTTTTTGATTTATTTATTCAATTATTTTTTTAAAGTGGAAACTCATTATGAAATAAATAAATTGGGGTTAAAAGTCTGACTCTTCACTCATCCAAAAACAAACTCCAGTATATTCAATTTTAGACACGACTGGTCAAATGAAACTAAAAAAGAGCTTTTTGGCAGCAAACCCACCAGATGGGTTTGGTGCAAACATGGATTAAAAGTACCCCATGCCCACAGTTAAATATACTGCTGGATCTTTAATTTTGTGGGCCGGAGGTCCTTGTTCAGATACACGGCATCCTGGATTCTATCAAATACTAACAGATGTTAGAAATCTTACAATGGGCTGTGGATCGATCTTCCTTCAGGACAATGATCCAAAACAAACATCAAAATTAACACAAAATGTGTCACTGAGCACAAAATGAGGCATCTGCCATAGCCATCCCAGTCCTTTGACTTGAATCCTATAGAAAAGGAGTGGGTGGACTGAAGAGAAGAAGCATCAACATAGAGCTGTGATTCTGAAGGATCTGGAGAGATTCTGGATGAAGGAATGCTCTCTGATCTCTTGTCTGGTGTTCTCCAAACTCTTCAGGTATTATAGGTGAAGAGCTGTTATCTTGCAAAAAGGACCTTGAAATAATTGGGTGCCAATAATTGTGGCCAACGTGAACCAGAAAAAAACATTTATTTCATAATGAGTTTTTCCTCCTCTTGCAATTGTTTTACTTCAATGAAAAGTCAGAATTTTGAATGAAATGAAAGATCAAAAAGATAAATGATGAAGATTTATTTTCACAGGCACCTCTGCTCATATTTACCAAGTGTGCCAATATAAGTGGAGGGCACTGTATATTTATATAATAAATGAATAAAAATGCTGTTTATTACAACGTACTATTCATAAAAACAATCCTGAAAAAAATAATAATAATTAAGCAGCATTGTTTTCAACATTGATAATAATCGATCCAAATCAGCATGGAATAAATCACATTTTAAAATATATTAAAATAGAAAACATTTATTTAAAGCTGTAACAATATTTTACAATATAAATGTTTTTACTGTATTTTTAATCCAAAAATAAAAAAAACAGATCGGATTTCATCTCGGGACCTCTTGAATGCCAATCAAAAATGTCACATGACAAATAAGACTAGATTTACATGCAATAAGACTCAGTTGTTAAAACACAAGTACAGTTATCTTTTTTTTTTTTTTGATTCTCCACATCCTCTCTTTTCTGTTGAGTTCTATAGATTAATTCTTGATCATTAAAGGTACAAGTTGTAGAACCTGCCATGAGAGGGCGCACTACCAAAACAATAACAATCACATGGTTTGATGATGCTAAGAAGGAGCGTGGAATGATGGGATTTGTTGTCTTCTACCCAACCGCTGACGGCAATCAATCGGACGGAAAAATAAATCATGGATTTAACGCGAGTTCAACGATTTGCGCGAGTAGATTACATACAAAGTCAATGCAAAGACGCGATCAGACTATGGATCAGAAGCGTCCTCGCGTGGGTCTAGAGATGCGATGCTCCGCGTTTGGCGTGTATGCCCCATAATCAGAGGTGGGTAGAGTACCCAAAAACTGTACTCAAGTAAAAGTAAAAGTACTTCTAGAAATATTTACTCAAGTAAAAGTAAAAGTACTAGTCTTGAATAGTTACTTGAGTAAGAGTAAAAGAGTATCGGATAAAAAATCTACTCAAGTAGTTAGTTACTAGTTACTTTGGGTCATATATACTGAGCCTATTTTTATTTAGATATATTAATAAAATGTATGTAATGTATGTGTGCGTGTATAAATGTATATATTTCATCAGCTTTTACTCCAATTTATGTAATTTATTATAAAACCCTGTCTGTTTACTTAAGTAACAGATATAGGTGTCAATGATCTTATTAAAGATCATTTTCACTGACAGTCTAGATTTCAATCACTCTCAGAAACTCCCATTAAAATCACTGAAACTGTAAACACTGTGAAATCAATATCTTAATTAAAGATTCGTACACACATCTGCACTTTGTTGTTTCTGACAAGAGAATTCGCCAGAAAGAGGTATTCAGTCAGTGAGCGAGTGAAGGAAGCACAGGCATTTTAGCGATGACTCATCTGAACGCCTCTGATTGGCCAATGCTTTAATAAGCTCAAAAGAATCATGTGTGATTGGTTATAATGCGCAGCGCTGTAAAAACGCATCTGTCTCTGGCTCAGCGCCAGCAAGCGATCACAGATCTGAATTCAGCAGCTGATGATATGACTCGCTGAACGTCCTCATGCCGGTGTGATTGTATTAAAATTAATCAAATCTTAATCGGCAATTTTTTGTCTTTTGGAAGCTGCATTCAACTTGACTCCCCTCTGTTATAAGCCACACACGTACAACAAACTAATGTCACAGTGGTATTGTGTACTGTAATCGAATGTAGCCCAAGTTGTTACCTGTTGAACAGTAGACAGCACACGCGGTGTTCATCTAATAAGGATCTCCATCGCTAGCAAATAATATCCTTTGCAGATTTGCTTTCAATTCAGTGCTGTTCCAGCCACGTTTTCAACGCTCTTTCTGTTCTTAAACTTTACAACTCCGAGTGAACCACTTCAGATGCTCAGCAAAGGATAACTCGTTACTACCCACCTCTGCCCATAATACTAATCTTGTTGATCGTTATAATGGCATACGTTTTCTGTAATGATACGAATCAAAACAACTTACCTGTCGGGTAAAACACAAGCGAGATCGGCATCTCTTTCTAGTTGAAGTTTGTCGCGAAACTACTTCCACATTTGTCCACGACACCGTTGTCATGTGGTTTCTACGTCAGTAAAGGCGGTAACAAAGGGGAACTAACGTCATTGACAGGCGACTGCTCTGCCCAGTGACACTATTTAGAATGGGAATTTTCTCATGATTTACAAGTAGTTGAAAACATTAGGGATATTGTTAGTAATCAGCTGGACAAAATATATAACAAAGTCCTAGTGGTTTTTGGATATTTTACTGCAAATATCTTACAAATTGTACCTTTAAGTATGCAATATATCGCATGATTTCACTGCGTCATAAAGCAGCCTGTAAATGTAAACAGATTTTTCTGCTTCCTTTTCCTGAAACGGATGATAAAAGACAATTTGAAACCCTCTGCTATTTTCTTTCTCTCTTTCTGTTTCTTTCTGATAGTCTCCCCCACACAGCACTCACCTTCTCTGTCTCCTGGTGAGCCAGTTCGGTCTCTTCCTGGATCTTCCTCTGTTTTTCAATGGCAATGTCAGGGTTGCCTTGGGCATGGTTCTCCCGCTCACGAGCCATGTGTTCCTTACGGCAAGCTTTGTGAAATGCTGACTTGGCCTTCTCTAGCTGCCACAAAAAAACACACATCCAGGTCAGATTCATGTAGGACAGGTGTTAGTGATGCACACTCTATACATTCATTTTCAAAAACTCAACAGTTCATTATTCAACAATTACCCTATGTAAACCTTTATCTTGAGACATTTTTTGTCCCTACAATACTGTGTACAGAACAAATAAAATGAGTGAAATTTTAACCCCAGAACTACAATGCTTGCATTACCTTCTTCAGTCTCTTGGCCCAGGGCTTCTGAGCACGTGAGAAACCAGTTTCAAAATCCTGGGACTCTTTGAAACCTCCAAATATCTTCTTATGGAAAGTGTCCTTCTGCCACGTCCGGATGCGATCTCCGTCCTCTGACACCAGAGCACGGCAGATGGAGGAGTGAAGGGAGGAGAAGCGGTCAGCAGAAGAGAGGAAGCACTGCCATGCTTGTAATAGCGAGCCATAGAGAGGACCTGGACAAACATATTCATGAGAGGACCATTTAAGGTAAAAAAAGAGGCTTCTTCATCAGATACTAAACTAAAGATGTGAACCTCTCACATAAAACGCAGGTCATAGTTCCTATACTAAATGATATGTGCGGCTCTTAACAAAAGACTTTGTCTCTTACTCTTATCTTCAAAATACTACTCATACTAATCTTTTTCAGTATGCAGTACAATAAGGGTCCGTGGTCCGTGTATATTTTGGTCATTTGATTTTCTATTTAAAAATAAATAAAGATAAATGAGAAACGGTTTGATTTTCGTTTTTTCGTTTTGTTTAAGAAACGGAAAACGAAAATGTAGCTGCATTTTTCGTATTTTTGTTTGTGGGTAAAAAATGAGATTATGCTTTAATATTTGTTTGAATGTGTGGGCGGCGCTGAAACGCCCCTTTTCATCCCTTCTGTACTGCACCGACAAGCGGCAACCGCAAGCTCAGTTCATTTTCACCAGGAGAGAAGCGGCAGACAGCAGAGCATATTAATCCCGCGGATTCTATACTAGTGGTGCTTTAAAATTAATTTATTCAATGACATTTTAATTTTACTGTAGGCCTATATGATCTACAATGACATGAAATATGCGGATTTTTAGCCTACTAATTTTATTCTATACCTATTTAAGAAAAACCTCACAAGTAGCCTATGTTTTCATTTGCTATTACAAACAACAGCAACTGAAGCTTTATCTTGTAGAGTGTAGTCTGCTGCACTTCTCTGATCGGCGGATCCCGATCCACACCTTCCATCCCGAAAACAGGGGAAAGAGCTTCAGCTCCGTCAGTTTGGATCGTAAAACACCCTAAATAACACGAAAACCTTACAAAACTCAACACTATGTGCTTTCTGCCATCTCTGTCTACATTAACTTCTTTCTGACAGAGATGGGACCAAGTCACACATGTGCAAGTCTCAAGTAAGTCTCAAGTCTTAACCTTCAAGTCTCAAGTAAGTCCCAAGTATTTTTTTCTTGGGCAAGTCAAGTCAAGTCAAGTCACAAGTTATGTCAAGTCAAGTCAAGTCAAGTCCTGTAGTAAGTCAAGTCAAGTCCAAGTCAAGTCACCTAATTATTGTAATTTTACCTGCAGAATCTGATCTTAATAAAGTTAAAGACAAGATATAAGTAACAGTAAATTAAAATAATTTGGATTTGCATTGTAAATACTCATGTTCAGTAAAATACATCATGGAATCAAACAAAATTGTAACTTCATAAAATTATTTATTTTTCACTTCTGCCAACAGAAATGTTTTACATTTTCAACATTGAGTCAATAAAACAAATAACAGCTAAACATCCAATAGAATCCTCTCTGAACACCCCCCCCCCCCCTCTCTCTCTCTCTCTCTCTCTCTCTCTCTCTCTCTCAAACGACGTGACGTGACGTGACATGACATTCGGCCAAGTATGGTGACCCATACTCAGAATTCGTGCTCTGCATTTAACCCATCCGAAGTGCACACACACAGAGCAGTGAACACACACACACACACTGTGAGCACACACCCAGAGCAGTGGGCAGCCATTTATGCTGCGGCGCCCAGGGAGCAGTTGGGGGTTCGATGCCTTGCTCAAGGGCACCTAAGTCGTGGTATTGAAGGTGGAGAGAGAACTGTACATGCACTCCCCCCACCCACAATTCCTGCCGGCCCGAGACTCGAACTCACAACCCTTTGATTGCAAGTCCGACTCTCTAACCATTAGGCCACAACTTCCCCTCAAACACAGTTTACATACAACATTAAACTTTCTTACATTTCTCCTCTCTCTCTCTCTCTCTCTCTCTCAAGTTCAAGTTCAAGTTGCTTTATTGGCATGACATTTGAGTTACAGTATTGCCAAATTTAGCATTTAGATACAGAATAAAATATGATTACAATAAAATACAATAAAAATAGCAGCAGCAGATAATATTTCTAATATTAATAATAGTAATTATATAGAATTAAGAATATAAAATAAAACAGTTGAATACAATAAATGATCCCTTTCGTATGGTGTGTATGGTGTATAAATATTTAGCAGCTATTGTGACTGCCGTCTCATTCTCTCCAAGTATATAGAGTAGTTTCTCTGAGTCATTTAGAGACAAGAATGAACGATTCAAAGCTTCAAACTGTGAGAAGAATGTTTCTCTTGTAGTGCTGTATTTGGGAAGTGTTTCTCATCCTCTGTTTGATTCAGCTCACAGTGTTTGCACAGTTTCTCTTCTCTCGGTAGCCAGGATCTTTTATGTCTACCAATCTCTATTTCCAAATCATGATCACTGAGTCGATATTTTGAAAGGATTTGTCTTTCTTTTAATTGCTTGAGTGATAAGTAATTTGCCAGTTTTGTGGTTCTGTTTAGGGCCGAATAACACTGGAGTTTGGTTTGGAGCTCAAATTCATTTTTTTCATTTTTCATCATAATTATACTTCAGATTTTTGTCAATTAGTTTCTGAATGTTGGGGTTGTGATTGGAGTCAGACTCAGTTTGGGTTTCTTTCATCAGGTGAAGCACGAGTGTGTTTCTCTCTCACTCTCTCTCTCTCTCTCTCTCACACACACACACACACACACACTCTCTCTCTCTCAGAGTATATCCGTAAGTCATTACCTCTATTACAAGGTATTGCACTTGCAAAATATAAGATTCGAGAGTCTTGTCTGCAAGCCGAGCACGATGTGGCCTATCCCACCATGTATGCGCCACCGGTATGCGCGCTCATAATGGAAGCAACGCGGTCGCGACGCGCACGCGGTGCGACACGCTCGACGCCTCAGGGGCGCAACTGCCCGAGCGCTTTGGAAACAATGAGAAAGCGGCGCGACTAGCGATTTCCACGCGTTTTTAGGCGCGAATTATTGACGACAAAAGCGATGACCCTCAGTACCCCTCAAGCTGAGATGTTGATGTGATGTGATATCTGATCTAAGTGGGCGTGGTCTGCGTAAGGTAGAGAGGGCATGACTGATGATGTCATGACATGACAACGCGATTCTCAGCCTGCGCTCCAGCTGAGTAATCAATTTTATTTTTTAAAAATCATTTATAGCCTATATTTTATATTCAAACTGAAAACATAATTTGATTAACACTCAAGTCATTCGAGTCATCCTGTCTCAAGTCAAGTCAAGTCCCGAGTCAAGTCTCAAGTATTTTATTTTTTGTCAAGTCAAGTCACAAGTCTTAAAAATAGCGACTCGAGTCGACTCGAGTCCAAGTCACCAAGTCACAAGTCCCCATGTCTGCTTTCTGAAACGTCAGAAATGAACCAGGCTCATGCATCAGACGAACCATGTCTAGCTGGACATGTCTACTTTTAAAATAATCCATTTAAATAGAAAAATAATAATAATAATTTTATATTTAGGCCTATGTAATTCAAATGAAACCAACGAGAGGTGCAGCGTTTCCCGTCTGAACTCATTATCTGTAATGATGTCACACCATCACTATATTCATACTGTCATCTACAGAATTCGTGAATTCAGTTCATAATTCTAAGTAGCCTATAGCCTATAATTAAAACATTTAAAGTAGACTAATTATGGGGAAAACTTAACTTATTTTAATATAAATTTTATTATAAATGTGGGTTGGGTTTTTCCTATTTTTTTTTTTTTTTATGAATGGCCTAGAATAAAATAAATAAAAATTAAAATAATTAAAATAATAAAGTTGTCAAGTCTGCTTTGTCAATGACATGCAGCAGCTGGAAAATTATAATATTATTTTTTATTTTATTATTAATTTAATTAATTAATTAATTATTATTGTTATTATTATTATTTTATCTTGCAAGCACCACTAGCAAAGAATCCGCGGGATTAATATGCTCTGCTGTCTGCCGCTTCTCTCCTGGTGAAAATGAACTGAGCTTGCGGTTGCCGCTTGTCGGTGCAGTACAGAAGGGATGAAAGGGGCGTTTCAGCGCCGCCCACACATTCAAACAAATATTAAAGCATAATCTCATTTTTTACCCACAAACAAAAATACGAAAAATCCAGCTACATTTTCGTTTTGCGTTTCTTAAACAAAACGAAAAAACGAAAATCAAACCGTTTCTCATTTATCTTTATTTATTTTTAAATAGAAAATCAAATGACCAAAAGATACACGGACCGTCCTGCATTTTTCGTATTTTTGTTTGTGGGTAAAAAATGAGATTATGCTTTAATATTTGTTTGAATGTGTGGGCGGCGCTGAAACGCCCCTTTCATCCCTTCTGTACTGCACCGACAAGCGGCAACCGCAAGCTCAGTTCATTTTCACCAGGAGAGAAGCGGCAGACAGCAGAGCATATTAATCCCGCGGATTCTTTGCTAGTGGTGCTTGCAAGGTTTAAATAATAATAATAACAATAATTAATTAATTAATTAATTAAATAATTAAATTAATAATAAAATAAAAAATAATATTATAATTTTCCAGCTGCTGCATGTCATTGACAAAGCAGACTTGACAACTTTATTATTTTAATTATTTTAATTTTTATTTATTTTATTCTAGGCCATTCATAAAAAAAAATAGGAAAAACCCAACCCCACATTTATAATAAAATTTATATTAAAATAAGTTAAGTTTTCCCCATAATTAGTCTACTTTAAATGTTTTAATTATAGGCTATAGGCTACTTAGAATTATGAACTGAATTCACGAATTCTGTAGATGACAGTATGAATATAGTGATGGTGTGACATCATTACAGATAATGAGTTCAGACGGGAAACACTGCACCTCTCGCTGGTTTCATTTGAATTACATAGGCCTAAATATAAAATTATTATTATTATTATTTTTCTATTTAAATGGATTATTTTAAAAGTAGACATGTTGGTTCATCTGATGCATGAGCCTGGTTCATTTCTGACGTTTCAGAAAGAAGTTAATGTAGACCGAGATGGCAGAAAGCACATCGTGTTGAGTTTTGTAAGGTTTTCGTGTTATTTAGGGTGTTTTACGATCCAAACTGACGGAGCTGAAGCTCTTTCCCCTGTTTTCGAGATGGAAGGTGTGGATCGGGATCCGCCGATCAGAGAAGTGCAGCAGACTACACTCTACAAGATAAAGCTTCAGTTGCTGTTGTTTGTAATAGCAAATGAAAACATAGGCTACTTGTGAGGTTTTTCTTAAATAGGTATAGAATAAAATTAGTAGGCTAAAAATCCGCATATTTCATGTCATTGTAGATCATATAGGCCTACAGTAAAATTCAAATGTCATTGAATAAATTAATTTCTGTTTGGTCAAAAAAATTTTTTATATATATATATATATATATATATATATATATATATATATATATATATATATATATATATATATATATATATATATATATATATATATATATAAAGCTTGCAAGCACCACTAATATAGAATCCGCGGGATTAATATGCTCTGCTGTCTGCCGCTTCTCTCCTGGTGAAAATGAACTGAGCTTGCGGTTGCCGCTTGTCGGTGCAGTACAGAAGGGATGAAAAGGGGCGTTTCAGCGCCGCCCACACATTCAAACAAATATTAAAGCATAATCTCATTTTTTACCCACAAACAAAAATATGAAAAATGCAGCTACATTTTCGTTTTCCGTTTCTTAAACAAAACGAAAAAACGAAAATCAAACCGTTTCTCATTTATCTTTATTTATTTTTAAATAGAAAATCAAATGACCAAAATATACACGGACCAATCAGTATGCAAAATGTATTTTTATTTAAACCAACATTTGCTAAAATGTGGGAAATATTTTATCCCACAATGCAGTGCAAATTTGTTATTTCATTTCCAACATATCACCTCTTTCTCCTTCTCATTATTTGATCATTCTGTCAAAACTGAACCCATTCCATGAATAAATTTGATTAAATAAAATTCATAATAATAATTTTTACTCCCGAGATGAGCTTGAATTAAACAACATAAAGAAGACCCATGACAACACTATAGCATGTGCTTAGTAGTTCTAACATTAATTAAATACATAAGGTAATTAATAACATAAGGCAAACACTGACGTAAGTATAAGCTCAAAAAAACATTTAATTTATGATATTCTATTTTTAAATATCATGCAATATACAGTATGCAATATGCTTGTATTGTTTGTCAAAAATATAAAAAATGCTAATGAAAATGCTAAATAATCATATTAACGCTGAACATGATGAATTAAAATAGTGAGGTCATGTCACAACTAGCATCATGTTGTAAAGTAAACATAACATAAAACATTTATCATTATTTACTATTATGCATACTTTTTTAATAACATGCAATATATAGTATATCACAGTATGAAATAAGAAATATGCTAGTATTGTGTTCTAAACATTTAACATTTGATTGAAACTTCAAAATAGCAATTTTATATTATTTTATTTTAATATAATTTTTTAATCATAATAAAATAATCAGGAAACCAATCACTGATTGTTCCTCAACTTGTAGAATTAAATAACAGTCAGGTCATGTTTAAATCATTTGGCATTTAATTAGAACTGTTGTAAAGTTATAAGAAAACAACATAAGTTAATGTGGCATAAATAATTTACAGTTATTTACTCTTATGAATGCTATTTTTTTATATAACAAGCAATATGCATTTATTTCATAATGCGATGTAATATAATATTGGTCCATATATTGGATAGGATTTCAAAGCAGGTCTTCTTGAATGCCAATCAAAAATGTCACCTTACATGTATTAGGGATTACTAAATTGTTAAAACACAAGTACAGTCATCTGTTTTTTTTTTTTTTTTTTGCATTTTATTGATTGATTATAATATACAGTACATACTGCGCACAGTATGTTTTCATTCCAGAACTTCTTGAACAAAAAAATGCAGTACTCACTGGCATCCACTAGGGGTTTCCACTTGGTACTCCATTCACTAAGTTGCTGAGCGTACTGTCTCTCGACCCTGGCCCTCTCTTGGAAACATGCCACTATATCATTACACGCCTGGAAGGCATCTTCGGTCCTCTTCACAGTCCGGTGGTAATTCCCTGGCTGAGACACAGACAGATAGAGCATTGATGAAACTATAAGGTTAATTGTAAAATATAGAGGGGAAAGAATAGCCCTTGGCGCTAAAGGTTTGTAGGCTGTTTAAGAGGTCAAGAGTGAGGTATTTACTGTATGACACATGGAAGATGTCCCTGTCTCCTCTGAGGGACTGGCCTCATTTCTTTCCCAGCAGGGTCATTGAGTTTGTTTGCTATGGATTGGATTAGTTAGCAGCATCGACTAAGGTTTGTTTCTAATATAAACATCCAAAGACAACATGTGGTGTGGAAAACCAGAACACAATTCAAAGATTACAACCCCCCCCCCCACCCCCACCCAAATAAATAAACCAAACATCTGAGACTAGATGAGTAGCCTACCAGTGAGTCGAGAGAATTCAGGCCACAGTAAGTGGGGCATCACATGGACAGCGCAGTGAAAGGAGCTGATTAACTGTAATAACTCCATCAATTATAATAAATGAAGGAGGAGGGCAAACATAATGACATTTACAGAATGGGTGTTGTGTTTGATAATGTGGAGTGTGTTCTTCCATTTTATTAGCGGCTCCCCCACAATTTTAACAATTCATCTCTCTCCTCTACATCTTCCTTCTTTGTTATTCTTTGTCGGCTTTTCCTCCTTCTCTGTCTCTTAGCTGTGGTTTGCACCACATATTTTCCCCATTCTGAGAAAAAAGTAAAAACAGCTGAGGAATCTCAACTCCGGCCAAGAGCGGTGCAGAGCAGCACCTGCCAACCAATCAGAGAATCACAGAAATCAAACAAATAACACAATCCCTGTCAAACGGAATATAACATTCAGCTGGACTCAAAGCTGTACAATATTTAAACAGAATTGTTTTACTGATCAAACAAGCCTATTTAAACCAACCCCATTCAACTCTGGCTGAAACTTTTTTGCATTTCATCCCTGCAATCTACAGGCAGTGCTGTGGTTAACCAATCACAGCGTCTAGGATGAACACAAAAACCCTACTGCGCTCAGTTCTGGTCAGCGGCCAGCCAATTAAAAGCTAGGACATGCAACAAAACCTTTGCAGGCTATAGCAGTGTGGTTGTTGTAACAGTCAGAACATCGTTGGTCAGAGCATTTCACCCAAAACCATAGCACTGGCCCAGCTCCAGATGGGATGGCAACTCAGCAATAAGAGCTGAGGCTAAAAGAGAGCTGAGGAGAATCTTAAACAGCTTCATACAGCTCTCAAAGATCTTTAGATGTCATTGCTAATAACAACAAATCACCACAGGAAACTCTGTCAGTGAGTTTTATCTGATGAATATTTATAGTGTATATGTGGGATACAATTACATGCATATTCAGTTACTGTAGATGCAAAACTACCTTTTAGCAATGGACATACATTTTAATGATCATTTGGTACCAAAAAGAGAGCGAGAGAGAGAGAGAGAGAGAGAGAGAGAGTAAAACCCAAAATTACTTACTTTATCGGAACCAGCCAACTGCCCCCAGGAAAAAGAATATGAATCAATTTAATAAATAGATAAAATAATATCTTTATGAAAATCTAAAAATGCTTTCTGGTTTCTGTTGGGCTACCAAGAGGCTTATGCAATATAAAATAGCATTACTTCAAAATAAAGACAACCGTGCTGAAGAGAAGGTTTCCAGTTTAATGCAGTAACAAGTCAGTCTGGATAAAAGCAACTGCTAAATAACAGCTTGTTATTCACTTTCTTACTAAATATAAGTTTGAACATGAACATGATTAATAGTGCCTATATGTAATTATATATACAGTATCATCACATAATTACCATTATTAATATCATAAGGACTTTTTAGGAATATTTTACCTATTGCACTAATATAAAAAAGAAAACTAAATGTTAAAAAGTTGACACAATGAGCAAATACACCTTACTTTTATCCATAGGGTGTTTTAAGGTTAAGACTTTGAACATGCCAAATGTCGAAATAATACAGAATTGCTACAGTCTAAAAAATACTGTGAGTATTACTAAGTACTATTTTCAAACATTTCTAAAGGTATTAAAAGGCAAGGTTCTGCATGATTCCCACCAGCACTGGAGGGCGGAAAAGCAAAACAAGCTGAGAGACAAAAGCTAAGCTAATTAAAATGGGTGGAGGCACAATGGATGAAATTTACAGACTGAGATTGAAGGTTAAAGAACCATAAAACATGCTGCAGTAGTCTCAAAGAAGTAAAATAGACTTGACTTGAATATTAATCTTCATTTGGTTAATGTAGGGTTTTCAGAAGCTTTTGTGAAGCATTCCACTTAATGTCCAAACAAATCTTGTCATCTGTTGTTGCTCCAACTGTTTAGGTGTTAAAACCAAGTCAAGCTACATTGCCCACGTGCATGTCTGCTAACACATACATAAAGCAGAAGCAGATGGTATTTTCTAGAGGTCCGTCACCCTGTCTGAGTCATTGCTGTCCTTTCTCCCCCTCTCACTTACCATCCAGAAGCTCTGATTGTTGGCATCCTCAGGGCCTGTCTCTGCCGAAAGCGTTGACATGATGGAGTCTGGAATAGAGACATGATAAAAAACATTTTAAGACATTAAAAGTTTACTCTTTTTCCTCATTAAAAACAGTTTTACAGAAAAAGTAGATAATAGTACCTTTGAACAATGTTTTAAATCAACTATATTCACATGAGATGACTGTGTTTTTTTCTACATAGGTCGGGTTGCCTCGTGGAAGCCGTCATGTTGAGATCACAAGACAAGCTAAATGCTGCTCACTTCACCTCAGTAACCCCCTGTTATAGAATACTTTCATTTGTGGAATACATTTATCCTTGCTGACTTGCTGATATCAAATTTTTACATTGGCATCATAACCAAAAAAATATTTGTGCATCCACGCCTCTATGTGTCAGTGTAAGTCCAAAATGCCTGGTGTATCAAATAGCGCAACAAACAAAAACAGTTACTGATACATCTTTAAAACAAAATTATAGTCTTTTCTTCCTTTTGCTGTGAGAAATACAGGTCAGTAGTACGGCTAGTACTCTCCATTTGACATGCCAGAAGGACAAATAGCTGGAATTTATTTTTTCATTTTCTAGCTTGTCTTAACATGGAAGACAATAGTCAGATATGTGTGACAGAGCTGAATCACACAATGTGCCTAATACCATGCTGGGAGGGCCTTGTGTTTTACAAGCTTTCTTCTATTTAATCTACAGTTTACGAACTACGTCGGGAAGTGCATGGCTCCAGCTAACAAGTTGTATGCTCTTGAAGTCTAGTTCTTGAAGAAAGGAGGGTAGTAACATTCAAGGCTGTTTCCAGAGGATAAAAGAGCTTTCTTGATGAAAAATATGTCACTGACTAGTTAAAGTGTAAAAAGTGAAATGGCTCCGAGCAGATGTTAAGCGTTGAAGAGGGTTGTAGTCAGACAAATAGTGCCTAATACTCTCTCTTAATACTCTTCACTGCTCAACCAGAGCTCTGGGCTTTGACATTTGAGCCATCCAAAAATAAACACAAACACATACTCTCTCACACACACATAAATAAACTTCTCTTCTGAAACCACACGTTCATGAGCTCTTTGCTTGAAAATACAAGCACATGTGGCCCACACAAGAACATGTTTGAGATGCCCTGAACACACACATGCCAGAAACACATGCATTTGACAGCTCAACTTTTTTCTGTAAATGCAATAAACCACATTTTGTCACAAGACATGGAGAGAGAACAAGATGACAGAAGGGAAGTGCATGAACAAGCTGTTATTTGTCTTTTCTTCTCCCTGGGCCACAGTGCATTATCCCACACTGTCTCTTCCTATCGCTTTTTCCCACTGCAGGGGTCATGGGTAGAGTAAATCACTTTATATCTGAACTTTAACCTCACTTCCTGTTCCCCCTCTGCTCCTCTCCCTCCAGAAAGTCTTGTGCTCTCAGAGAATATGAGCAGGGACAAGCTTAAAGGGACATTTCACCAAAAATGAAAAATTCTGTCTTTAATTTCTTATCCTTTTGTTATTATAAAACTTTCAAGCTTCCAACAGGAGGCAAAAGCACCATTAAAAAAAAAAAAACCTTCTGAATAAATCGTTTATAAATTTGACTGATACAGCTCTGAAAATTGAGATGTAATGGAAATAATAACAGATCTTTTCTTCCATATTGTGAAATATAGTGAAACTGAAACCGATTATGAAAAAGGAAGAATTGTTTTTTTTTATTATTATTATTTAATAGATGCAGATGTAAATGCAGGTTTTTAGTCAACTGTAAGAAAAAGAAGGGTTTTATGCATACTCAGTAACTGGAGAAATCCGACATATGTCACCAGAAAGATTCAGATATGACATTGTAAAAATGATCAAATAAATTAATTAAAAAAATTAAACATCCATTGATAAATCTTTCAGTATGCTGCTTTTAGAAAATAGATAGGGTGAATAGTCAATGGGAAGATTTTCAGTGAATAAATATTACAATTTGATTCTGTTTTTCACTCAAAACATATTCAGTAAATGTATAGAAAATATATTGCACGAGGCAATTTTCTATACTTTTATGATGCTCTTTTACATCAATTTAGAAGATTACACAAGTTTGTCTACATCCACAAATGCATGGGGGGATACATGATACCTTCATCAAAAGTTCTTCTTTTTTGTTCCAAAGAACACAGAAAGCTATGTGGATTTAAAGCAACATGGGTGACTATGTGACAACAGTGTTTTCATTTTCCTCCCAATGTTGCCAGTTTGCATTCAGCCTTTTGTGTGAAGTTAACCTATAACAGTCTCCAGAAGGGTTTAACCTTCATAACCCATGTCTGTGGGTCACACAAATGTATGTACAATTAAATAAAAGGATGAATGCATCTGCTTGACTGAATTAAATGATCACTATCTGGGGATAAAAGTAGGAAAGAACTATCTAGAACAGCAGGTTATAAAGAACTGGATCTTGGAGAAGACATTCAAAACGGAGATCAAAAACTATTTGAAAGTTTTGAAAGGTCCTGTAACTGGAGAGGAGGGTTTGACCTATTTGTCTGAAAATATCATCATGACGTTGCTGTGAATCTCGCTCTTCTCTCATTTTATCTTTTCTCCCCCTTTTCAAACCCCTGTACCCCTCACCCACCCTGGCTCTCTTTTTCTCTCCTCCCCCTGTCCCCCTGTGTGTTGAGTGTCACTCAACACACACCCACACACTGAAGAAATATATAGCAACTAATGAATGCATCAGACAGAAATAGTATATGAATTCTGCAGAACTCATCAATTCAGTGTGATCAAACCTGACACAAACACATAATAAATAATAGAAGGACAGAGAAAAAAGACACAACAGACTCACCTCTAACTTTTTCAGGGAAAGTTTCCTTTTAGTTTACACTTTCCTTTTTCTGACGCAACAGATCAGCTCTTTTCTGCTGGCTTTTCCACTTCTAAGACCACCATATGGTTATGGTGTATTTTGGACACACTCTTTCTTCTCTTCTCTTTCTTTGACCCGCTGTCAGTGTTTATTGAGGTGGCTTCCTGTCACTTTCTTTCTCTTCTCTTCTCTCCTCCCTCTCTCTCTCTAGATTCCCCTTCTTTCCAAAGCAGCTGCGGGCGAACAGACTTTTCACTCTGTGGATCATACTACATGGCAACACTCCTCCCTCTCCCTGTCTCTCTCTCTTTTTCCCTCTCCCTCTTATTTAAGCACAGAGTTGGTCCTCACAGTAAAGTGGTAATGAAATGGGTTCAGTCCAGACAATTAGTTTGGATGTGTTTCATTCGTGAATAACCCGCATACCCGTTGCACACTTTTTTACTTGCCCACCTAATTAAAGAGTTCATGGTAACAAAAATAAGGTTAAAATAAGGTCTTATTGCATTAACATTATTTACTGCATTACTAACATGAAATAACAATATGCAATATATTTTACAGCCTTTATTAAGGTTTGTTACTGTTAATTAAACGTCCATGTTAGTTGACAGTGCATTAACTAATGTTTACAGATACAACTTTCAAGTTTAATAATGTATTAGTAAATGTTGAGATGAACAACCTAAGATGAATAAATGCTGCCGAATGTTCATGTTAACCAATGCAGTTAACTAATGTTTACAAATGAAACCTTATTGTAAAGTGTTACAGATTTTATATTCTGTGAATTTTTGTCTTTTGTAACAACTACATTTATACTATCACAATTTATCTACCTTATAAGTGCTCAATCTCACAGTTCCCATTGTCTCTGGAAGTCCGCACAACAGCTGCCTGGCACTGGCACATGCAGTGGTTCTTAAGAGGGGAGATGAGAGAAGACCCCCTGATTTGTTAAACTAAGGTCTGTGACTCAGTATTACAAATATGGCAGCTGTTGTACACACTGACAAGAGCCCATCCCAAATATTTCTGAATGCATGGTTCAGTTATATTTTTATAATCTCAGAGTTAGTGATAGCATTTTGAGAATTAATATAATGAGCCCCCTATTTTCTATCTCTATCTCTTCTATCTTTTCTATCTGCTATTCTTAAAAGCCACTGTGTGTCTGGGGTTAAATATCACACCTTTGCCCCTATCCACAGAATCACATCATAATAACATTTACAACCTATCTATTTACAATATTTTACATATTTACTGTATTACATTTAGCTGCTGGAAAGCAGCTTTTTAAAGCAATCTAAAAATTAAATTATATGAATAAAATTATATTGTTATATTTTAAATAAATAAAGAAAAACAAGTTCAAATAAAGTATAGAAATATCACAAAAGCCTATAGTATCTGTTTATCTAGTGATATGATTATTGCTTTTAAAACACAAAACCTGTCCCCGTATACAACCAAATACATCTTTAAGAGTAACTAATAAAAATCGTTTAATTTCAAACTCGTAATAAAAAACTATACTACTACGAACTCAGCGGGTACAATTTAGAAAAAAAAGTGAATAAAATTAATAACAATAATAATAAACCATCTAACAACAAAAATAAATATCGCTTTTAAACGGCATATCGCTGTCTAATTGAATTTTGTAAAGGCGCTATTATCGGACGCCTAAAGGCTGGTCCTACTGAGGATATAAAACCGCCACACTGCGCGTGAAAGAATCCCTCGAAAGCCGATAGCGGGTAGACGACCCAACCGCGGAGAAACGAATCACAACGTGGGACCTATGGAGGAGGATGGCGGCGACATCAGCAGGACGTGATCGAGGAAATAGTAATCGAATGAAAGCGGGAAATTCAAAAAACATTGGAAATACTGTTTTGGGAGCGGTTGAGCACGACTGCTTCGTGAATGGATCAGACGTAGGTAGGTGGGCGGAAATGGATTACAGTGAAGAGAAAGAAGGAAATGAGGGAATATTGAAGGGAGAGGTTTCAAAAAAGAGAGTCAGTCAGGTAAAAGGGAATAAAAGAATAAGGAATGAAAATGATGAGAATTCGGAAAGTGAGGAAGAAGAACATGAGCGAAATGAGAAGGAAATACATGAGAATTTTATAGTCATAATAAGATTCAATGAAAAAGATCAAGAAAACATGAAGATAATCAACCCGTTTGTATTAACAAAACATCTGGCAAGTAAGATAGGGGAGATCTTATATGCTAAGGTCCTAAATGATGGAAATTTGTTGGTCAATTGTGCAAATGAAGATCAATTTGAGAAAGCAATCAAAGTAAAAGAGATTGGAAAACTGAAAGTGATAAACACACGGAGGGTGGGAGAACAAAATGGTGGAAGATGCAAAGGAGTGATCACAGGGGTACCAATGAATGTAGGAATGGAAGAACTTAAGAGACATCTTAAAGGGGGGGAAATAGTGATTGCACAAAGATTAAAAACTACAAGAGAAGGAGTGAAAAAGGATAGTGAAACGGTATTGATTGAATTTGAGGGGGGAAATATGCCAAAAAAGGTATACCTAGGTTATATGAGCTACCCAGTGAGAATGTATGTACCAAAACCATTGAGGTGTTTTAACTGTCAGAGGTTTGGACACATAGCCAATAACTGTAAAGAGAAGAAGAGATGTGCTAGATGTGGGGGCGAGCATGACTACGGAAAGTGTGGAGCAGGAGTGCAACCAAAATGTTGTAATTGTGGAGGAAGCCATAATGTGGCTTATAGAGGATGTGAGGTGATGAGACAGGAAAATAAAATCCAGAAAATAAGAGTTGAAAGAAGGATCACTTATGCAGAAGCAGCAAGAGTGTCAAGAGTACACAATAATATCACTATAGAACAAGCAGAGTTGGGGGTGGAAGAACAACAACAAAGAACAAGTGACAAGATTTATGTGGATAAAAAGGACTTGGTGACGTTTATTGCAGGAGTGATAAACAGTACAGCTGAAGTTAAATCAAAAAATGATAAAATACAGCTGGTTGTCAAAGCAGCAGTAAATCATTTAGGACTAGTGGGACTGACGTGGGAAGAAGTGAGGGAGAACCTCACCAATCAGTCAAGCCAGGAAGCACCATGTATTGGTTAATATTAATGGTTATCATCTTACAATGGAATGCAAGAAGTTTACTGGCCAATGGTCAGGAATTCAAACATTTCATTAAAGACAGGAAAATAAATCCAGATGTAGTGTGTATCCAGGAAACTTGGTTAAAGCCAAATTTAGAGTTTGTGATTCATGGATTTATAGGGATAAGAAATGACAGAGAAAATGGGGGACGGGGAGGAGGAGGATGTGCTACGTTTATTAAACAAGATGTTCCATATAGGGTACTGGAAAAGGGAGAGGATTTAGAATACATTAAGGTAGTAGTGTGGGAAAGAGGGGAGGAAGTGGTTATAATAAACTACTATAATCCTTGCAAAAGGTTGGAAGTAGATAGGTTATTAAGGATACAAGGAAATAATAGAAACAAAGTAATATGGTGTGCAGATTTTAATGCTCACAGTAAAATATGGGGGGGCTCACATACAGATGTAAATGGAAGGGTAATAGAAGATTTGATGGATGATAAGGAATTGGTGTGTATGAATGACGGAAGAGGAACAAGAATAAACATAACAACAGGAAATGAATCGGCATTGGATATTACATTAGTGTCTAATCCCTTGGCTGGAATAAGTAACTGGCATGTTTGGAGCGATACTACAGTGGGCAGCGATCACTACCCAGTATCATGCTCAGTGGGAGAGCGAGTGGAAATAAGACCAGGTGAAGGAATACCAAAATGGGGTTTTAGAAGAGCAGACTGGGTAAAATTCCAGCAATTAAGTGAGGAATCATTATCAAAGATAGACATTTCTGGCAATATAGATGAAACAAACAAACAAATAACATCAGCAATTATTATGGCAGCAGGTGGATCTATTCCAAGGAGTAAACAAAGGAGGAATAAAAAACTGGTACCATGGTGGACAGAAGAGTGTCGTCAAGCTGTTAAAAACAGGAATAGAGCATTTAAACTAGTTAAAAACACCCATAACATGCAGCATTTGATTCTGTATAAAAAGGCACAGGCTAATGTGAGAAGAACAGTGCGTCAAGCTAAAAGGGCAAGTTGGAGGAACTTTTGCAATGAAATAGGAAGAACAACGCCTGTTGGTGAGGTTTGGGGAATGATAAAAAGGATGGGTGGAGTAAGGAGGGAAAGGGAAATTCCAGTTATAATTACTGAGGAAGGTACAGCAATCTCCAATAAGGATAAGGCAGAGGTAATGGCAAAAACATTTGTAAAAATTCACAGTTCAGATAACTTGTCAGAAGTATGCAAAATGAGAAAGGAAAACACAATGAATCAGTATCCTGGTGTGTTAGACTGGAGGGAAAAAACTGATGATACAATTGATGAACCTTTTAGTATGGCAGAGTTGATTAGAGCAATAAATAAAGCTAAACCAACATCTCCAGGAAAAGATCAGATATGCTACGTCATGCTAAAACATCTAGGGAAAGAAGCACTCTTAAAGTTGCTGAACCTTTATAACAGAGTGTGGGAGGAGGGAAGATTACCGAATGCATGGAAAGAAGCAGTAGTTATTCCAATAAGGAAACCAGGCAAGGATCCTTCTAAACCCACAAGTTATAGACCAATAGCATTAACATCAAATGTATGCAAAATTATGGAAAGGATGATAACAGAAAGGTTATCATATATACTAGAAAAAAGTGGAAAACTAGCAAAATATCAAAGTGGTTTTAGGAAAGGGAGGAGTACCATGGATTCGGTTATAAGACTAGAAAATGAAATAAGAAAGGCTCAGGCAAATAAGGAATCAGTCATTACAGTGTTTTTTGATATAGAAAAAGCGTATGACATGATGTGGAAGGAAGGATTGTTGATAAAGTTGCACTTGATGGGTCTAGGTGGAAGAGTTTTTAATTGGATAAAGAATTTTTTGTTTGGAAGAAAAATTGAAGTACGAATAGGGTCAGACATATCAAGTCAGTTCGATGTGGGCAATGGAACACCTCAAGGCAGTGTGATTAGCCCACTACTTTTTATCATCATGATTGATGATGTCTTTACTAAGGTACCAATGGATATAGGGAGGTCACTGTTTGCGGATGATGGGGCGTTGTGGAAAAGGGGAAGGAATATGGAGCATGCAATCAGGAAAGTACAAGGAGCAATTGATGAGGTGGTGGAGTGGGGATATGATTGGGGGTTTAAGTTTTCAATAGAAAAAACTCAAACAGTCTTTTTCACCAAGAAACAAATTAAGGAAGGGATGAAGTTAAATATGTATGGGAAAGAATTAGAAAGGGTTGGAACTTTCAAATTTTTGGGGATTATTTTCGATTCACGGTTAACATGGGTAGATCATATAAAGAAAATAGAAGGAAAATGCAAAAAAGTAATTAATGTAATGAGATGTTTGACAGGTAGGCAATGGGGAGCTAGTTGTTATGCATTAAAAACAGTATATGTGGCATTGATTAGATCTGTGTTGGATTATGGGAGTGTAGCTTATGGGTCAGCAGCCAAATCTCTATTAAAGAAACTAGATGGGATCCAGGCACAGGCATTAAGAGTGTGTAGTGGTGCTTTTAAAACTTCACCAGTACCTGCACTGCAGGTAGAAATGGGAGAAATGCCGTTAGCAATTAGAAGGAGGCAGCTGATGACAAATTATTGGGCTAATTTGCAGGGTCATAATGAGTTCCACCCCACAAAAATAGTGTTGCAGGAGACCTGGGAGAATGCAAGTTACAAAGGAGAGAATTTTAGTAGAATAGGCAACGAGGTAGCAAGAGAATTTGGAGTATTTTATATGAAGATGAGCCCTACTGTAGTATATCCAATGGTGGCTCCGTGGTTACTTGTTTGGCCTGATATTGACTGGTATTTGTTAGAATTAAAAAGGAAGGATGATGGAAAAGATCAGATAGATTTGGTAAATGCATTTAAGTACCTTATAAATAAAGATTATAAAGAATTTGTACATGTGTATACAGATGGTTCTAAGAAACCTGAGACAGGAGTGACAGGATATGGGGTGGCAATACCTGCTAAAGGAATAGGAATTAATAGAAGAACATCTGATTTTTTAGGAGTATATACAGTGGAAATGGTGGCAGTATTAGTTGCGTTAAGGTGGGTGGAAAAAACAAGTCAAGAAAAGGTTCTGATATGCACCGATTCATCCTCAGTCCTTGAGAGTTTAAGGTCTTTTCACTCTAGCCGTCAAGATGTATTATATGAAGTCCTTCAGTCAGTAACAAGAATAACAAATCAAGGAGGACAGGTACAATTTATGTGGGTTCCAGCACATGTAGGGGTGAAAGGGAATGAGCAGGTGGATGAATTGGCAAAGAGGGCTTTAAAGAAGGGAAATATAGAAATGCAAATTAAAATAAGTAAAGCAGAGGTCAAAAGTATCATCTGGGAAAAAACTAACCAAATTTGGCAAGAAAGGTGGGACAGAGAGGAGAAAGGAAGGCATTTATATCAAATTCAAAAGAGTGTAAAAATAAATAGGTTAGGTGGTGGGCACAGGAGAGAGGAAACTGTAGTGACAAGGTTAAGGCTGGGGCATGGTGCTTTAAACAGATCACTGAAAATGATAGGAAAACACGAGACAGGCTTGTGTGAGTGGTGTCAGGAAGAGGAGTCAGTGGAGCACATAATTATAAGATGCAGGAGGTATGAGGAACAGAGAGTAACAATGAGGAATAATTTGAGGGAAATAGGGGTGCAGGATTTAACATTAAAAGGAGTGTTGAGCATAGGTGATAGAGCACAGGTTAGGATATTGTTAACTTTCTTAAGGGAAACTGGTTTGTTCAATAGGTTATGAAGATAAAATAGGGATATGGGTAAGTGTGTTGGGTAATGAATGAAAGTGTTTTTTTTTTTTTTTTTTTTTTTTTTTTTATGTAGAAACTAGATTGTAAGCCTATTGTCTGATTCACACTCCGGAGCAGAAGGGGGCGGTAATGCACCAAAAGCTGGTTGCCAACCGCCGTTAAAAACAAAGAAGAAGAAGAAGAAGAGAAGAAAGAATCCCTCAGTCTGCCGTGGTAAAATCCTGTGTTGTCTATGTGGGTAAGTGGTCCCCCAACCTCTTCCTTCATTGGAAAGCATGTATTTATTGTTTTTTATTAGGAATTTATGTCGTAATGATGATTAATGTTAGACTACTATTGGTGAATGCGGTTTTGTTTGGTTAAATCGTTTAGTCAGTACTATCGTCACCACGTGCCGCGCGTTGATGATAGTGTTAGAATTTGTTTAAATAAACTTGATTACTGCCTTTCGAGTTGTTTTTAAGATGTGTTTGTGGTGATTGTTACACTTCTGGACATCTGCTCTTTCTCTTGCAGAAAGGTCTCGTCACTCCTGTTTTGAGGTGAGATGCAGTTTAATCGCTTTGTAGTAAACGATGGTTTGTGAAGTGTTTCTGTGATGTGTTAGCACTGGGCTCTGAACTCGTGTGAAGATAAAGTGCTGTTCTGCTCCTGACATGGCAGAATCTGAGAAGCGCGGTTGAAGTGGAATCAAAGCAATTAAATGCGACATGGATAAAACTAAACTTTTTATTTTTATTTTTTTTTTACTTGCAGAGTGGAATCTGGTGACGTGATCGTGACCTGTGGACGAGCTTCTGCCTTCCTGTGAATGGCGTTTAAGCTGTAAAATAATGTGCATATATACAAAAATGCTGGTAATGCTTGTATGAACTTATAGCTATTGTTTTTGTTCTAATAGCGGTGTGGGGTGTTTTTTTTTTTTTTTTTTTTTTTTTTTTGTTTTTTTTTTTTTTTGTGAAAACTACCAATAAAGGCTGAAAATCTTCAAGCTTGTTTTCAGAATGCATTATTTTCAAAATGCTGTTTTAAGATGTGATCTTAATCTAAAATTTGTAATTGGCTTAAAGGGTCATAAGATGTTGCCAAAACACTTGCTATTAAAATGTGTGGTTTAGGGTAAATTTTCCGCATACTGTACCTTCTCTATGCCCTGCCTTCTGAAACATTATTTCTACAAAGCTCATCGGTCCGAAGAGTGAGGTGTGCTCTGATTGGCCAGCTATCCTGTGCATTGAGATTAGCGGAAGGCCTCCAAGCATGTGACATGTGGCGTTATTTTTGTGCCACAATCCTGAGCGAGTAATTGTACGTTTTGAGCACAGAGAACTATATTTTGCAAGCACACCATATTTTGAACAAATTAACAATTGCAAAAAAAAAAAAATTTGCTTTGAGCAAAGAAAAAACTATTCCGTGCTCAAATGTAAATGGACTGGATTTATATAGCGCTTTCAACAGACCACATGGCCATCCAAAGAGCTTTACAAGTTGCCTCACATGCACCCATTCACACACCGACTGGTGTCCGCCATTCAAGGTGCCATCCAGCTTGTCGGGAGCAGCTGGGGTTAGGTGTCTTGCTCAAGGACACCTCGACACTTGGCGAGGTGGAGCCGGGGATTGAACCACCAACCTTCTGGTTTGTAGACGACATACATGAGCCACTGCCGCCCCACAAATGTATTTGCTTGTTTGCTATTATCCATATTAACGGCATTTAGGTCAAGTTCAGTTTGAGTCTGCGCAGTATGCCCGACCCCCAGGAAGTAAGTGCTTCTAATTGACTTCACTTGTCTCCGTTGAATCCAATGGCGTCGCTGTGTCCATTTCTTTTACTGTCTATGGTCAAGTCCCTCTCTCGCGCTCAACTCTTGACACACGCTGCTCAATTTCCAATTTCCAACAGCGTTACAACTGTGCCACAAAATCAACCAATCGTAAAATTAAAGATCAATTGTGATTGGCTGTTGGTCTCCAATCAAATCGCTAGTAGAACCAAAGCCCATCTGGTCCGTGTAAGTTTTTGTTCATTTCATTTCCTATTTAGAATTCAATAACGAATTAAAAAAAAAATGTCAAAGCTCTTTACATTCTTTGCATGTGATTTATCAACACCTAGTACATCTTAAAATATACAGCTCATGAAAAATAAAAGTTTTTTTTTAAATTTTTTTTCAGAAGCGCTCCTGAGGCGTCTGCCGCTGCTAAGCAACAATGACTCGGTCTCTCCATGAAGGCTCTCTCCATGAAGACGCGGAAATTTCAGCAAAGGATAAATGGATTTGCAGCACAAAAAAATCTCTTTTCAAATTTATTTCAAAATGGCAATCCATATGCAGCTATGATCAGCTGTTCCTTCATCTTGACTGAGCTTTCAACGTTGTTACGGGAAAGGATGAAGCTGAATGTTTAGTTCTTGTCACATGACCTGCGGTGCGCTTGCGGCATTCTGAAAAGTTGAGATGTTTTTAACTCGATGTGGTGCGGATGCGCCTGGAAAAAACGAGCGCGTCGCTTCCATTATGAGCGTGCATACCGCGCGCCTACATTGGAAATAACGAACTTGAGCGCGTGAACGGCCCCTTATACAGCAACGCGAGTCAGACGAGTCTGAAGATCTGAGCTGAATTTGGTGAAACATTAAAGTTGTAGTCGGTGTCAATTACTCTTATAATAAATAATAATAATAATGTTTAAATATATGTTGGATTTCTCAAGCCCAACAAAGAATACTAAGAAGAAAAACATCATTCAATTTAGTATGTAATAAAACTAATATTACTAATTTATTTCATAAATTTAACTATATTAATTTTCACAATTATTTATTAATGTCACACACATATACCTAGTGCCTTTAGACTTAAAAGACGAAAGTAATATATGTTACAGACATATTATCATGGAACTGTTCAGTCTATTATTTATTTTGATTTCCACTTCACTTTTATCCAAGGAGACAGAACTATTTGCACTGTATTTACAGTGGGACAATATTCATACAATACTATAACCTAGAAATAATTTAAAGGGGTCACTTGCAAGTCACAGCTGAATTAGTGCTGAATTATGTGCCCAGCCACATCTGTTTCAAATATTATTCTAATTAACAGTGAGTGGTGGTTTCAGACATTACAGTGCCGCACTCGTACTGACTCTTATTCTGCCGAAAGAATAAAAAAACGTGCTGAAGGTGGAGCGATTCGACCAATCAGATGAAAGCAGCGTTTCAGCACCGCCCACAAGTGCGCATGAAATATTGAAGCCATAAACCGATTTGTAAACCCCATAAGACAAAATGAGATATATAGAGCCAAAAACACATTTTCTGTTTGTTAAACTAAACGGAAAAACGAATAAACGAGCCATTCTTTATTGAATTCTAAATAGGAAATGATAGGGCTTTGGTTCTACTAGTGATTTGATTGGAGACCAACAGCCAATCACAATTGACCTTTCATTTTCCAATTGGTTGATTTTGTGGCACACTTGTAACGCTGTTGTAAGTTGAGCGAGCGTGTGTCAAGAGTTGAGCGCGCACAGTATTAAGAGGTTGGAGAGAGAGAGAGGGACTTGACAGGAGCACAGAGAATAAGTTTGTGAGAGAGCACCTGAGTAAACTGCGTGAGAGGAGTTATTACTGCACTTTAATAAGGATAATAGCAAACAAGCAAATACATTTATTGAGCACGGATCGTTTTTTCTTTGCTCAAGCAAATTTTTTTTATTTCTGTTCAAAATATAATGTAATGTGCTTGCAAAATATAGTTCTCTGTGCTCAAAACGTACAATTACTCGCTCAGGATTGTGGCACAAAAATAACGCCATAGTGACGGAAGTGTTATGCCCCTCAACATACTGCGACGTGTGTCCCGGTCAGAACACCGGCACAAGACCAAGACAAAAACACATTACAGACAAGCCATTTGTTGCATCCAGTAGGGACATAATTATAGTTTGTAATGACTCGTAAGGAAACTTGGGTTGCATCATGCTGCATAAATGTCTGCATTTGCGATCTGAGAAATGACATATTACTCTACACCGCTCAACTTCTGTTTGAATCATCAGTGGCAAATCCTTTACATATGTAAATGTACTTACAGACTGCGAGTCAGAACAGCCAGCATTGTAGTCCACTCTCCCAGGATCAGGAAACAGTCCTCCATAAAATGTGCTGCAGTGCACCAGAGGTGGGTAGTAACGAGTTACATTTACTTCGTTACATTTACTTGAGTAATTTTTTGGGGTAACTAATACTTTTCGGAGTATATTTAAAGATGGGTACTTTATACTCTTACTTGAGTAAATTTTGGGGGGAAAATCTGTACTTTTACTTCGTTACTGTGTGCGACGCTCCTCTCGTTACTTTATCTTAATGCAATAAATGTTATAACTGCTTCAGTTTATTCCAAACGCGCCGTCTACTTTTCTCTGGGCAGTGGCGCCCCCAGAAAATGTTAACAGGGGTGGCCAAATGAGGCCACAGTAAATTTTGGGGTGGCACATTAAAATAAAGAAAAAAAAATAAGTTTTGCAATATAGACAAAACGTTATATCTGTGAGTTCTTGGATTTTATCGATAACGATAATTACACTATTTTGCTGAGTGTTATTGTGCTGATATCTTATTTTTAATTGTGCTGACACCTGATTTTTTTTTTTTTTACCTTTACAACATTGTTTCTAAAAGTGTGCACCATATTTTAGGTCAAATACTTGCATTTGGGCTGTTACTAAGCAAATGCAATCAGTATCAACAAAATTGATCTTTGCAATGCAGATAAAACAGAAGCTGCATCTGAAGTGCCATTTAGATGTTTTTACACACTGTTTAATGTAGCACCGTGGAACATGGAATACTTTAACCTGCAGTTACAAATGAATAAATAACGTTTTGATATTTTAAAGATAAAACATTGAAAACTGATGTTTGAAATTATTTAAAAAATGAAAAGGTTCCATAAAATGTGAAATTAAAACCGCCAATAGGTGGCAGCGAGTCACTGTTAATAAGTGAGTCATTGCGATTGAACCGAATCATTTAAACGGTTGATTCATTCAGGAACGAAACACTTTAATGTTGCTCAGAGACGCAAAACTGTGGCTGCAGCAGCTGCTGCACTTTTTTTCACTTCTTAAACTATTGTGAATTTACATTCTGCATTTAAATTAATAGTACCCACTGCAAATAATCCTAGGGGTTGCCACAGGGCGCCCCTGTCTCTGGGCAATGAGCGATGCCCATTCGCGAATGATTCATTCTTTTGAGTCAATTCTGTTCAAAGGCTTGATCAAACCAATTGGCAAACGAGTGAATTGGTTCATGAATCAGTTTGAGTGAGTCGTTCAGTTCCCTGCCGCACGCGCTGAGCGTCTGAAGTGGTTCACTCGGAGTTGTAACGTTTAACATCAGCAGCGTTGAAAACATGGCTGGAACTGCACTGAATTGAAAGCAGATTTGCAAAGGCTATGATTTGCTAGCGATGGAGATCCTTATTAGATGAACACCGCGTGTGCTGTCTACTGTTTAACAGGTAATAACTTGGGCCAGGCACGTGCACACATAGACATGAAAGGGGGCTTGAGCACCTGCCCTTTTTATTCCTGGAGAGAAAGTGCCCTTTTTTCGGGGATGCTTTTTTTTTATTTTTTGAAAAATAATATATATTTCTGTTTGCACACAGCTTCCCTGTCAAACAAATATATTTATTGAAATATAGTATCTAAATATCAGGTCAGGAGTTCTGAAGCGCTCCCTCTCCCTCTCCCCCGATTGTTAAACCCGATTGTATTGCTTCCGCTAAAGAAAATAGTCCGCTCCGTCTCTACGGTTAGAATCCTGTGAGTCCATAGCAACGCTCTGTTTTTCATGGCAACGGTCTGTTATAGGCCTACTCTGCACAGCGGTCTGTTGGTTATAACAGACCGCATTCTACATTGGAATTCAACCAAGCCATGTAATAAAATAAGTTAATAAAATATGCATATATCACCACCAGGTGATATGCTTTAGTTATTTTGTTTATCCTATTTACCTGCATTTCCCTGTCAATTAGATGCAAATGTGCGCATTTTAACTAGCCTAATTTGCATACAGAACGTCCCCAGTTATTGACTTACATCAAGAGCCTTTTCCCCTGAAATTTAGAAATCTAAATTGGTGAATTTAGAAGAAATCTACAGATGCAAACAGATGGAGGATACACTCTAAAAAATGTAGTAAATCTGAGTAACTGCATCTGGTACATTAATAAATAAAACTGAGTAGAAATAAGTTAACATTAAACTTTAAAAATAACAATATTTATAAATTAACTATTTAAGTAATTTAACTTTTTTTATTTCCTCGAAACCTTTATAAAATAGTATTCCATACCACCACAAATACATATATGACATTGGCTTTTATTGAATTTTTACTCAATTATTTTGGTAAGTTTAATTTTAAAGTGTTATGTATTCTGATAACACCAAAATAATTAAAACGATGTAGTGCCTTGTGCAAAAATAAACAAATTATTAGTAAAACACGCCCCTCTGTTTTATGCAGTTATTTAGGTTATTCTAAATATGAAGAGTTCAGATGAAAAATCCTCTAAGTGCCATCTCAAATTTCCTTCAATAATGATCATTTTTATCAAGCTTGTATGTTTATGTTCACTTATTTCACATTACTGGCAATGAAAATTACCTATTAATTGTCATTTAAATTACTGAACTTAAATACGAGCTTGAAAAAAAAAGCTCATAAGAAGATTTCAGATGGCACTTAGAGGCTTTTGCATCTGTTTGAGGAAGATAAAATTATAAATTAGAGTAAAGGCTGATGAAATATATACATTTATACACACACACATACATTACATACATTTTATCTATATATCTAAATAAAAATAGGCTCAGTATATATGACCCAAAGTAACTAGTAACTAACTACTTGAGTAGATTTTTTATCCGATACTCTTTTACTCTTACTTAAGTAACTATTCAAGACTAGTACTTTTACTTTTACTTGAGTAAATATTTCTAGAAGTACTTTTACTTTTACTTGAGTAGAGTTTTTGGGTACTCTACCCACCTCTGCAGTGCAAACATCTGAATTAGGGCTGTGAATCTTTGGGTAGGCAGCGATATGATTCATAGGTTTTCGATTCAAGAATCATTTTTGCACATTTAGAATGCGATCATTTCAATTCTAAACTCTTTAAGTGCATTCACAGGATTATTTAAATGCTTAGTTAGGGGGCAAATTACACCAGCCTTTATGGTTTGAGAACCATATAGAAACAAATGAAATACCTTTTGTCCATTGTTAGATGCCATCTTAATGGTGCTATGGCATACATAAAAATTATGTAAGCCAAGATTTAAAAAAAGAGCTTTAAAATTATGTATAAGCTAACATTTTGTCACACCAGGGGTGCAGCCATCATTTCGAAACTGACAGAAATGTCAAATACAATCATTTTATGTATGTTGCCTATGTATTATAATAATAATTATTTATTTTTATTTTTTATTACCTTTTAATTTGCTTTAAAAAAATAAAATACACTTCTGGACAATAATCAATCATTTTTAATCAATATTATTTTAATGGCAATTTTGTGATTGTTTTATAGGCTATAGGCAACTACATTAAATTAGCTATTATTTACATTTTCTGCACAGAATAAGATAGAAAATATAATTTATAGATTCTGTACTGTAATGATATATCAGTTAGCACTGCATCATTCATAAATTGTATTTTTTTTTTCTTACCGTTTCATCAGTTCATTCTGCTTTTATTCAGTTTAGCGGCAGAAAAAGCCTGGCACGTCTATGAGAGCAAAATCACTTCTCTTTCAGTGTGAAAACTTCTTTATTTCATTTTCACAAAATAAAATGCTATAGGCCTAGTAGCCATTTAACTTCCTCTCCATCAGCGAATGATGATCCTGAGAGAAAACGCCTGATGTCTGTTTGCTGAAGAAACAAACGCTACTTTCATGAACCTGATTATCAGATAAGCCTCACGCTCTTATTTCAAGGTCGTTGTTAATGCTGTGGTTATTTTAACAGTTTCCTTAACAGTCGGTTCGTCAGCAATGTTAAAACACATTTATCATGCAATGGAACTGTGCGTATGATTTACACACATTTCTGCTCCGTCCATGCAATAATACGCAGCTTTCGACTGCTAAGGTAACGCCTTCGGTATGCAGAGAGCCATTAAAAACCCACAGAAAAGTAAAGCTACTTCACTTTAGTTTTGAAGTACCTGGCCACGTATTACTAGCCACGAGTCCCAAGGAGAGATCACACATCAGCTGTGTCAGAGACGAACCGAGGCCGAGCACGAGCGCAATCCTGACAGTCTCCGGCGGTAAACAGTGGAGCGCGTGAAGGAGAAATGCGAGGCACGAACAAAAAGAGAAAGGAAAATTTGAAAGCACATCATATGATGTCTTTAAAACGCTGTATAACAATCTAGAAAAAAGGTGTGAGAACCCTGTTAGACTTGAAGTGTTTTTGGTTTTTAAATTACTGGTTTGAATCAGATGATCATGTTGAAGATCTTTCCCTGGAAGTGCCCACTTTCCTGCAGAGTTTAGCTTCAACCCGAAGTTTCGCAACTAGCTAATCAGGTTCACCAGGGTTCTGGAAAAAAAAAAAGTCAAATCGTTTAGGAAGTGCCTTAGAATTGACGTTGTGATGTAGCCTATAGGTTTGTTTCTAAATGTCCATCCATATAAATACAATAAATACCTTTATTTTTCATCCTCTATCGGCTTTTCTTTTCTTTTCTTTTCAAAATTACAAATACAAGGTATAAGATCTTAACTCTGCTAAATTGTGGCCCTCAGGGAAGCAGGCTTGGAACCCCCTGTTGCAAATAGTGAATTCAAAATTTTTTTATTCAAAACAATTTATTTTCTGTAGTGCTTTTCATTATGCAATAGTACCTCAATTGTATGTAAAAAAATAAAAATACAGGAAAACCACTAACGAGCACATAATTATGTAACTAACAATCAATAATGAGGAAAGCATAACTGAGAAGGAGGTGGAGCCCAATCTCCTGGCAGTCACATATTGTAAGGTAAATATGTTAACATCTTGCTGCCATTACAAGCTTCGCAAGGCATGTCTTAGAAGAAAATAAAAATATTTTTTGGCTCTTAAGGTAGTGAATTGCTTTCTTAAGGATCTATGACTACATCTGTTGTAATAGTTTTGTACAAGTCTCTCAGTTGTTCTACATGTGAAGAGCTGAATCTCAGAATCGCTTCACATTCTTGTTGGAAATGGGCAGAAAAATTCTACAAAGCCAGAGAAATGTGCAGGACCTGGAGGATTTGTAGCTTCACTACTCGTGACAAAGCTGGCACAGCCATCACAAAAATCATCCAGAAAACTACAAACCAGCAAAGCAAACTGGTTTAAGAACCAGTAAATTTGTGTAAAATTAGCTATTATTTTGGCTTATGCATTATGAATGCAAACATGTTTTATGTCAAATATCTGTAACTTATTAAACATTTATCAGGATGTAAATTAATAAGAACTGTATGGTTTAAAATATCCATGTACCAAAAAAAAATGTTATAGGCTCTAAAAACTGCTAGGGCAGAGCATATACACAAACTCATAGAAAATAAACAAAACAATCCAAGGTTTTTATTTAGCACAGTGGCTAAATTAACAAATTACCAGATGCCACCTGATTCAAATATTCCACCAACGTTAAATAGTAATGACTTTATGAATTTCTTCACTGATAAAATAGATAACATTAGAAATACAATAGCGAATGTAGATTCTACAGCGTCTAACACTTCAGTTTCATCCATCGCACCCAAAGATAAACTGCAGTGCTTTATAGGACAGGAAGAGCTAAATAAATGTATCACTGTATCTAAACCAACAACATGTTTATTAGATCCTGTACCCACTAAATTACTGAAAGAGTAAGGTTTCAGGCCCCACCATAGCACAGAAACTGCACTTGTTAAAATTACAAATGACCTGCTTCTTGCGTCAGATCAAGGCTGCATCTCATTTCTAATTTTACTTGATCTTAGTGCTGCGCTCGACACCATAGATCATGACATACTCATAGATCGATTACAAAACTATACAGGTATTCAAGGGCAGGCTCTAAGATGGTTTAGATCCAACCTGTCCGATCGCTACCATTTTGTTTACTTAAATGTGGAGTCATCTAATTTATCATCAGTAAAATATGGAGTGCCACAAGGATCCGTCCTAGGTCCCCTTCTATTTTCAATATACATGTTGCCCCTTGGTAATATTATTAGAAAATACGGAATTAGCTTCCACTGTTATGCTGATGATACTCAGCTATATATCTCAATGAGACCAGATGAAACCTCTAAATTATCTAAGCTAACAGAGTGTGTTAAAAATGTAAAAGATTGGATGACCAATAATTTTCTCCAATTAAATTCGGATAAGACAGAGATATTAATTATTGGACCAAAAAACACTACACAGAATCTTGTAGATTACAATCTGCAACTAGACGGATGTACTGTTACTTCTTCTTCAGTCAAAAATCTGGGTGTTATATTAGACAGCAACTTGTCTTTTGAAAATCATATTTCCCATGTTACAAAAACTGCATTCTTCCATCTTAGAAACATTGCCAAGCTACGAAACATGTTAACTGTTTCTGATGCAGAAAAGCTAGTTCATGCATTCATGACCTCTAGACTGGACTATTGTAATGGACTTCTAGGTGGTTGTCCTGCTTCGTCAATAAACAAGCTACAGGTAGTCCAAAATGCAGCGGCTAGAGTCCTTACCAGGTCAAGAAAATATGATCATATTACCCCAATTTTACAGTCTCTGCACTGGCTACCTATTAAGTTCCGTATTAGTTACAAATTATCATTACTTACCTATAAGGCCCTAAATGGTTTAGCTCCTGCGTACCTAACTAGCCTTCTACCACGCTACAACCCATCACGCACCCTAAGGTCACAAAACGCTGGACTTTTGGTAGTTCCTAGGATAGCAAAGTCCACTAAAGGAGGTAGAGTTTTTTCACATTTGGCTCCCAAACTCTGGAATAGCCTTCCTGATAATGTTCGGGGTTCAGACACACTCTCTCTGTTTAAATCTAGATTAAAAACACATCTCTTTCGCCAAGCATACGAATAATGTATCTTAAATTGTGAGTATAGTTGTATCTGATCAAATGTGCATTCTTATTCTTTAGCTTGGGTTAAACTAATTAATTTTACTTTGTTGGAATAGCAGCTATACTAATGATGTCTCTATTTGTTTCTATGTTTTGCCATGGGATTTACATCCCGTGGTGATTACGATTTACACACGCTCCAGTCTGGATCCAGAACACCTGAGAAGAGATGATGCTGACCCTCAGAGGACCCCAGATGATGCTAACCCTGAATCAACAACAGAACTAACAAATATTGCTACAAGTGTGACTGCATCATATAATAATTATTAATAATATTAATAATGTTCATCATCTGGCTGACAACGACTTGTATACATTTTTCTACAAATCCTGTCATACGTGCACAAACTGACAATCACCACTTATAAGCTATTACTAAATATTGTAGAAACAGAATTTTCTGTAGAGTTGCTTTGTAACGATTTGTATTGTAAAAAGCGCTATACAAATAAACTTGAATTGAATTATAGTGAACAAACCACAAGACACTCAAAGTAATTCCTGCATCTTTTATTATAATTCTAATAACCTTTAGTCATTTCTTAAAACATTTGTATATGAATATGTATAATCGCATACACGTATATATTCTGTAAATAACCTCTTATCTGTTCATAGTTAATTTTCTTCAATTAAAAAAAAAAAAAAGATGCTTTCTGCACACCCTGGACAGCTACTGCATCAGTTGCCCCTGTGTGTGATCCATGACCTTGTCCTAGGTCACACTGCCCAGACCCTTTAATGGCTATGTGATCTTCAATATGTATCAGCATGATTCTGCATATCTCTGCATATCAAGAAAGCATGACTGAATACTGTTCTATTATTAGAACCTGTGATATTGACAATCTTAAATGCAGAGCTTGAGGACTGAACAAAGGCTGAAATATGTCCGTTTTTTTTTCTTTCTTTTTTTTTTGCATTGTCCTTTGCATGGCCAGGGTTGTGAGAAGTGTGACTTTTACTCCACCTAGTGGACAATATTGGAAAGTGAGAATATTAACCATTCATCAAGGTACACTCGCAGCTATTGAAGCAATTTGGTTTAATGAATTTGACTATAAAAAGATGAGACAACAGGGAAAACAGGATGTGTAGAAAGCATGATTCAATTACACGTTAAACTCATGTTAAACATTTGGAAGACAGAGATTCTTTAAAACTTGGAATCCTTTTTTTTCCATCTCAGAATGATAATTTCTTTCATTGTCCTTACTGTTATCAACATCACTATACTTACCAGTCTTAAACATCAAAAATAAAAGTTATTCAATCTTTTTGTCCAATATGGGTGATCAATAATGCGATGAATCCCACACTAATTCTGAGAGGACAAACAGATGCAAGATGGGCAGAGGGAAATGAAGAAGGAGAATGGTCTTGTTGGCCTTGAAAGTGACATAGACAGAAAGTAAAAAATTAAGGTGAAGGCGATGGTGGTTTGGACTCAAGGTGACAGCAGATGAAAGGAACAGGAAAGAAGAGGAATGGCTCATTAAAGGTGCAATGTGATGATGAGGAGCCCTTTTAATTGATTGAGCAACTATTTGTGATGTGGGAGATGAGGGGTGGAAGTCACTAGATTTACTTATAAATTTGTGTAATGAAATATGAATGTAAAGTGTATATCTACAGCCACAGACAATAAACTTCTTGATAGTCCTTGCATACAAATTGATGGCAATAATTTTGTGTTGGAAGGAAAATCAGGAGGGTGAGGGACACTGTAAGATACGAGTGTCTATTCTCTAATTTAAGTCCTATAGGTACCAAAGATCTGAACATTGAACTTTTGCATGTGATCACAAAAAAAAAAAAAAATTGTCAAGCATAAACACCTGTTCAGCGTTTCTGCTCAAAAAACAAACAAGAAACATTGCAGCTTATAGCAATAACAGCAAGGACGATGAAAACAGTGACTGCAATAAATATTATCTCTTGTTAAATCAATAACAGAAATCCAGACTCACTTAGACTTGAAAAATTGTTATGGAAACAATCATATTAAAACAGATATTAGCACATATCCCCCACCCATGTCAGAGTGCATGTTCATCTTGCTTCGCCTCCATAGAAAGAGTGTTTTTTGGAAGGAGAGAGGGAGAGTGACTTTGAAAGAAATACAGGCAGTTTGGATTTCCCTCTCCCTCGTCTCCATATTGTCTCCTCTTTTAAAATGTAGGCTTGATATCGTTGATAGGTTCGCTGAAGTCATCGTCACCTCTATATTTTGAGAGTCTGTAGTAAAAATATTGATACATTTTTAGCATATATATATATATATATATATATATATATATATATATATATATATGTACTGAAACAATATACTTTTCTTTTTACAATGTTGTATCATCTTTCTTTAAAAGATTTTTTTTTTTTGCATTATAACATTATCTTCATCTTGTATCCATACATTGATATTGGTGTCCCATTATGTGTTATATAAATAAAAGAGATAAGTATATCGTCATCGACAGGTGTTGTCGTACATTTGTGTATAATGCTATCAGTAGGCTGAGGATGTACTGAGTGCATGTGTGTAAGTGGTAGAGCATTTTGTGGCTGTTATGTTGTTCTGGGCACTTATTTTTGCTACGGGTTTGTAATACAGTGACCAGTCTGTATATATATATATATATATATATATATATATATATATATATATATATATATATATATATATATATATTATTTATATATATATATATATAAATATATATATTTTAATAATTTCATTGTAAGACATGAGAAAGTATAGAAGTTCTAGTGAAATACAAGATAAGCACAAGCCCCAATCTGGCTTCGGCAAAATAGAATCCCTCCATTAGTGAGGTAAAATCACATAACAAATCACGGTCATGCCTCTAGTGATAACCTTTCACATTATCAAGTATGCGCACACACGCAATCACACACAAACAACAGGAACCCAAGCATAAACACAGTCTTACCAAATAAGTGTACTGACCTCTATTTAAAGGGCTTCCCTAGTCACGCCAGAAAGGAGGTTTGTCATTACTTGCCCTCCCTGCATTGGTCTCCATTGAACCTACTCTAAAAATGAGTCCATCAGTAAATATTTGCCGGTAACACAGACTCAGCTCAAAATCTGAGAAAAAGAGAAAGATAGCAAAGGAGGTTTCAATATCTCTCTTTCTCCCTATCTCTTCCTTTCAGAACTACAGAAAAAACATTTTGATTGTTTCCCTCAAATTATTTGGCTCAGGCATGTAGTATGTCACATTCTCTTGTTGAACTTGTGTATACTCATAGAGTTATATTCCAATATTTTATTCATTTGTTTTCATTTTTATCATCTTGTGAGTCCCTGCAAGCTGAAACTAAGTGTGTTCTGTTTAAATGTTGATATGTACGGATGCATATGTGGGTGTTTATATTTTCGTTGACTGAAACACACGTAAGCACAGGCTTGTTCACAGTCGGCAGGCCTTCAGTGCTCTCTGTTTCTCTTGTATCTCTCTATCTGTGAGTCGGCAGTTTGATGTTGAAGTCATCTCTTCCTGCATTTTCCTTAATTCAGGGAATAATCTCTGATGGCAGCAGTTGTCACCTCTTCTTTCCTGTCCAATCAACTCCGGTTGGCCTCATCTCTCCTTCTGTCTGTCCGTTCATCTCGGGAGGAGAGGGCAGAAATGGGGAAAGTGCTAGAAGACAGCCTGATGATAGGGGGGAAGGTGGAAAGTATAAGGACTTATTTTTTTCTCATTTGCCCACATCCCCACTCGCTGTCCTCCCTTGCGTCTCTCTGCCTCCCCTTCTATCTCTTCTCTCACCTGTCCATCACTCTCCTGAGTGCTCTCTCTATGTTCATGCGATGGCCAACCCTGGTCACACCCAAGTCCAGGTAGTCGTCCTTGGTTAGAGAGGGCAGGTGCGTGCCATCAATCTCGTTATCTAGGAAACGCTCTCTGTGCTCACCCAGGTTCAGGTAGCCCAGCCAATCCGCAACGTCGTACTTGGTCCAGTATGGGAGTGGTTTGGAGGCAAAGGGTTTGGTGGGTGAAGGAGGTGGAAGGTGTGGATAACTCAGGCAAGTGGGTGGAGGAATGGGGTGGAGTGGTGGGGATGACGTCCCTGACAGGAAGTGGGTGGGAGACAAGGAGCGAGAGACCACGAGAGAGGAATTTGGAGGAGGTGGAGCCCCCGAAGGGGCAAAAAGAGGGGGAGAGGGGGAGAAGTAGGGGTCCCCAAGAGGATTGGCAGGTGAGGGTGGAGTAATAGAACCACGGAGGTCATACAAGCTGCTGTAGAGGGGCGCGGTGGGGAGAATGGGAAGGGAAGAGGGACGGGGAGGGCCAAGCTTGGGGCGGTCAGAGGGAGAAATTAGTGGGCTGGGTGCTCGTCTGCGCTGAGCGTGATGTGACTCTGCCTTACGTGAATCTCGGCTGGGGATAAACTGAAACTCCAGGGCTTTGGTGCGGTAAACGGGCCGGTGTTTGGGTGAGGTGGGGTACGGTGAATATGAAGAGGGTGAAACAGGTGAGTGGGATCGGGGAGGAGGCTGGGATGAGGCAGCAGGGGGCTGAGGTGAAGGAGATCGAGCCCAATTTGGGTAGAGTGGCTGGGAAGAAGGGGTGGGGGAGGGAGACAAGGCAGGCTGAGAGAGTTGAACAGGAGATGGGGAGCTAGAGCGGACAGAGGGAGGACTCAGTGCACCTGTGGAGTCCTCTGAGTACCTGAAATGAGAGAAAATGCAACACAAATTAAGGCAAAAGAATAAGAGAGGACAAAAAAAAAGAAAAAACAGTTTGACAGTAAAGATAATGAGAGAGCAGTATAGTGCTACAGTTACCTGTGTCTGATGTGGGACAGACAGTTGTACATGGACAGTGTAATAAAAAGCAGAAATCACAAAAGAGAGGAACAGTTTAAACAGACACAGTTGCACAATACACACACACAGAGTTCATTGGTGTTTGAGACACTGAATAATAAAATGGCAGTTACAAAACTATTTTCACACATTGTTACTCTGAATATCCCAGGAGTTCATGCATATCAAATCACACAATTCTTGGGCAGCTTAGAGATTCTCATGCCACATGTCTCCTTTTCAAGGCCACCATGCAGACATTTACACACAGTCATGCACATATACCTATACTGATAACACACAAATACCTATGTCTGCTCAGTGATCTCTGAGCTCCCCAGTTCTCTGTTCCTTTGCTCCTCTGTTGTAATTTGGTGCTTAGTTCATTGATGATGCTTGCCTTCATACCGGACATGGGAGGATGTAGTTTACGTGCCTCCACATATGTCCCACCGGGCTGAACCCCTCCCTCCCGTATGGACTGTGCTGCTCCGGCTGACCCATCACCCCACAGTGGTTTTATCTCTGGAGTGCGGGGCCGGTCAAAGTACATTACAGAGGAGCGAGCGATCCCTGGCCCTTCCCTCATTCCATAGCCATCACGGGCATTCACATCCTCCTCCTCTCCCTCTTCTACCTCATCCTCCTCCTCTTCCTCCTCCCTACGACGGTGGTATGCAGGGGGTGCTGTGCTGGTTTGGCGTCGAAGATCGCCAGCCTGGCTCCCTTCTCTGTACCTCTGTGTTTTTGGGTAGGTGGATGCAGTGCTTGTAGCTTTGGTATTGTGCATTTCAAAAGTCTGTCCATCAAGATAACTCATGTAAGACTCTAAAAATTCAGTCCCACTTCTGTCGGCATCTGTTGACCCAACTCTCTCTCCAACTCCACCTATGCTACCCATCCCTGCTCTCTCCAAACTTTCTCTGACCCCACTACCACTGAGTGCAAGGATGTTGTCTAAGTGATGGTCGCTGCTGCTTCGGCTATCCAGCTCCTCAATCCCAGAATCTACCACTGTCTCCTGGGACTCGCCACTCTTAGCTGCAGCGACACTGGGTGGTGGATGATGCTCTGCACTGGGCCGCCTGCTACCCCCTGTAGCTACCGTGGAGACAGTTGCTAAGCGTGTGTGTGGTGTGACCACAGAAGTAGTAGAAGAGATGACAGTTGTAGAAGCAGTTGTGGAACAGCTTGCAGTCACAGTTGGGGCTCCTCTAAGACTTACAGAAGTTGCGGTGGTGGATGTTGCTGCTGAGGGACCCCGGTAGGCAGGTGGAGCTGGAATAGAGAGAGGAGGTGGAGTGGGAGAAGAGGAGCGTCCAGCTGAATTTGTACTGTTGTATAAGTGCTGTGACTGAGATAGGCCAAATGGTCTATGGTAGGAGGTGGGTGGAGGCGGAGGTGATACAGAAGGAGGTGGAGGTGGCCCAGATGGCTGCAAGGTGGAGGGGGAGGGAGGGGGTTTTGGGTTGGGGGAAGATGAAGAGGGAGAGGGGGCTGACTGGGTGAGGTTGGCAACCTCACTGTCATAGGAAGTAAGGCTGGAAGTTGTGGAATCTCCTGCCTGTGGTGAAGGCAGGGGCGTATGAGGTGGGAACCCAGTCATAAAGGAGTCTTTTGTAGGGGGAGGAGGTGGTGGGGGAGGATGAAGCTTCTGGCGGGCTGTCACATTGTGAGACAACATTGCAGAATAACCCAAACCACGATCAAAACTATTGGCAAATTCCAGAGGTGGAGGGAGTGGATCAGCAAACACAAACTCATCATCTACATCTACCGAGGGAGCTGGGGGAGGGAGAACCATCAGACCTGTGCCACTTTCACCTGAAGCTCCTGCTGAAGGACGTGAAGGGGCTGTTGTTGGAGCTGGAGTAGGTGGTGTCAAGGAAAGGATGTATGCACCAGCCTCACTCTCCATCCTCAAGAACGAGGGACGACGAGGCTGCTGGGTTGTTGACTGTGTGGACTGCTGCTGTAACTGGGTCTGAGCTTTTTCTACCTCTTTTTCCCTCTCTCTTTCTCGTGACCTCTCTCTCTGACGCTCTCGTTCACGCTCCTTGTAGGTGGGCTGATAGTGCTGAGACTGATAGTGGTGAGTGTGGACAGTTTTATCCTCAGAGAAACGAACCCTTAGGCCTTCTCTGGGAGCAGAGGTACCAGCAACCTCCCTATCTGCACGCTCTCCAACCCCTGCTTCCTCACCCCAGCTGCTTCCTGCTCCACGCAGGATCCTGGGAGATGGAGGTCGAGCAGATGTGGTAGTGGCAGCTAACGATGAGGAGGTAACAAGGTATGAGGAGGAGCTTGAGGACTGAGCCGCAGAGGAGGACGAGACCATTGAATAGGAGATGTGTGATGTTGGTTGTGCAGTGGATGAGGAAAAAGCCCCAATGCTGGACAACTGACGGGTAAAATGATGTTCAGTGGTCCTCTCCCTGCGTATGCGACCATCATCTTTCAAGGCACGCTCCCGTGCTGCCAATGCCAACCCTAGTGGGGATGAAGGGTCCAGAACTTTCCCTGTTAATGGGTGAATGAAAGTTGTGGTGGAGGTTTGCTGCTGCTGCTGTTGTTGTTGTTGTTGTTGTCGGCCCCCCGCCCCATAGAAGTCAGCAGGTACAGACTTAGGCTGGTAATCCCCAGGAGGAGCAGGTGAGGAGTACTCAGGCAGGCCAAAGGCAGGGGGCATACTGCGTGTGTGGTGGATAAAAGTATCACCTGAGAACATGCCTTCATCTATAGATTTGGATGGCCGCAGGCGTGGTGAAGGCTGGGAACTCAGCTGCTGTTGGGAAGTCTGTGTCCGTCCTCCCGCTTCTCCTGCTCCACCCAACTCTTCCTCAGCAGAAAGAAAAAAGGAGGCACTCTTTCGTCGTGCTTCATGGAATCTTTCTCGATCCCTGCGAGCTGCCCCTACTATGGCAGCACCAAACTGGCTGGTAAAGTCCAAATTCTCTTGAGTATGAAGTGATGGGGGTGGTGGAGCAGGTCTAGATGGAGGGGCTGGTGGTGGAACGGTGGGCGCAGGCGGGGGAACAACAGGTTGGGGTTTAGAACTGTCACTCTCTCCTGGAGTAGCCGGTTCAGCCTCAGTGCTGCTGCCTTGGCTACTACGACCACTGCTGCTGGTGGAAGGGGCTTTAACGATGATTGTTGGGATAGGAATTGAGCTCTTCTCCATTGACCCCTTCCCTTCCAGTGTGCCCTGGCCCTGGCGCAAATCCTCCACTTTTGACTGCTTCACCAAGGGCCCCTTCCCTCTCCGGGCACCACCTTTCGACACACCACCTGCCCCTGCTCCTGCCCCTATCACACTGCGGTCCACCCTGGAAGGTTGGCTCTGAGTAGTCTGCTGCTGTTGGGGAATAACAGTAGCAACGCTAGTGGGTGGGACTGCATTGCTATAGCCCCTTCTCAATGCTGCAGCCTTGGCCCCTGGTGCTCCTCCAGCCCCTGCAAGGTCCCCTGTGTACCCAATCACCTTCCTGGATGCAGTCCTGCTTGGCACAGAGGGGTGGGCGTGAGCATGGGAGTAAGGGAGGTCCCCAGTTCCAGACCCAGCAGGTGGTCCAGGGGACCTGTCTCTGGGTCCATGAGTGACAGACACTGACTGCGAGTAGAGCTGAAAATTTGCAGAAGAGGAAGTGGTTTGGGACACAGAAACAGACGGCTGCTGGGATGTCTTGCCCCTAAAGCCAAGAGGGGGAGCCGAGGAGAAAGGGGGCTCAGGGGGAGCTGTAGTAGGGGGAGGAGGGATGTCATCTGGGCCAGGTACTGAAAGACTGCGGGCAAACTTCATGGCTGGAGGATGAAGTAACTGCTTCTCCTCCTCTGGAACACCTGCAGAAAAAGAAAACCGAAAAGAGAGATGAAATATATTTTCAAGGAAAGAAATGGAGTATGAATAGAAAATAGTGTTACAAAACAAACACAAAATAAAAATATGTTTGAGAGAGAAAGAGAATGTACATCAGCTGTATGTGATAAAAGAGAAGGAGATTAAAAAATATCTTTATTTCCTAAAAATGAGCAGAGGACAATAAAATGGGAAACAGAAATGAGACCATCTTGTAATATGTCTGTCTGTCTGTCTGTCTGCTTTCCTGTTTTTACCATAACTGGGCAATCTCTCAGCAGTAACATGTACAAGCCATTCACCTCTCTACTTCTGAAATGCTTTTTTGTGTCAGTGCAGACCGGTTTTAGCTACAGTGTGTTATACAAGGACAAATACAATACATACATAAAGTCGTCTTGATGACAAAAAGAAGTGACACAAATACACAATAGCTATCTCATGGAATGCAAAAAAAAACACAAATGCTGTTGTTTTATGTAAATAAAGTTCCCAATTGTGCAACCCAAGAAAGTGAACATTTTAATATTAAACATTTAAGCACATGATGACATTGCCAGCTTTACATATTTATATGGAACAGAAACCATTTCTTATAATATAGATAGTGTGCTACTGTAATTATCTTGGTGGTTTTAAATGGGCTGCAAATTATATAGTCCAACCAAGAATGAACACTAAGAAATAAATCTAATTCACCTTTGTTATGGCAATTGGTCTCTCCAGTAAACCAGTCAAACCCCTGACAAGATTCTTATGGACTATTTCAACAACTGAAATGTACGGTCTCTATTCTAGAGCAATAAAGCATTACAGATGATAAGCATTAAAGCAAATCCACAGCTGCACTCTTTTGAGTGCTCTAAACACACATACCATAGACATACAGCAGTATGGTTATACAGACAGGTGGGCAGACAGACAGATGGACTAACAGACAGCCTCACCGATGGACTTCTGTCGCAGCATACCGTGCGGAGGGCCATGGCCAGACATAAATTGACCACGGTCATATCCTAACCCTGCCCCAGATGATGTCATCCCAATTCCCACTTGATCGAAATTTGGCTAACAAAATAAATGGAAAGAAAGAACATTATAAACATTATGCACCAATTTTCAAAATAATTCAGTTTTGCTAAACAATTTCTGCAAAAAATTTTTTAGCTCAGTAAATCCAGAGCACCATCTAAAAAAATATTTTTTCATAATCATCAGTGGTCTTAGTGATCTTTAATAACTGCTTCAATGGTCTCATACACAAACACACCTCATTATAAAAGCCTCTGCCCCGTTCTCTTTTTACCCCTTGTACCCGGGGCCCTGGGGCCTCATTGGTACTGATAGTCTGCTGTGCTGCTGCTAAAATCTCATCCAGTTTATCTGACATAGAATAAAAGAGAGAGGGAAATGAATAAATCAATTATTAATTAACTAACTATTTTTTCTTAGCTTGAATTGGAGGGATTTAGCTTGGATTTAAAGGAGTTGTTTACCCAACAAATGATAACTCTGTCATCATTGCTCACCCATGTGTCTTTGAAACCCATTCTTTCTTCCATGGAACAAAAAGGATTTATTTATAGCAGAGTAACAAAGCTACTCTTTTCCATACAATGAAAGTACATTGTGGTCATGCCTGTCAAGCATGATTTTCAATGAATAATAAAATAAATTTCAGCCTATACTATAGCTTACACAAAACTATCATATGGCTTCAAAAGACTTGGAATATTGTTCATAAGACTTGGACAAGGACAATTTTATGATGCTTTTTTGTTGTTGTTTTTTTGTCTCTGCCCATTTTCACTGTATGAAGTGAGTGACTCAGACATTCTAATAAATATCTCTTTGGTGCTCAGTCATACAATGATGTAACAGTGAATAACTGATGACAGGCTATTAATTTTTGGGTGAACTGTTCCTTGATTTCTGAACTTTATGTATGACTAGATGGCAATCCCCTTGTATAAAACCAATGACTCTTACTCAAAGCCATCTGATAAACTGTCCTCTTCTTCTCTGTAGCTTGTGAAGACTCAAACTCTGTAACAGATGGACAGATTTAATCCCATAAGAAATATTTGCAGATCCATTAGGTCAAGTGTCTCATACAAGACAGACAGAGTGGACAAAGTGCTTTACCTGATTTTTTTTTCCAAGGGGCAGAGGCTGTGATCAAGCAAACAGAGAGTCAATCTAAGGTGGAACACCATCAGCTTGTAGTAATACTGTATGACCTGTTAATGCTGTAATCACATTTACATCAACTAACAAGTAGCAAGAGATTAAACACCTTTTTTTTTATTTAGGTCAAGCACAAACAAACAGAAAAAATGTCAAATTCAGATTTCAAATTTCAGAAAAACAAATTTCCAGGATGCACACAAAATGCACTCCCAATCCTATACACATGCAACCGTGGAAAAATACTTGTGAAACTGAAGTGTCTCTTACCTCTGTCCACTGTGTATGGAATGCAAGGACAGACAGAAAGATTATGGAGGTTATAAGACAGGTTCGTTAGGGTTTCAATCAATCAACTAAAAAACAACCCGTGCGACAAAAGTGTGCAGGAAAGGTTCATAAAAGCCACAAGTGAGTATGTAGGGATTGTGTATGCTTGTGTAGGTGTTTCTGTATGTATATTAAGATGAGGGATTCTAGGGGAATGAGAGAAGGGGTTGATCTTCTTGCCTGTTAAAACTAATCATCTGCCCTTTTGTATTCCTAGAGTTGATTCTGTCTCTTTTTACATTTAGGTGCTGTTGCCTGTTTTATAAGGTACCAGTGCAGCAAGACATTCATGCTATAGAGCAATCTCAGCTATCTTTAGAGCATGGCAGCCAGTGAGGTGGGACTCTCTACCAGGTGGAGAGGTTAATACATCTGAAAAGTTGAGTTCTTCACTCACATAACATAATACCTGCACACATTAAACACCTGAGACACCTGCAGTACACTGAGAAGTTACAACAGTAACACATTAGAATCACTCTGATCAAGTTATAATATTTGAATATTAGCTTAAACAGCTTTAAATGGTACAACAGACATGCATTCCTCTTGTGGCCTACATTACTCTCCAGACTTCTGGCATTATATCTGTTGTAAACAGTAGTTTATTCTGGACAAAACACCAACTTAAGAGGTGGGCACCACTTGGCCAACATGTTAAAAAAAACAATCACACTTAGCTTTTTATACAGTGGGTATAGAAAATAATCACTCCTCTTTAAAATAATCACATTTTGTTGCTTTCCTGTCTGAAATAAAGACGGACAGTTTTATCCAGCTGCATTTACTCTAACTTATAATACTTATAATATCCAAGTGAAAGATATAACACCAACTTGTCAGAAAAAAAGTAAAAAACAGAATCACTGAGGATCATCCCCTCTTAAAAATGACTTGTAAACTCAATCAGATGTAACTAATCACCTTCTCAATGGCACACAAAGCCTTTATCAATGCCTAAGCACAGTGAAGTCTATTATTAAGAAGTGAAAGGTATTTGGTACAACACAGACCCTCCCTGGATCAGGACGTCACTCCAAACTGGATGAAAGAGCAGGAGGAAACTGGTCAGAGAGGCGACCAAGAGGCCAACAGCAACTCTGAAACAGCTGCAGGAATATATGACAAAGAGTGGTCATTATGTGCATGTGACAACAATATCACAAATTCTGCACAAATGTGGCTCGTATGGGAGGGTTGCAAGAAATAAGCCACTCCTCAAGAAAGGCCACATGCAGTCATGACTGAGATTTCCAAAAAAAAAAAAAAAAAAACACCTTGAAGATTCTGAGGCAGATTAGACAAAAATGTCTTATTAATTAAATTATTAAAATTGAATTAAATTATATGACTGTTGGAAATCCAATACGACTCATCATCCAAATAACAGCATTCCTCCAGTAAAGCCTGGAGGTGCTAATGTCCTGTTCTGGGTGTTTCTCTGCAGCACACGTCAGGATAGAAGGAAAAATGGATCAAAATGGCAAAATATTATCAAATTCTTGAGGAAAGTCTGCTGCCCTCTGCCAGAAAGTTGTCAATGAGAAGAAGGTTTACCTTCCAATATGACAAAGACCCAAAGAACAAAGCAAAACTGAGAGGAAAAGCTGAATGTCCTTGCATGGTCTAGTCAGAGCCCAGACTCAAACCCCACTGAAAATCTGTGGATGACTGCAGTCCACAAATGCTCACCATCAAATTTACCTGGACTTGAGCAGTTCTGCAAAGAAGAGTGGGCAAATATAGCAAGTCTAGATGTGCAAAGTTAGTAGAGAGTGAGACAGAGACAGATCCTGGTGGGTAAATGAGAAAATACAGCTGGATAAAATAAAACGTGTGTCCGTCTTCATTTCAGTCTGCAATGCAACAAACTGTGATTATTAAAATGTGAAAGCAGCTGGTTTGGTGCTCACACTGCACATAGTGTATAACTATAAAAAAATTAAATAATGAATCATATTAATATTAGTATTATTGTACTTTATTTAGTCTGTTTTTTAAATAAATAAATAAAGTGTAATAATACTTTTTTATTTTAAAATAAAAATGAGTATTAAATAAAAATACAATTATTGTACAGTACACTTAAAAAATACAGTGCTAATATTTATTTATTTTTTATTTTTACTTTTGTATTTTTTAATGTATATGAATTTTCAAAATGTTGCAAAAACGCTGCAGAGTGAAGCGTGTCAGTGAATGAAATGTCAAAGCTTGGTGTTTTGCTCTGAAACAGCAGCGCATAGCTGCAATACTGATACAGTATTACAGTTATTTGATCTGAAATAGTGATTGTGTATCAACCATGTCAAATGAGTGGTCTGAACTTATTTACATCTTTCTACAACTTTCCTATTCAACAACCATTTCAGAAATGTAGAATTGATAAAGAAATCAAACTTATCTATGGTCTAGTCTCTTTAAAAAAAGCTATGGAAAATGTAATTTTCATAAATACGAGTCATAGATAAAAAAATTATATTTATTAACAGGTAATAATTTGGCATTCTGTGATTGTTTGTGATCATTATATTTTATTGACAATACTTTTCAAAAAATATATTTTTAAATGTTCTTATAAGAGGACTCTTATTGGTATATTTATTCATTATTAATATATTATAATTATAAATAAATAATTATACTCTTATTATTACTCTTATTTTATTTTTATTTTTTTATATATTAAATTGATAAATGTAATGTATCAAACATGATTTTTTTGTTTGTTGCAGAAATCAATCCAGTGTCACATGATCATTCAAAAAACATTCTAATATGCTGCTTTGGTGATCAATATACTTTTCGTATTATTACAAATGTTGAAAACTGCTTAACATTTTTGTGGGAAGTGTTACACATTTCTTCAGTTTTCTTTGAGAAATTGAAAACTCAAAAGAACAGCGTTTATTTGAAAAAATGAAGTCACAATGTAACAATATAAAGGTCTTTACAGTACCTTCTGATGAATTTTGATCACATTTTGACCCCTGTGATATTACTGACCCCAAACTTTGCATAGTAGTGTATACATACATATTGGCCTCTTTTACTTATAACAGTATAAATTTGACAGATGATATATTGTCCATCTGTACTGAATAAACAGTTGTGCATGTATGTCCTGTTTACATGGTACTAAGTGCTTAGAATAAACTAAGAATATCTTGTAAAAATTAAATATCAGGAACTTGGCAAACTGGTTACATCTAGTTATTGCTTAGAAGTGTTCGTTGTAAGCATGACTATGTTTTTGATGTATTATGTTAAAAACCTGTTCCTGATTTTCACCAGAACCTGCGTAGAAGCCTGCCAATTTGATTGAGTGCTATAACAAGTACTCAATATTACTGAACTGTATTACCCTCACATTAACCCTGACTATTGAATTATGGGAACTGGGCTGAGGAGAGTATTGAGCATTTACAGTAGCCACTAGGTTCTGTGAGTTTTGAGAATATTGCTTGGGCTGAAGAGAAGGGAGAAGGGAAAACATGCCTCAGTGGACTATAAGAGGTGATTTTAGTTTTAAAGGTTGATAGGGGAAGGTGTGTACATCAATTTGGATACAGATGACAATAAGCTGTGTTTGACTTTGTGGTGGGCCATTTAAATGATCTGCTCTGGTCCTCTCAATGTTATATAAGCCTGATTGGTAAACTAAATGATTGTCAGTGATGGGGACACCTTGAGCAAGCACACACTGTGCCTCTCTAGCAATGCCCACTGCCCGCTGCGTTCCTACAACAACACACATAGCACTCAGAAACCTGTTTCTCTGAGAGCCAGAGATGTGTGACTTTAAGGAAGGTGGTTTAGATTGAGGTTTAGGGTTAAAGCTAAGAGGGGTTGCAGGTATAGGATTGAGGGATAAGGTGGAAGCTGGGGGGATATTAGGGTTGGGAGGGAACAGTTTTTGGGGGGTTACCTGTAGTGGGGGTGCTGGTAGTGACAGTGTGGAACTTCTGAAAGAACAGTGAGAGAACATTCTTAATGCTGTCTTTCTCTCTCTCTCTCTTCAAACTGTTCTATTTGACTCTTTCATCCTGTCTTGAACTCCTCTCTTCACTGTCTTCTCTCTCTCTCTCTCTCTCTCTCTCTCTCTCTAAACCTTATGGTTCTGTTCTCTAGTGCAGTGATTCCCAGCTGTGGGTTACATGAGCTGGGAGTGCTTAAAAGGTTTTGGTTTTTGCAAACCCTAAACCCATAAGACAGAAATTACACCTAATACAATTAGGGCTGATAATAGATTAAAATATTTGTTTACAAATATTTATCATGATTTGTTTTGTACTTTATATGTAATAATGCTACATACACTACTGTTCAAAATGTTTTTTTTTTATAATTTGATACTTTCATTCAGCAAGGACGCATTACATTGATAACAAATGACAGTAAGACTATTACAAGAGATTTATATATACTGTTTTTTATAACACTGTTTTTTTTTTTACTTTATATTGATAAGAGCCCTGATAAAATGACACATTTATTAAGTAAATAAGCCACACAAATTAAACAGCACAACACTGTGCTTGATTTCTTAACTTTATGTATGACTAGATGTATGTCAGTGAAATGTTTTCAACATTGATAATAATAAGAAATGTTTCTTGCAGCAAATCAGTATATCAGAATGATTTCTAAAGGATCATGTGACACTGAAAACTGGAGTAAAATTCAGCTTTGCTAAATTAGATTTTTAAATATACTGAACTAGAAAACATTTTAAATTGTTATAATATTTCACAATATTACTGTTTTTGCTGTATTTTGCTCAAGTAAATGCATCCTTGGTAAACATATGACACTTCTTTAAAAATATTTAAAAAGTCTTAATTAGCCCAAACTTTTGAACAGTAGAGTATGTACTACATAAAATCACCCGACAGAGGTAGATTTCTGTGTCACTTGGTAGAATGATAATTGAAAATGATATCCAGCATAATATGAATTCTGGTTTGTGTTGATTAAGGGGTGATTGAGTTGTAGTGAGGGGGCTGTAGGGGTCAAAAAAGGTTGGGAAACACTGCACTAGCTTTTTCCCCCATTCTTCCATCCTCCCATTTCACACATCTTACCCATCTCTTCCAGTTCTGATGTCATGGATTTGGAGCGCAGAGCGATAGCTGGTGTGTTCAGCCTTTTACTCTGCTGTGGGACTGTGTGGAGAAAGAGAGAGAGAGAGAGAGAGAGAGAGAGAGAGAGAGAGAGAGTCACTGGTGTCATGATCACATTGTGATGCTTCACTGTTGTCTCTGCTGTGTGAATTTGTATCTCTTACTTTTCTTTCTGACCCCTTCCTCCATATCAGGGTTTCGGGTAACCATGACAACCTTGACCATGAGGCTGTTGCCGCCTTGTCTGATCATATTGACCACCTGCCTGTGTCCCACCTTAACCACATTCTGACCATTAACCTGGAAAAGAGAAAGAAACAATATACAGAAAGAGACCGAAAGGGAAAGAGAGATATTGAGTAATGAGGGCAATTCTTGAGAGACTTCAAGTAATTATAAAAAGGGAAGGACAGAATATAAGTTCCATCATGCAGTTCTACAGACACCTCGATAAGGAAGTCTCCCATTCGCAGACCAGCTCTCCAAGCCACGCCTCCCTCGTCGACAGACTCAAGGTACTGCAGTGCTGGAAAGGCTGGGGTGGGAGTGAACTCTTCTATAGGGGTCTGAGCTACAAAGAGAGGACATTTATATAATCAGTGTAGCGTGCATGTACAGAATGTTCTATTGAAGTTTACAATACATGGACAATTATGAGATAACACAAGAAAAAGAAAGGATGAACAGTGATAAAAGATTAGTGATAAAAGACAAATCTTCTCATTTTGGAATGGATCCGTATAAATATGCGTGTAAGAGATAAAGAGTGAATGTGTGTGAATTATTCACTGAATTTCAGGGCGATCGATTTATTAAAACCATTTTTGTCAGTAGTTTTTGGGGCACAGTCATTTTGGGGTAATGTCACACAACTTTAGTCATCAGCTTTAATCACATTAAATATGTTTTAAACAAAATCAGAAGTTATATTTGATATATTTGAGATGATCCTGTTAATTTTAAAATTTTACATCTGCGATCTAACTTTGATGCTAATTAAAATGCTGAAACATATATTTATGTGTAAAAAAGAATATATTGTGCCCTGCTCTTACCCTTGGCTCCTCTCAGCACAAAGCCAAAACCTTCATTGTCTTTTTTTTGCAGGAGGACTGTCTTCTCCTTGATTATGTAGTCACTGAAGGAAGGAAAGAAAGAATAGAGAGATTAAGGGATAAAAAAGGCAGATAAAAGAGGACAGAAGATGTTGTAAATATCTCCACTGCATCAGGAAAACTCTTAAATCCTGAACAAGCTATTGAGTGAAGGGGGTGGGGTGGGTCAGAGGCCAGATAAAAGTGGAGTACAGTGTATGAATGCATACATTAGCACAACCTGTACTGACTCTTTAAAGGTGAAGTGTGCCATTTTTCCAGTGCTAAAATTATTCTATGCCAGTTTCCTGTGCTTTTTAACAGTAGGGAGGCACAGATATATATGCTTTTTATACATATATATATATGTAATATATGTAATTATATATATATAAATAAAACTATATACTCTATTTTGTGTGTGTGTCTGCAACGTTGCTTCTAAAAGCTGATTTTTACAGTTAATACAAATACACACCGAATTTACCTACCTAAAAAAAATCAACAAATCTCAGTACAAAATGTTTACAATATTTCCAATAGGGCTTGGGCGTCGTGACATCATTACTTGGCATGGCCGCCGTGTTGATGGCCTCCTTTACTGCTACTCGGACTACTGCGCAGTGTTTAGACGTACTCCCTCTCATCCGTGTGTCTTAATTTGATTAATTAAAAATCTATTTCAACCATGGTAAACCGTTGCTGTATTGTGGGGTGTAACAGCGTAACATATAATCGCCATGGGGAAAATAAAATGAGAATGGATTAACTTTCCACCGCTTTCCTTTTGGAGACCATAACATCTGAATATTCATTTATATAGCTTAAGTCAACATTGAAAATAAGGGAAATTTCCCGGGTTACTCATCCAAAATACGGGAAATTTCAACATTCATCTTTCTGTTGCTCTCCCTCTGCTGACATAAAAAATTCGTACTACAAGACTGAGTTGTGAAGCTAGGTCTGACATGACTGCTTACAGATTGGCGTGAAATCGTGCTCTCACAACAACCACGCTATCTTAAATAGCCCAACATCACGCTACATCATGCTTTCAAGTAAGCAAAACGATGCTTTGAAAACATCTATTTGCTGGAATGGCAAGGAGTAGCAACAGGACAACAGCACAGAGACTTGACAGGTCTGATGGAGGGGCTAACGGGATATTTTACAGGAAAATACTAAAACGGGAAGACAGCGGGAAAAGAGCCCAAATACGTGAGAACCACGGAAAAAATGGGAGGGTTGACAGCTACTAACTACACTTTTGAAACACAGTTAAAAGTCCATGTGTGAATGGTTTTTAGCATTAACAGTTACTAAACTAGCAGCTAGGTAGAGCGCAGCTTACCTTTGTCTGGATTACTGTATAGTGTTTGCCGGTTCTATGATCTGCAGCTCCTGAACCCATCCATTTGTGAACTGTACATGAGACTCCAATGACTTATAGCTTCGGAACTATTCTGAAGTATAGGCGCTCAAAAAACAAAAAAAAGTAGCCGAAGATATCTGTAATGCAAATGTGCGGCAGCAAGTTGTCGTCGGTACTCCACTATTTGTTGGGAATTTCATATGGCTCCAAACCGTTAATAGTGCCGATTTTGTCCACATACTGGTCTCTGGCATCCCTATTTAGCGTATCCCTATAAATCCCACAACCTTTTTGCGATTTTAACATCTTTTTTCTTTCTCCCAACTCTGCTTCTTCTCGTTCAACTTGCTGTATGTTTACATTTGCGATGCTATCAACATGGCTGCCATGTCCTAGAATGCAACGCAGCGCCCAAGCCCTATTGTAAACTGGGAAGACAGTAACCAGGGCAGCGAGGGCCAGCAACCCAAACTGCAGCTTCCGTGAGGATGCACCCATAAACAAGCTACGAAAACCCCTAATGAACCATACCCCCAGGGGTGCCCGAGAGGGGGGGGGGTGAGCACCCCAACAGGACGGACACACAGGCAATGACCAATGCTAATGGAGAAATGACAATGAGTGCAGTTTGCGTATGTGGCAAAGTCTGTAAGAACCGACATGGCCTGAAGATCCAGCAGGCAAAAATGAAATGTTTGACGGGGAAGCAGGAGGTGCAACGCACAGATACAGTACCTAGTGAGACGCAGGATGAGCTCGGCCTGGAGTCACCCCACAGTGTCCAGAACCTCCACGCCCCACAAGCTCCACCCCAGTTCAGACATTCCGAACAACGCTGGGTCAAGTGGCCTGCTGCCAACAAGGAAAGAGAGTCGCTCCAGTTCTATGAAGACCTGGACCAAGTCCTTGAAGCTACTGCAAGGGGGGATACAGACCAGAAACTGCAGACTCTGTCAACAATGATCATCAGCATCGGAGCTGAAAGGTTCGGCATTAAGGAACGACAGCTGACCAGAGGGGTGGCAGAGCCAAACCAGCGGGAAGTGAAGATCAGCCAGCTAAAGAGTGAGCTTAGACTGCTCGGACGGCAGTTCAAGAAGGCAAGGTTGGAGGAAAAGGCTGGTCTGGCAGGACTCTGCCACACACTGAGGAAAAGACTAACCACCCTCCGGCAAGCAGAGTGGCATAGGAGGAGGGGCAAGGACAGAGCCAGGAAACGTGTTGCCTTCATTTCTAACCCGTTTGGATTTACGAAGAAGATTCTCGGGCAGAAAAGAAGTGACCATCTTGCGTGCACTGAAGATATTAACAAATATCTCAGCACCACCTACAGTGATAGCGCAAGAGACAAAGAGCTCGGACCATGCAAAACGTTGAGAACTCAAGCACCATCGAGCAGTTCAGAGTCATCTCGCTTCACAGTGTTGAGGGAAACATTTTCATTGGTATTCTTGCCCGTCGCCTGACAGAATTCCTTCTGAGGAACTCGTACATTGACACCTCTGTGCAGAAGGGCGGAGTCCCAAAGATGCCAGGATGCATTGAGCATACAGGAGTTGTCACCCAGCTGTTACGTGAGGGACGTGAAGGCAAAGGGGATCTGGCAGTCCTCTGGCTCGATCTCACTAATGCCTATGGGTCAATCCCACATAGGCTGGTAGAAACCTCACTTGACTGTCATCACGTTCCAGACAAGATCAAGAACCTCATACTGGATTATTATAATTCTTTCAGTTTGAGAGTCACATCTGGAGAGGAAACATCAGCATTTCATCGGCTTGAGAAGGGTATTATCACTGGATGTATCATCTTCTCGATATTGTTTGCCTTGGTGATTAATATGCTGGTAAAGTCAGCAGAGGTGCAGTGCAGAGGCCCACTCACCAAGTCAGGTATACGGCAACCCCTCATCAGAGCATTCATGGATGATTTGACAGTGACAACAACATCGGTCCCGGGGTGCAGATGGATCCTCCGAGGGCTAAAGCATCTCATCAACTGGGCTCGGATGGAATTTAAGCCAGCCAAGTCCAGGTCCCTGGTGGTGAAGAAAGGGAAGGTAACAGACCAGTTCCGCTTCTCGCTTGGAGGGCATGCTGATACCATCTGTTGGAGAAAAGCCAGTCAAGAGTCTGGGCAAGATCTACAACTGCACCCTGAAAGATACTGCATCACTCCAGACAACCACTAAACGTCAGGTCTGCCAGGTAAATATACCAGCAAGGCATCCTGCCCCAACTGTTTCGGCCACTGCTGGTCTATGACGTGCCAATAACCACCGTTGAATGCTTCGAGAGTAAAGTTAGTTGTTCCCTGCGGAAGTGCTTAGGATTACCACGAAGCCTCAGTTATATGGCCTTGTATGGGAGGAATAACAAACTAAAACTGCCTTTCAGCAGTCTGAAGGAAGAGTTTATGGTAACCCGATCAAGAGAGGTGCTACTGTACAGAGACTCCAGTGACAACAGGGTCTCTTTGGCAGGCATAAATGGTCAGAACCGGCAGGAAGAGGAAGGCCCAAGAGGCAGTAGACCAGACTGAGTCACGACTGCAACACAGTGAGCTGGTGGGGGCAGTGGATGGGCAGGACTTGGAAGCAATCCAAGACCTCGCTTTAAAAAGGCACAGGGAAAGGAAAGGCGACAGCTGATCCAAGATGAGGTCTGAGCTGGGGTGGAAGAAGCCCATAGCAGTAGGTCAGTAGCGATGCGGCAGCAGGGGGCATGGACCCGATGGGAGCAGGTGGCAGACCGGAAGATATCATGGACATAATTGTGGAAGTCTGAGCCACATCGGATCAAATTCCTGGTTCAGTCTGTATATGTCCTCCCCAGTCCTTCCAATCTCTTCCGCTGGGGCCTGGCAGATACACCATTGTGCCCACTTTGCCAGAGTGGAGGTTCCCTGGAGCCATCTTGAGCTGCTGCCGAAAAGCACTGGGAGATGGGCGCTACCGTTGGCGCCACGACCAAGTGCTGAGATCATCAGTTCTGGGATCGTCTGCAGTAGACACCAGCAACCAGCAAGACAAAACATTGCCTTTGTTTAAGCCGGGGAGAAGCCACATCAGTGCCTGAAGCAACCAGGGGGGCTGCTCTCAACAGCAAAGGACTGGCAGCTGAAGGTCGACCTAGGGAGACAGCTCAAATTCCCAGAAAACATTGCAGTGACCACGTTCAGGCCAGACATTGTCCTAGTGTCAGAAATAACAAGGCAAGTGGTCCTGCTGGAGTTGAACGTTCCCTGGGAAGACCGGATGGAGGAGGCTTTTGAGAGGAAGAGGGCCAAGTAAGAGGTGCTGGCAGGCGAATGCCGAAGCAGGGGGTGGAGGACCCGATGCAATCCCATCGAGGTCGGGTGTAGAGTATTCATCGGCCAGTCACTCATCAGGTCCCTCAAGATGCTTGGAGTGAAGGGACTACACATCAGGAAAGCCATCAAGATCATCACGGATGCCACCGAAAGGCATCAAGGTGGCTGAGGATCAAGCGGGGTGATCTGTGGATCACACAAGCTACTCAGACACAAGATCAACCCTGGCTGGGTCCCCTAGTCGAGGGTGTATGATGTTGTGAGACCCGAAACACCCAATGAAACATCACTGATGATGTGTCTGAGTTGCACCAGAGGTGTATTTCAAGAACCAAATAGCAATGCACAAGACGAAAACATACAACTTTGTTTTCAGATTAAAAAATATTTTTTCCTGTAATTTTCCAAAATAAAAAAATGCAGAGATATGTGTAATAAAAATAAATACAAAGTAACATTTAAATGTATGTCCTCTCTCACTAATATAATCTACACTACTAATCAAAAGCTTGGGGTCTGAAAGATGTTTCAAAGAAATTAACACTTTACAACACCAATACATAACATTTTTACAAAAGATTTCCATTTCTAATAAATGGTGTTCTTTTGAAATTTCTATTAATTAAAAACTTTTGAACAAGTAAAAAATGTATCACGGTTTCCACAAAACACATTAACATAACTATTTATAACATAGCACAAGTGTTTTCAACATTGATAATAATAAGAAATGTTTCTCAAGCACCATATCAGCATATTAGAATGATTTCTGAAGGATCTTGTGACACTGAAGACTGGAGTAATGATGCTGAAAATACAGCATTGCTATCATAAATTTATCAAATTATATTTTCAAATCTATTACAATAGAACACTGCTATTTAAGTTCAATATTCAATATTAAACTAAAAAATTATAATCATCTTTCACAATATGACATTTTTTTTTACTGTATTTGCCATCCAATAAATGCTCCCTTCGTGAGCATAAAAGGTTTCTTTAAAAAAATATATATAATAATAATTATAAATCTAACCGACCCAAACTGAATGGTAGTGTAGGTTTAATACATATATCATATAAGTAAGCCATTTGCTGGTTGCTGTACACTTCCTGTTCCTGTAATACTAAAAACCATTCACAGTGGAGCCCATCTGACTGACACCAAAGCTTTGTTTACAATACTCTGGCATCCACGATCTTTCGTCAACAAGTTCACTACAGTTCAGAACACAGTATCCCCATCCTTTAGCTCTGTGTTGAGGAGACTTAACCAACTGTATCCTTTCACTGCCCAAGGACCAGAAGGAAGAGACTAGGGGTATGGTCCAAGTCACAACATTGTGCCAAACTTGAATGTAGATCTAGTGTCACACAGTAGGAAAATTCCATCCACTGCAGTAACACAATCATCTTGTCCTTTAGTTAGGAAACAGAGACTGCAGATCTTCTATTTGATGTTTGTATGTGCAATGGGCACTGTTAGTGAGATGTTGGCGGTTGCCTGAGCAACGGCCAGAACTGGATATAGGAACTAGCCAGAACAATACGTAGACATGCACAGTGAGTGATACAGTACACACACTTGGCAGCCTTATTGAACAAAATTAGTCATTCAGCATTCCAATGTTCACCTTAAAGGGATCTCAGTAAAGCACCCAAGCATAATGTTTTCAAAATCAAACCAGTTTAAACTGGGCCAAGTACATAACTGGCCACAGAAAGAATATTAAATAAAATAAATAAATAACAAAAGCCTGGTTATGTCTGAGGATCACGTCTATATTTAGGCAAAGAACTGTTTGCTTGGAATAGGAAAAGGTGGAGCAATGCAATTTCAATGCAACTTTCAGAGGCTTGCAGAGATACTGAACATTTGACACAGAATCCACAGAATTGTGAGGTCTATAGATCAATCCTTGTGCATACAAAAATTTCACTGGTTAATTATAATTAATGCCAAAAGGAATGTTTGGAAATCTAAACTGATATTTCCTACTGACACACTACAGCAAAAGATAGAAAGAACTGACTTAAAAGCATTATTTATTTATTTATTTAGTTAGTTAGTTAGTTAGTTAGTTAGTTAGTTATGCTGGTGAAAATACTAATGGCCTAATGCTTTTTCACAGTAGTATATATTGTAGTATTAATAGTTTAATTAGTGTGATGTGTTAACTTCAAAACTGATACACTGTCAAACTTCAAAATTGGAAGATAAAACAAAAATCATACACTAGACAGTTAAGTATATAGTATAAGAGCACTGTGTATACGTAGTATGTCACTTGTACACAACTCATGTTTATGCTTCTTAATGAGTGTATACGGGACTCCAGAATGATTCATGAGCAGTTGAAATGATTTACAGTTCCTTCAGTCATTATATCAATCACTGTCATTCAGTCACTGCTCTGATATATTTGTGAATGTCTGAAGTCAGTAGTCAGTTATGCTGATACTTATATGGTATAGGTTTCAGTGAGTTAGATGAGTCAGTTACTGTGTTAGTGAGTCAGTGAGGTTGTTTGTCCAACAGGGTTTCTGCCAGTCCATGAGTCATATGGCCAGTGATTTCATGAATCATGTGCAGCAGCTCTGATAAACACCATCAGAAACACTGCCTTTATGCTATAAAGCTCCAAACCCAAACGCTGCAGGTGTGCATGTACAGCCCAAAGCCATGTGTCTTATTTCAGCCAGGATTAAGTGCTTTGGGGTATCTTAATGTGTTAGTGGCATAAGGGCAGGGTTTGACTCTAAGGTCAGTGTAAGAGGGATTCAGGCACGTGTTGTGTTTGTGATGTTATTTGCTGTACAAGTGCAAGTTGCAGTTGTGGAAGTGGAAAACAACCAAGCAAGCACATACTAACTAACAACCAAGTCCGCATATATTAGTAAGTGCATTGAACGTGTGAGTGTATTAAACTATAACACTCTCTTACCATGCCCTTGGCTCCCCTTGGGTTGAAAACCATGAAAATTGAGAGCTTGAACTATGGTGTAGGATTTCAGGTATGGCACTTTAAAATATTAATATTGCAAGTTCTACATTCACAATGCAAGAAATTGCATATATTTATTTGCTATAGGAGAGCAAATTAAACCACAGAAATAAACAAAGTTAAATAAATTGTTAAATTATATTTAGGCTTAGTGAGTCTTAGTGTTGGGAGATGAGATTGAAAAAAAAAATGAGATTAAAAAAAAAATAATAATCTGTATTTTTTGGTTGAATTGTGACATATATATCTCAGTATTTTCTACATTTTGATATCTGGATGAAAAAAAAAATCTGTATTAATTTGATTTTTTTAATTTTATTTTACATCCTGCCCAATCTTGTCCATTGAAACAATGTTCATATTAAAAGCCATTAAAACAAATAGGCTATAGTGAATGTAACCATGTAGGCTATGCTATATAATAGCCTTTATGCATACAAAGGGTTAACATCACATTACATTATAACATTGCAACATTACAATCTAAAATGGAAAATGGAAATATTTGCATTACTTTCAAACATTTGAAGATGGAGAATATACCTGTGAAATTTAAGTTTTGCACTGAGGAAAACAGCACATCTCAAATGCATTAAACAGTGCACGTAGCCTATCTGACATCAGCCCGTAAGTTATGTGTCAGAGCATCTGACGGGGCAAACCACTTTAATCTGTATGTGTTAATTATGTTACGAGTTATTTTAAAGCCCTTAATATAAAGTATGTCTCATGTTTAGAACAAACAGTTTTATGCACTTTCCGCACAACAATATCTTTTTAGTCAAAGTAGCATATGGATGTCATGTCATAAATATTTTTATTATGACTGAATTGCTATTTAACATGATAACAATTTAATAAAAACATTGTAAGTTACTACTAGTTATTAATGTGACTAATACTTACATGCAGTTAAGTTATCGAAAATGAGCAAAGAACATTTACATCAAAGAGCATCATTGACTTCAGTCTAGCATGAGTTTATACACTTTAAAAAAACACTGTTGTTATAATAATTGAAGCTATCTACACTCTATGATGAATAAATCTATTATAATTACAACGTAGCCTACATCTGCACTTTGTAGTTTATAATGAGAGAATTCACTAGACTAGAGAGCAAAATTCAGTCAGCGAGCGAGCACACTCGACATCAAAACTATGGTGTTTCAGCGATGACTTATCTGAATGCCTCTGATTGGCCATTGCATTCATAAGCTCAACAGAATCATGTGTGATTGGTTATAATGTGCAACACTGTAAAAAAAAGTTTAAAGAAATATGATGGAACAAATGAGCCCTAATATTAATTAGACATAAAAATACTAGCCTGATAATAATATTAATAATAATACATTTACAACCCGAATTCCGGAAAAGGTGGGACGTTTTTTAAATTTTAATAAAATGAAAACTAAAAGACTTTCAAATCACATGAGCCAATATTTTATTCACAATAGAACATAGCAAATGTTTAAACTGAGAAAGTTTACAATTTTATGCACAAAATGAGCTCATTTCAATTTTGATTTCTGCTACAGGTCTCAAAATAGTTGGGACGGGGCATGTTTACCATGGTGTAGCATCTCCTTTTCTTTTCAAAACAGTTTGAAGACGTCTGGGCATTGAGGCTATGAGTTGCTGGAGTTTTGCTGTTGGAATTTGGTCCCATTCTTGCCTTATATAGATTTCCAGCTGCTGAAGAGTTCGTGGTCGTCTTTGACGTATTTTTCGTTTAATGATGCGCCAAATGTTCTCTATAGGTGAAAGATCTGGACTGCAGGCAGGCCAGGTTAGCACCCGGACTCTTCTACGACGAAGCCATGCTGTTGTTATAGCTGCAGTATGTGGTTTTGCATTGTCCTGCTGAAATAAACAAGGCCTTCCCTGAAATAGACGTTGTTTGGAGGGAAGCATATGTTGCTCTAAAACCTTTATATACCTTTCAGCATTCACAGAGCCTTCCAAAACATGCAAGCTGCCCATACCGTATGCACTTATGCACCCCCATACCATCAGAGATGCTGGCTTTTGAACTGAATGCTGATAACATGCTGGCAGGTCTCCCTCCTCTTTAGCCAGGAGGAGACGGCGTCCCTGATTTCCAACAAGAATGTCAAATTTGGACTCGTCTGACCATAAAACACTATTCCGCTTTGAAATAGTCCATTTTAAATGAGCCTTGGCCCACAGGACACGACGGCGCTTCTGGACCATGTTCACATATGGCTTCCTTTTTGCATGATAGAGCTTTAGTTGGCATCTGCTGATGGCACGGTGGATTGTGTTTACCGACAGTGGTTTCTGAAAGTATTCCTGGGCCCATTTAGTAATGTCATTGACACAATCATGCCGATGAGTGATGCAGTGTCGTCTGAGAGCCCGAAGACCACGGGCATCCAATAAAGGTCTCCGGCCTTGTCCCTTACGCACAGAGATTTCTCCAGTTTCTCTGAATCTTTTGATGATGATATGCACTGTAGATGATGAGATTTGCAAAGCCTTTGCAATTTGACGTTGAGGAACATTGTTTTTAAAGTTTTCCACAATTTTTTTACGCAGTCTTTCACAGATTGGAGAGCCTCTGCCCATCTTTACTTCTGAGAGACTCTGCTTCTCTAAGACAAAGCTTTTATAGCTAATGATGTTACAGACCTGATATCAATTAACTTAATTAATCACTAGATGTTCTCCCAGCTGAATCTTTTCAAAACTGCTTGCTTTTTTAGCCATTTGTTGCCCCCGTGCCAACTTTTTTGAGACCTGTAGCAGGCATTAAATTTTAAATGAGCTAATTAAGTGGATAAAAGTGTAAAATTTCTCAGTTTAAACATTTGCTACGTTATCTATGTTCTATTGTGAATAAAATATTGGCTCATGTGATTTGAAATTCCTTTAGTTTTCATTTTATTAAAATTTAAAAAACGTCCCAACTTTTCCGGAATTCGGGTTGTAATTTTACATACATAATACATACAATTTAGCTCTCTGATATCGTCAAATGCATCAGCCATAAGTGATCTATCATCAATACACAGTACTATCTCTTGGCAAGTGAGCCTGCAAACATCGGTATTAAGTACACAGTAAAGGAAGTACCTTTTTTTGTTAAGTTGTGTTGAAACTGCTCATTTTGCAACATGGCTGGTAAGATATTTTATAAAAAAAAAAAAAAAAAAAAGACACAACTGGCCCCAGCATGAACACTACAGGTGCATCTCAATAAATTAGAAAGTTGATGAAAAGTTAATTTATTTCAGTAATTCAACTCAAATTGTGAAACTTGTGTATTAAATAAATTCAGTGCACACAGACTGAAGTATTTTAAGTCTTTGATTATTTTAATTGTGATGATTTTAGCTCACATTTAACAAAACCCACCACTCTCAACAAATTATAATATGGTGACATGCCAATCAGTTAATCAACTCAAAACACCTGCAAAGGTTTCCTGAGCCTTCAAAATGGTCTCTCAGTTTGGTTCACTAGTCTACACAATCATGGGGAAGACTGATGATCTGACAGTTGTCCAGAAGACAATCATTGACACCCTTCACAAGGAGGGTAACCACAAAAATTAATTGCCAAAGAAGCTGGCTGTTCACAGAGTGCTGTATCTAAGCATGTTAACAGAAAGTTGAGTGGAAGGAAAAAGTGTGGAAGAAAAAGATGCACAACCAACCGAGAAAAACGCAGCTTTATGAGGATTGTCAAGCAAAATCGATTCAAGAATTTGAGTGAACTTCACAAGGAATGGACTGAGGCTGGGTTCAAGGCATACAGACATGTCAAGGAATTTGGCTACAGTTGTCGTATTCCTCTTGTTAAGCCACTCCTGAACCACAGACAATGTCAGAGGCGTCTTACCTGGGCTAAGGAGAAGAAGAACTGGACTGTTGCTCAGTGGTCCAAAGTCCTCTTTTCAGATGAGAGCAAGTTGTGTATTTCATTTGAAAACCAAGGTCCTAGAGTCTGGAGGAAAGGTGGAGAAGCTCATAGCTCAAATTGCTTGAAGTCCAGTGTTAAGTTTCCACAGTCTGTGACGATTTGGGGTGCAATGTCATTTGCTGGTGTTGGTCCATTGTGTTTTTTGAAAACCAAAGTCACTGCACCCATTTACCAAGAAATCTTGGAGCATTTCATGCTTCCTTGTGCTGAGCAGCTTTTTGAAGATGTTGATTTAATTTTCCAGCAGGATTTGGCACCTGCTCACACTGCCAAAAGCACCAAAAGTTGGTTAAATGACCATGGTGTTGGTGTGCTTGAATGGCCAGCAAATTCACCAGACCTGAACCCCAGAGACAATCTATGGGATATTGTCAAGAGGAAGATGAGAAACAAGAGACCAAAAAATGCAGATGAACTGAAGGCCACTGTCAAAGAAACCTGGGCTTCCATACCACCTCAGCAGTGCCACAAACTGATCAGCTCCATGCCACGCTGAATTGAGGCAATAATTAAAGCAAGAGGAACCCCTACCAAGTATTGAGTACATGTACAATAAGTTAACATACTTTCCAGAAGGCCAACAATTCACTATTAATATATATATATATATATATATATATATATATATATATATATATATATATATATATATAATATGATGCACCCCATCACTCTCCTTCTTGGTCAAATAGCCCTTGATGCCTTCAGTGTGACTCTACAATTTTCATAGTCATGAAAATAAAGAAAACTCTTTGAATGGTCTGTACTGTATATATATATATATATATATATATATATATATATATATATATATATATATATATATATATATATGCAATATCTATCTCTATGGGCTATGCTGAAAAAGTAAAAGTGTCACTTTGAAGCCATATTATCTGTGTTGCAAGTTTGTTTGCACTCTAAGTCTATGTGAGTGCTTGTGTGCATGTCCAGTGCAAGTGAGATATTGTTTCAACTGTACCATACTGTACCCACATGCTGATAGTCACACTGTACACAGGCTCAGCCCTCAACCCACTCCATCTGTTCATTTCTCTCTCTCTTTTTCCTCTCTCTTTCTTTGAATGCTTACAAACTCTAGTCTCCATCTAAAAGCCAAATATAAAAGCTTTTATTTGAACCTCTTAAAGAACAGGAACCCAAGGCCAGGGGGTCCCTCATATATCCCTGTGAACTCTGTCAATAACTCCTCTGTGTGTCACCTCCTACCCTGCTTTCTATCTTGGTCCTATCTTCTCTCCAACAGTCCGTCCGAACTCCTCCTCACATATCTTCCATCGCGCCTGCACAGAGGGATGCCAACGGTGGCCATTCTCCATTTCACCCACTCATCCCTGCCCAGATCGAAAACAAGCCAGGACTGAATTGAAGTGCAGAAAGTGATGGTCTCCTTTCAAGTTGGCACTCCCTTTTTAAAGTTACAGACATTTCACACACCCCTGAACCTCTCTGCCACACATATCTCGTCATCCCCTTTCTCTCTATCTCTCTCTCTCTGATCTTTTGGGCATTAGGTTCATCCTATGAAGTGATACAGACAGTTTATACAGTAGCTGCATCCGTAAATACCGTGCATGCAGTGAAGCCTACGCAATCTCAGTGTACATCTCAGTGTAATTCTCTTGTTGACCTGACTGCTTCTATTGTTCTCATTTGTAAGTCGCTTTGGATAAAAGCGTCTGCTAAATGATTAAATGTAAATGTACAAATATTAAGACATTACACAATCTTCAAAGTGACCAACCAACACCCAACTATATTGCAGGGACAATAACATGCCAAAGTTGTACTTGTCAAACTTGATGAGAGTTTCAGGTCTAATAACAGCCAACACATGATAACTTCACTGAACAACGCACAAAAACTCTTCTAGGTTCTAGGTCAGCACCACATCAAACAGAGCACATTCAACAATAAACGCAGCAGGGGTTACATAAAACCAGCACAAATGTCCCCTCGTGAGTGATCATTCTTCATTTCCTGAATGTACATACGGTGAGTATGATCACACACACACCCAGTAGAAGAACCCAAAAGTACCGATCCCTTTCAGTGAAGCAAACTCCTCTAAATCAGCTCTAAAGCTCAGCGCATTCTCTCTCCGTCCCACACATACATACACACGCTCACACCGGTTTAGCATTCTGTCCATCAGAGCAGAGGTGTATCTGGCTGGAGGCAGACATTGTATTCTGCGGCCGTTAACAGAGCAGAGACAGAAGCTGCGATTCACACAGACACGCACACACAAATGCATGTAGCAGTGGAGATGCGCTACGCTGGCTAATGCACGAGCGAGCACTTACTCTTCTGCACATAGACACACACACGTCCGTACGCGTGCATTGCAACACATCCCTGCCAGTCAACCCACTCCATCACTCCGGCTCGTTCCTTGCACACATGCGGCGATCTCTCTAGACCACCTCTCTTCCTCTCTACCAACCATGAGAAAAACATGAAAACAGCCAGTACCTGTAAATGAACCAGACGCTGCGATTCATAGGGCCTAGCGACGGCCAGGACGACGAGAGGGAGAGGGAGAGAGAGAGATCCTCCTCTCCACATCCTCCCATCGCCATTTCCCCCCCCTCCTCCTCCTCCTCCTCCACCTCCTCCTCCTACTGCTGCTCCTCTTCCAGCCAGATAACAGCAAGCGAGAGCCGTGCGAGGGGAGGAGAGGAGGAGAGAGAGACGGAAAGAGTGAGAACGAGGGCCTAGCTCTCCCAACCCTTTCATATTTAAGACGGAGAGAGAGAGAGAGATGGTTCACTGTGACTGCGACAGAGGAGGAGGGAGAGCTTGCAAGGCAAGGAGAAAGGGAGGGAGGGCGAGATAGATGGACAGAGAGAGAGAATGTTTGGTTGGAAGACACGGTTTAGCATGAAAGAGGAGAGAAGTGATGTAATTTGATGAAGGGAGAGAGGGAGAGAGAGAGAGGGGCTTGAGGTGACTGAGTTTGTTTGCTGATTAGCTAATGCATGCATTGAATGTAAAGGACGCTAAGAGGCCATTCACACAGGAAGCGTTTTAGCATTTTAATAAAGCTAGGAACGAATGGCAGGTGTCTTGAGGCACGTTGTTACAGCATATGAACTGTTTTAACACATCAGTCCAGCTCAAAAATGCAACAGTGCTTATGACGTGAGATGCTTAAAAAAATCAGAAAGACACACCATAACGGTCACAAGCATTCATCTAATGCCTGTTCACATAGAAAACAAACAACACATGGCTAATATGTGCATATGCACGCCTGCTGCAGTATAGGAGATCAAAATGTTGGGAAGGTGCAACTGAAATGCCAAACACCAGTTTCACACACTCTGTCTCTCTTTACTCCTCCCTCTCATGTACACATCTGCCTCTTCCTCTCTTCTTTAACAGCCATGTGAGTTGAACAGAGCGATGTTTCTATCACTGCCTCCACTAGTCACTGTTTTCCCATTCATAAAACTGACAGCAGCGTTTAAGAGGTAGAGAGAGACAGGGAACAAGTGAGAGAGTGAGAGAGCACTCTCTAGTGCTCTTGTCTGGTAGCCTTAGAGCACTACAGCTCTGAACCACCATCCGCCTGTTACATCATCAGTATCACCAGCTACTGAATGAACATTTGTTTTTTATTACTACACATTTTTCATTGCTGTTGCTGCTTGTGGTCAAACCTTATTCACAAACTTTGCATTCATTGTATACCGACTGACACATAATACAGGAGTCTGAGTGAATGTGATATCTGGATTTTATGTCATTTTGAAAATTCTGTAAATATAAATAAAATTGTCAAGACAGAAAAAGTGTGAGTTTACCAACATTAATCATTGAATAAACACTAGGATAAATATTGTTTTAGTATTAGCCATATTAAGATAAATTTGCAGTAACATACCTAAATCATAGAATGATTAGACACACATGCTAAGTTTACTCAATTAAATGGTTAGCTGCTTTTCATTATGTGCATCTAGCATTGTTTTTTCCCCCTACTGTTACAACCAAACCCCATCCCATTTTCAGCCTCCAATCCTGAGAACAACTGATGTAAACCAGTACACTACTATTCAAAAGTTTTTTTTTTTTTTAAAGAACTCTCTTATTCTTACTAAGACTGCATTTATTTGTATTAATATTACCGTAAAACAGTAATATTAAATTAATTATAAAAATTTTAAATAACTTTATGATTTTAATATTTTTATTTGCAATTTATTCCTGTGATGGCAAAACTGAATTTTCAGCATCATTACTCCAGTCTTCAGTGTCACATGATCCTTCAGAAATAATTCTAATATGTTGATTTGGTGCTTAAGAAACATTTCTTACTATTATCAATGTTAAAAACAGCAATATGTGGAAACTGTGATTTATTTGAAACATAATTTGTTAATTTTTTTAATTTTAAATGACTTTACTGTCACTTTTCCTTGCTGAATTAATTTCCTAAAAACTGACCAAAAACTTTTGAATGGTAGTGATATATTCCTAGTATACAGTATTTACAGTCTACAGTATTTTTATAGAAAAGCAAAACATACTCATCAAAAAAAAAAAAATTCACCTGTAAGCTTTTCTTTGTCCTATTAATTACCTTGTCTCTTACTTTGAAACCAGTTCTTAAATTAATTTTATGTAATTACGTTGGATAATATTTAGATAAAACATTTCTATTCAGTTGAAAGAGATGATCCTATTCCTTAGTAAAAATAAATGTCAAAATTTTATATATATTGGTTTAAACTATTTTTTAAACTTTTATTCTAATGTACTAATGGCCACCAAAATCATGGGGTCTTAAATAATACTGCAAAAAACATCCTAGTAATATGACTAAAGCTGCATTCCATAATGTATTTTAAAAGTATTAATAACAAGAGTTACTGTAAAACCTTCAAAAATGTAAGGGATATTGTCTAATTAAGAAGTTAACTTTAAAGTGCATAAAACAACACAGTGAGCATTTCTGAACAGTGTTAAGTATAACTGGTTTAAAATTAATAATTGAATAAAATAATTTCCCTAATTACATAAAATGAATTTACTGTCAAAAAGTAATTGGCGTGTTAATGAGCTCAATGTTTGTAATGGTCTGAGAGTCTCTGGATGTTAATCAGACTAATAAGCAGACCATGGGTCAGTGACATTAGCCACCATGCTCTGGGTGCCATTGGTTCATGTTTGAGTAAACACTGTCCCACAAGCAATAAGAGTGAGAGAGATTCATATAAATCTCATTAGCCATCACTAGACTGGACAGAGCTGAGCGAACGACTGTTAGTGCAGCTATCGGGAGTGTATGTGGATATTGCTCATGTCTTTGGTGTATTTTTCATCCTCCTCTAAACCTGTTGCTCTGTTCCTGTCTCTGCACCGTGGCAGATACATACACTTCCACACCCATCTGCTTCCTCCTCTGCCTTCTGTCCATCTGACCTTTGTTCCTTCCTCTTCCTCTGCTTGTCCTTCCACACCTATCACACTCTGTCCCTCTCTGACCTTATTTTTTTGTCCTCTCTTATTATCATAGTCCTACACTGACACTGCTCCTTATTTCTGCAATGACCTTGAGTACAGGCTGAAAACCACTAAAATCATGCTGCCTTTTGTCAAAGGGATAGTTTACCAAAAATTAAAATTTTGTCATGACTGACTTACGCTGTTTTTTTGTTTTTTTTTTGCAACACAAAATGTCCAAGCTGTACTTTTCCTTATAAGCACTTAGCACTTTTCCCTTACTTTCTTAGCAAGATTTTCAGTAAATCACAACTTTGAATATGAACCAGTGTTGTCTTTCACACAAATCTTATCATGCTTCAAATGACAAAAATAGTGCACACGTTGTAAACACAATAAAAATATATATTTCAAGAGCCTACAATTCTAGTTTCAGTAAATTAAATTGCAATTAATTGAATTAATAAGCTTTGAATGTTCTGAGAGGTTTAATAAAAGCTGAATGTTCTTCGGGGTTATCACTCTTTTAAACCAATGCATTTTCATGACATTTTTTGTTCATGATTTACTGAATAAATATTACATATACATCTATACTTCTATATCTTTATATATATATATATATATATATATATATATATACATACGTGTGTGTGTGTGACCCTGGACCACAAAATCTTAAGTGTCAATTTGTTGAAATCTGAATGCATAAGTTTTCCATTGATGTATAGTTTGTTAGGATCTGACAATATTTGGCAGAGATACAACTATTTGAAAATCTGGAATCTCAGGCCGCAAAAAAAAAAAAAAAAATATATATATATATATATATATATATATATTTAGAAAATCACCTTTAAAGTTGTCTAAATGAAGTACTTAGCAATGCATATTACTAACCAAAAAGATTTGATATATTTACGATAGGAAACAAAATATCTTCATGGAACATGATCTTTACTTAATATCCTAATAATTTTTGGAATAAAAGAGAAATCTATAATTTTGACCCATACAATGTATTTTTGGCTATTGCTACAAATAATTATACCCCAGCGAATAGGCTTGTTTTGTGGTCAAGGGTCACACACACACACACACACACACACACACACACACACACACACACTGAACTGCCCTACACTGAAAAATAAAAGGTATTTAACTTGTCTATTCTAAATGAACTTGTTTTATGTCCAAAATATTATTTAATATCACTGAATCAACCAAAATATATTAAACTAACTTTACTTTAAAACAAAAGAGCAGCTGGATCATTCGGCTAAACTTCTCATAGGGTTTTGGATCAAAATTATGACAGAATTATCAATTTGGGTTGACCTATCTCTTTAAAAACAAGCACACAGATGTACCTACCAGACCCCTCCCCCTCCCCGTCACCTCCCTCTCCTTTAACAATCTCTGTAAACAAAGCGGAACCTATGAATGAAGGTGGAGAGCGAGCGAGGGAATCGAAAGAGGGAAACGCAGCCATGCATCTCTCAGGAGAAACACAGTCAGGGATGAGAGAACTGAGAAGAGAAAGACATGGACAAGAAGAGGACGAGAGCTAAAGCGGAGAGAGAAAAAAAAGAACTCACATCATCTCTGTCAAAGCCTCTTTCGTTGGATGTCGATGTTGGCCTTGCTGCCCTCCCCCTCCGTCTCCCTCTGCCTCCTTCGCTCTCTACGGCATTGCTGGATCCACAATCTACTGCCTTATTCTACCACTTTCTACAACTCTCACACTCTTTCTGTCCTCCAGCATGGTAGACTACACCACACCGCTGTTCATTCAGAGCATGTGTGTGATGAAGAGAGAGAGAGAGAGAGAGAGAGAGAGAGAGAGGAGGGGAGAAAGAGCCAGAGCCAGAACGAGCAGAGGAGAGGGAGAATCAGCAGGATATAGGGGGTAAGGAAGTGTGGATAGTGGCAGAAGGCATATTTGTGCCTGTACAGTACAGTATGTATTTGTACACGTGTTCCCATATCTGTATCGATGCCAGAGAACTTGCTGACATGTTTTCAGTGTAAGACTGCACAGCCGTGTTTGTGAGGACTCGTTCTGTGAACTTCTACCTGAAATTATACTGTACATCCTTGACCCTATTACGCAGATCACTGGCCTATAAAGAGATCACGTGTGCTGGGAAGGGAAAAGGCGAGTGCTGCAGGGCGCTCAGGGACAGGGACGCTGGAATTGTGTCACAGTTGAGCTCGCACAGACCGAAGGAAGACAAGGAGTAGAGAAGGATGATGCAGAGAGAGGAAGCTGCTATTAAAAATGACTCTGCGAGGGAAGGACAATGATAGAGGAGGTGAAGCGATGCCAGAAAGGATGCAGTGATGTGTGGGGTTCTGGAAATGTGGGGCTGAGATGAGAACAGAAGAGCTGAGAGGCTGGAGAAACAATAGAGACAGCTTGATGAACAGAAAGAAAGAATGTTTTTATAGCATTTAATCTAGGCTAATATAATCTTGCAAATATATTTTTTGATTGTTATTTGGTGTTCATTCATAATACATTAAAAAGTACAAATTTATAGAGTTTAAAAATGTATTAGTGTGTGTGTATATATATATATATATATATATATATATATATATATATATATATATATATATATATATATATATATACGTGTGTGTGTGTGTGTGTGTGTGTGTGCGTCATCTATCTCTATCTATCTAGACACTAAAATGCAAAATGCATGATAAAAAAAAAGTTCAAATGCATGTTTCAAACTTGTATAAAGCCTTATGTGACAAAAAGTTTTTTTTTTCTTTGGTCATGTCAATAGTTGCAAGATGCTTCTGTATCCATTTATTCATCCATGCATTCATCCCTTTCTCACCCTCTCTCTCTTTGCCTTCCTCTTTAGTGCCCTTCATAGTCTGACCTCCAGATGGAGTCACCACAGGGGTGGGAGGGTGATGGAGAGAATATGAAAGAGCGCAGGGGGTGAGTAAAATGGGAGGAATTAAAAAAGAGAGAGGAAGCGCAAGGGAAAGTTTGAGCGGGACGAGGGGGTGCAAAGCCAAAAATAATTAGAAACTGAAAACACAGTAAAAAGTATCCATTTGTGTGATTTTAGTGTATTATATGTGTGTGAATGGGAGCAAGCGAGTGTGACCAGCAAGATTCAGATTATAAATTAAAAAATATGATTTATAATGTGTATATTTGTATGTAAATAATTTGCTAGGCTTGTATTATGTTGTCTTGCAGGCTTCTGGGATGAGATGAGTGTGAACTCTCTTCAAGACTGGGACAGAATGACATCATGAGGCAGCTTTATGTTTACTGTGAGGTGCTAATGAAAAAAGCACAGCAGTGTTAATTTAGCAGCACACGACAGACTGAGAGAGAGTGAGTCAGATTACAACATTGCCACCAAAAACAGACAACACAGTCTTGCGCAAAGTGCTTAGTTTCATGGTGCTGTCACTTAAATTCAAAGGGTCTGGGACAATATTTTAAGTTCCACCCTTCTCCCTAAGGCCTAGTGAACTTTTTAAACTTGTACTGTATTGTTAGAGGCGACAAAATAGAGATGCGTCAAACACGTTCCCCTAGTGCAGGTTCACAGAGAAAACATTCCAATATGGAAAAGCAGCATACTAAAATGCAAAAATGTGTTTTAATTGAAAATGAATGGCACCTTACCCTAACAAAAAAAAATATATATTAAAAAATATACATTAAAATATATAAATATAAAAAAATAAGTAAATAAAAAATCCTTTTCTTTTCAAATCATTAGTTAACTTATTTTTCAGTCTTAGAATAAATCTTAGATATATGTAGAAAAATATTAAGTGTTGATTGGAAAACAATTAAAACAAACAAACAAACAAAAAAAACTGAACGACTTAATCAAAAGTATAAAATTCATTATTAAATTAATTAAAATTTAATTAAAATGTATGCATTTAGCAGACGCTTTTATCCAAAGCGAGTGCATTCAGGCTATCAATTATGAAACAGATCTTAAAGGAACAGTAACATAAAGAGAAATAACCTTCTGTAATGGAAAATACATGAAGATATTTTGGCTTTTTTAAAGTGAAAAGCCATCAAAACTGTTTTTTTTCTTTTCTTTTTTTCTGCAGAACAATTAAAGTCATATAGTTTGTAACAAAATTAGAGTACATTATGACAGAATTTTCATTTTTGGTTGAACTGACCCTTTAATTTAATTACTAAACAGTAGCCTACATCTATTACAGGAACAGTTCCCTGAAGCAACCTGTTAGGACTGGGCGGTATATGGAGTTTGGACAATATATTTTTTTTAAATAAATGACATGATATGAGGCAATAACATTTATATCGATATACTTTGCTACAGTTTGATAAGAGTGCATCTGAAAAATAGAGGAGGACACAGAGTGAACTGTTCTGTGTAATCCAGTTAAGTGCATAATCCAGTTTGTCCTAAACTTGAGACATGCTTTATATTAAGGGCTTTAAAGGGGTCATATAATGCAATTTCAAGTTTTCCTGTCTCTTTGGAGTGTTACAAGCTGTTTCTGAATAGATAAGATCTCTAAAGTTGCAAAGACTAAAGTCTCAAATCCAAAGAGATATTCTTTATAAAAGTTAAGACTTGTCCACGCCCTCCTAAAACAGCTCGTTTAAACACGCCCCCTTATGTTTATGTCACAATGTGGGAAGATTTGCATAACATCATCAAAATGTTCTTGGAAAGAAAGAAGGCATAACTTTTATTCTCTCTGTTGCATCCGGTGCCATGACGTTAAGACACTGTGTTTCATTGTGAAAGCGAAAATACTTTGATTTGGCCTTCCAAAGAGGACACATCTAGAAATCAGTGGTTAAGTTGTATTTACAACACTGATCCAGAACAGTTCAACCCAAATATTCAGATGTGTGCAGCACATTTTATGGAGGACTGTTTCCTGATCCTGGGAGAGTAGACTACAATGCAGGTTGTTCTGACTCACAGTCTGTAAGTACATTTACATATGTAAAGGATTTGCCACTGATCATTCAAACACGATTTTTGAGCAGTGAAGAGTAGCGCTTGTTGTTTGTCATTTCCATTCACAACACAACATGTATAAAGACAGTATAAGTCCGGGCGGACCGAACGAGTGATTCCAGTAAGGAAAGGGGTGGAGGTGTCTATGTTTATGTTAATAACCGGTGGTGCAATAACATCAAGACCCATGATAGGGTCTGCACACCTGACATAGAAATGCTGACTGTTTCGCTTCGTCCCTACTATCTCCCTCGGGAATTTTCCACGCTAGTTATCAGCTGTGTTTATATTCCTCCTGGTGCTAATACCAATGTGGCAGCTGAGCTAGCAGCCCAGAATGTCCATGTTATGCTGAATAAATACCCTGATGCTCCGGTGTTTATTATGGGGGATTTTAATAGCTTATAATAACTATAATATATAATAACTTGACAGTGTCCTCCCATCCTTTAAGCAGTATGTTGATTCCCCCACTAGAAAAAATAATGTGTAAGATCTGTGCTACGGGAACATAAACAATGCTTATACTGCTCGCGTGCAGCCTCCATTAGGCTCCGAGGATCACAACATAGTCTTTTTGCTCCCGCAATATAGACAATTGTTGAAGAGAGAAAAGCCAGCTACATACAGCATCACCCAGTGGACAGAGGATACAACTGCACAACTTCAAGGGTCATTTGCATGTACAGACTGGAGCATTTTTGATGGCGACCTAGATAAAAAAACGGAGATAATAACTGACTACATCAAGTTTTGCATGGCAACTAGTATTCCAGTCAAAACTGTTAAAAGATATCCCAACTCGAGACCATGGATGACCGGCCAAATAAAACTCAAACTCAAAGAGAAACAACAAGCATTTAATTGCAAAGAGTGGCTTTCACTGAGAGACATTAATCGCTCTGTGAAAAATGAAATCAAAAAGGCAAAACTTGCATATAAGGAAAAATTAGAAAAGGATTTCAGTAGTATGAACACCAGGCAGGCTTTTCAGAAGGTGAAGACACTCACTGGAACCACTTCAAATGCCAGCATTCCTACATCTACTGATCTCAGCTCGTTTGCCAAAGACCTGAACAAATTCTATGCCAGGTTTGATACTCTAAATTGCACCACTGAATGTGAAAGAATGCTCAGGAGCCTACCCACTCCTGAAGACCCACATTGTGTCCCATTAATGGTGGGAGATGTCCATCAGCAGCTCAGGAGGTGCCACACTGGAAAGGCCCCTGGCACAGATGGAATCACCCGGAGGCTGCTCAAGAATTGTGCCTTGGAGTTATCTCCTGTCCTTCAATCACTTTTTAAAGAGTCACTACAGACAGCAACTGTCCCCGCCCTCTGGAAAACTGCCACTATTATTCCTGTACCCAAAAGATCTCGTCCCTGTGAACTGAATCATTACAGACCAGTAGCACTTACCTCTATAATAGCAAAATGTCTTGAGAAACTGGTATTAAACAATATCCTTCCGGTTGTCGGCCCACAGCTGGATCCTTACCAGTTTGCCTACAGGGCCAAAAGAGGAACAGAGGATGCTGTTGCATGCCTTCTTCATACTCTCCTCCAACATCTGGATTCTCCTGGCCATTATGCCAGGATTCTTTTCATAGACTTCAGTTCCGCCTTTAATACGATACAACGTCACCTCATGATAACTAAACTCCAACAACTTCACGTGCCAACTCTTTTTATCCACTGGATTTATAATTTTCTCAGTGACAGACCACAGGCAGTAAGGGTGGGTAGTATAACATCCTCCACCATTACTCTATTGAGGACAACAAAGAATGAATATGAATATTAATAAGTCATTATAATCAGTAATAATATCCCCAATGGATGTAAAAAATTGCTAATTTGTAATGGGTTTTATTGTTTTTGTCTTTTTTCGTGTTGGTGTTCTGACCAGGAAATGCATCACAGTATGTTAAGGGGCCTAACATTTCCATCACACGTTTGAGGCATTCAGCCAATCACAAAGCACTGGATAGCAGAAAGTTTGGGCATAGAGGAGAAACGTCTTGGTTACGTATGTAACCCTTGTTCCCTGAAGGAGGGAACGGAGACATTACGAATGGGATCTCGCCTGAGAGCCCAATCACCTTCGAGTGGTACAAAACGAGCCAATGGTACAAAAAGTACCTTGGTCTGCGGGATTTGCATCGCGAGCTCCGCCCCATAGAGCAGGTATATAAGGAGCAACGTGAGCAACTCGCATTCAAGTCTTCGCTGAGGAGCAGAGCCAGTGACCCGACCATTCAGCGGCACAGCAATGTGGCAAGGGGACGTAACGTCTCCGTTCACTCCTTCAGGGAACGAGGGTTACATACGTAACCAAGACATTCCCTTTCAGTCGGTCACGTTCGACGTTACGAATGGGGTCCCTTACAAAACGCCACTTGGCTGTCTTCCAGCGACCCATGTGAGTGATAGCACCCTGTCGTAAGGCCAGCACGAGTGAGGGCCTATAGCTCACACAGAATACACTGGGTAGCATATTCCAGCTGGACTTATGCTAGCAGGCTTCCTGCCCGTGGGAGGACTTACAGAAGGCAGGTATCCACCAAGGTGGTGATACATAAGAACCCTGAGGTACCCAACCCGCAGGGTGGAAGTTTCAACGACAGAGCTGGCAAGGGGCTTGCCAAGGGAAAGACACATGCTGCGGAGAGACTTACTGTGGACATACACTGGGTGTCGCCCAGCCGCCGTGTGCCAGCGCCCAGGAGGAAGCTACACTCCTAGATGAGTGAGCTCTCACCCCTAGGGGGCATGGCAGGTCTTGAGCCTGATAAGCCAGGACAATAGCATCCACTATCCAGTGGGATAACCTCTGCTTGGAGACAGCCTTTCCCTTCTGCTGGCGTCCGTAACAGACAAAGAGCTGGTCTGAGGTCCTAAGGCACTGAGTTCTGTCCACGTAGGTGCCTGGCGCGCGTACTGGACAGAGCCGCGCCAGGGCTGGGTCTGCCTCCTCCAGGGGCAGCGCTTGCAAGTTCACAATCTGATCCCTAAAAGGAGTGGTGGGAACTTTGGGCAGGTACCCAGGCTGGGGTCTCAAGATAACGTGAGAGTTAGCCGGCCCGAATTCCAGGCACGCTTCGTCAGCTGAAAATGCCTGCAGGTCCCCGACCCTCTTCACCGAAGCCAAAGCCGTCAGGAGCGCAGTTTTCAAAGATAAAAACTTTAGCTCTACTGAGAGCAAGGGTTCGAAGGGAGCCCTCTGCAGTGCCGATAGAACCACTGTGAGGTCCCAAGAGGGGACTTGCTGAGGACGAGGCGGATTGAGCCTCCTTGCTCCTCTCCGGACCCTGATGATCAGATCGTGCCTTCCAAGAGACTTACCTTCAACAAGGTCATGGTGAGCCGAAATGGCGGCCACGTAGACCTTGAGGGTGGAAGGAGACAGCCTTCGTTCAAACCCCTCCTGAAGAAAGGAAAGCACTGACCCAATCGGACATTGCCAGGGGTCCTCACGCCGTGAAGGACACCAAGTGATGAAGAGGTTCCACTTCAAAGCATAGGCGTGTCTGGTGGACACAGCTCTAGCTGAAGTGATGGTAGCTACCACCTGTGGTGGCAAGGTACCTAAACCTTCCGTGACCCGTCCAGAACCCACACATGTAGGTTCCACAGATCGGGACATGGGTGCCAGAGGGTGCCCCGTCTCTGAGAAAGAAGGTCCTTCCTCAGAGGAATTGGCCAGGGAGGGGCTGTCGTGAGGAGTACAAGTTTGGGGAACCAGGTCTGGCCGGGCCAGAAAGGCGCAACCATGAGGACCTGCTCCTCGTCCTCCCTGATCTTGCACAACATCTGTGCAAGAAGGCTCACTGGGGCAAACGCATACTTGCGCAAGCCCAGCGGCCAGCTGTGTGCCAGTGCGTCCGTGCCAAGAGTGCCCTCGGTCAGGGAGTAAAACAACTGGCAGTGGGAATTTTCTGGAGAGGCAAACAGGTCTACCTGAGCTTCTCCGAAGCATTTCCAAATCAGGTGAACTGACTGGGGGTGGAGTCTCCATTCCCCGGGGCGAGACTGCTGCTGTGAGAGCTCGTCGGCTGCACGATTGAGCCTGCCTGGAATGTAAATGGCATGAAGCAACCTCAGATGCTTGTGACTCCACAAGAGGAGATGGCGAGCGAGTTGCGACATGCGGTGGAGCGTAGACCACCCTGACAGTTGATGTACGCTATGGTTGCAGTGTTGTCCGTACGGACCAGAACGTGCTTGTCCTTCAACAGGGCCCTGAAGTGGTGCAGAGCAAGCCGTACTGCTAGCAACTCGAGGCAACTGACATGCCACTGATGTCGGGGTCCTGTCCAGGAGCCCGACGCAGCATGCCCGTTGCACATGGCACCCCAGCCCGTGGCAGAGGCATCTGTTGACACAACAACATGTCTGGACACCGGTTCTAGGGGCATGCCGGCCCGTAGAAATGAGGGGTCCAACCACGGGGGTCAGTTACGGCGGCAGGCCGGAGTGATGGTCACTCGGAGTGTGCCCTGTTGCCATGCCCATTTCGGGACTCGGTCGTGAAGCCAGTGCTGAAGCGGTCTCATATGGAGTAACCCGAGCGGTATGACCGCCGCCGCGGACGCCATATGCCCCAGGAGCCTCTGAAACAGTTTCAGTGGAACTGCTCTCTTGCCCTCGAATTGTCTTAGGCAATTCAGCAGTGACTGCGCGCCTCGTTCGTAAGCCGCGCGAACAAGGTGACCGAGTCTATTTCTATACCAGGAAAAGAGATCCTCTGCACAGGGGAGAGCTTGCTCTTTTTCCAGTTGACCTGAAGACCCAGCTGGGCGAGGTGTCTGAGCACCAGATCCCTGTGCTCACAACCGCTCTCGAGAGTGAGCTAGGATCAGCCAGTCGTCGAGGTAGTTGAGGATACGGACACCTTGTTCCCTGAGAGGAGCCAGGGCTCCCTTCGTAAAGACGCGGGGAGATAGGGCCAACCCGAATGGGAGAACCTTGTACTGATATGCCTGCCCCTCGAAAGCAAACCAAAGAAACGGTCTGTGTCGAGGAAGAATGGAGACAGGAAAGTACGCGTCCTTCAGGTCGATTGCTGCAAACCAATCCATCGGATGAATGCATTCGAAAATGTGCTTGGGCGTTAGCATCTTGAACGGGAGTCTGTGCAGAGCTTGGTTCAAGGCACGCAAGTCCAGGATTGGCCGTAACCCACCTGTCTTCTTGGGTACTATGAAGTAAGGGCTGTAAAAGCCGGACTCATGTCAGCTGGAGGGACCGGCTTTATCGCGCCCTTTGCCAGTAGGATCGCGACCTCCACGTGCATGACAGGGGCATCTTTGTCCACCATCGTCGCGTGGACACCCCGAAACCTGGGGGGACGCCAGGCGAACTGAATCACGTAGCCGAGCCTGAGCGTCCAGATGAGCCAGCGGGAAGGCCTAGGGAGCTCTAGCCAGGCTCCTAGAAACCGAACCAGCGGGGTCAAGGGAACTACAGGCGTACCCATAGTGGGGCAGCGTGGTGGAGCAGACAGCCCCGGCATGGGAGGCATAGCGTCCCTTAGCGGGGGCGGAGTGTGGGCACTCGTCTGACTCCAAGTAGCAAAGAGGGCATGAGAAGGCGAAGCTTTCTCAGGCCGGCTTTGCATGGAAACTGGCAAGGGGAGAGGAGAACAAGAGCGGCGAGGAAGCACGTCGCCAACTGTCATTCGTGGCCTCTTGGGACCCGGAGGTAGAGGAAACAGCTCTTTTAGTGAAGGTTTGGGTACCACCGGCCGCAGGGCCAGTGGCGTAACAAAAAGAAAATGAGAACAAAGGATTCTCCCCCGGCTCTCCTCCGGGGGAAGGAGTGGTCCTGCT